>NC_080687.1:106569300-106880759 GCF_030445035.2 Dasypus novemcinctus | reverse complement strand
ATAGTTTGTTGTTTTGAGGAATTGTATAATATCCTTATATGTCATTGATATTAAGAAATTATCAGATATTTGATTGCCAAATATTTTCTCCCACTCAGTCAACTGCATTTTTGCCCTTTAGACAGAGTCCTTTGAGGTGTAAAAGTGTTGAATTTTGAGGCAGTCCTATTCATTTATTTTTTCTTTTGTTGCTCATGCTTTTGGCATAAAGTTTAAGAAACTATCACCTACCACAAGATCTTGAAGATGTTTTCTGACATTTTCTTCTAGAAGTTTTATGGTTCTTGGTTATATTTAGGTCCTTTCATTCTGAGTTAATTTTTGTATAAGGTGTGAGATAGAGATACTCTTTCTTTCTTTTGGATATGGTTATCCAGTTCTCCCAGTACCATTTGTTAAATAGACTCTTATTGCCCAGCTGGGTATCTTTCTTGTGTATTTTCAGGATCTTCTAGATATGGGATCATGTACTCAGTGAATAGTGGAAGTTTTACTTCTTCCTTTCCTATTTATGTGCCTGTTATTTCATTGTATAGCCTTATTGTTCTAGCTAGACCTTATAGTGCAATATTGGATAATAATGGTGACAGTGACATCCTTGTCATGTTCCTGGTCTCAGCAGGAAGACTTTCCGTCTTTCACCATTGAGTACAATGCTTTGCTGTGGGTTTTTCATATATGCACATTACCATATTGAGAAAGTGTCCTTCTCTTCTTATCTTTTGGAGTTATTTTAGCAATAAAAGGTGCTGTATATTTTCAAATACCTTTTCTGACTCAATAGAGAGGATAATATAATTTTTCTTCAATTTATCAAAGTGGTTTATTATACTAATTGGTTTTCTTGTTTTGAATGTTCCTTGCGTATGTGGGATAAAACCTACTTTGATTTTGTTGTATAATTCTTTTAATGTGCTTTTGGATTGAGATTGCAAGTATTTCATTGAGGATTTTAATATGTATATTCATTAGAAATATTGGTCCATAATTTTCTTTTTTCATAGTCTCTTTATCTGGTTTTGGTACTTGGGTGATGTTGTCTTCATAGAATGAATTTGGTAGCATTCTTTCCTGTTCAACTTTTTGGAAGAGCTTGGGCAAGTTTAGTATTAGATCATCTTGAATAATTGATAGAATTCACCTGTGAAGTCCTGGGCTTTTCATCTTTGGGAGGTTTCTGATGACTGTTTCCATCTCTTCACCTGTGAATGGTTTGTTGAGTTCTATTTCCTCTAGGCTCAGTAGATGTGGTTCATTTGTTTCTAGGAATTTGTCCATCTCATCTATATTTTCTAATTTTTTGGCATAGAGTTTCTCATACTATCCTATGATCTCTCTCATATTTAAAGAGTTAGTTGTAATGCCCCTTCTCATTTTTTATTTTATTTACTTGTGTCTTCTCTCTCTTTTTCTTTATCAGTCTAGCTAAGGGTTTGCTGATGATGTGGATCTTCTCAAAGAACCAACTTTTGGTTTTGGTGATTATTGTTTTTTGTTCTTCATTTCATTTATATCTGTTCTGACCTTTACGATTTCTTTCTTTCTGCTTGGTTTGGAATTAGTTTGCTGTTCTTTTTCTAGTTACTCCATGGGTAAAGTTAGGTCTTCAATTTTAGCTCTTTCTTCTTTTTTAATGTAACCATTGAGGGTTATAAATTTCCCTCTCAGCACTGACTTTGTGGTGTCCCATGGGTTTTGACATGTTGTTTTCTCATTTTCATTCATCTCAAGATATTTCCTGAATTCTCTTGCAATTTCAGCTTTGGCCCATTGATTATTTATGGTGTGTTGTTTAATCTTCATGTATTTATAAGTTTTCCATTTTTTCTTTTCCTTATTCACTCTAGCTTCATCCTATCATGATCAGAGAGAGCATTTTGTATAATTTCAATCTTTTGTAAATTTATTGATACTTGTCTTCTGACCTAATATATGGTCTATCTTGTAAAAGGATCCATGAACACCTGAAAAGAATGTATACCCTGCTCTTTTGGGGCACAATGTTCTATAGATATCTGCTGTTCTAGTTTATTTATCATATTATTCAAGCTCAGTTTCTTTATCCTCTGTCCAGAGGATATTCTGGATATTCTGTCCAATATTAAGAGTGGTGTATTGAAGTCTCAGGCTATTAGTGTAGAGACATCTATTTCTCCCTCAGCCATGCCAGTGTGTGCCTCATGTATCTTAGGGCACTGAGGTTAGGTGCCTAAATATTTAATATAGCTATTTCTTCTTGCTGAATTGCTTTTTATTAAAATATAATGGCCTTCTTCATTCCTTATAACAGTTTTGCACTTAAAATATATTTTGTCCATTATTAATATCACTAAACCATTTTTTAAATTACTATTTGCATAATATCTTTTTCCCAACTTTCAGTTTTAAGCTGGTTGTGTCCTTAGGTCTGAGGTCTTTTTTAGACAATGTATAGATGGCTAATTTTTTTTTCCATTAGTGTGTCTTTTGATTGGGGAGTTCAAACAATTAACATTCAATGTTATTACTGTAAAGGCATTAATTAGTTCATCCACTTTGACCTTTGGTCTTCTGTTGTCATATTGTACTATTATCTATCCATTTACCCTCTGATTTACCCTTTCTAATCTTCATTTCTACCCTCTTCTCAAAAGCCCCTCCTTTGTTTATTTCCTTTCAGGTTGAAGGACTCCCTTTAATATCTCTTCTAATTCTGGTCTTTTTGTAACATATTCTATCAGTTTTTGTTTCTCTGTGAAGACTTTGAACTTCCCTTCATTTTTGAAGGACAGCTTTGCCAGAAATAGAATTCTTGGTTGGCAGTTTTTTCTCCTTCAGTACCTTAAATACATTTTACACTTTCTTCTCTCTTGCATGGTTTCTGATGAGAGGTCAAAACTTAATTATATTGAGTTTCCCTTTTATGTGACATGATGCTTTACTTTTCTCTTGTTGCTTTCAGAATCTTCTCTTTATCTCTGATAATTGTTCAGTTTATTAGGTGTGCCAGGGTAGGTCTATTAGGATTTATTCTACTTGAGGAGCACTGTCCTTCTTAGATATTGATATTTATGTCTTTGTAAGGGTAGGGAAGTTTTTAGTCATTATTTCCTCAAATATTCTTTCTGTCCCTTTTCCACTCCCTTCTTCTGGGACACCAATAATATGAATATTTGTGCACTTTGCATTTTCATTCAGTTCCCTGAAACGCTCTTCCATTTTTTCCATTTTCTTCTCTTTCTGTTCTCCTATCTTTTCCAGTTCAGAAGCCGTGTCTTCTAAATCCCTAATTCTTCCTTTGAGCAATTCAGATCTGCTCCTATATGCCTCTAATGCATTTTTAAAATCTCATCCATTGTGTCTTTCATCCTATAATGTGTCTTTTCATTGTGTCTTTTCATTCCTCTTCTTTGCAGTTTTTCAAATTGTTCTTTATGCTTACCCAGTGTCTTCTTAATATCATATATCTTTTCAGTCATATTTTCTTTCAATTTTAAAAGTGATTTAGGAGAGTTGTGTGAACATCATGATTGTCTTAAATCCTGCATCTCTTCAGGATATTTGCTTTTATCATTTGGCTATATCATCTCTTCCTGTTTCCTAGTATGCTTTGTAATTTTTGCTGATGTCTAGGCATCTGAATATGTTGGTGAATTTACTCTGATGGCCAATCTCTTCTCTTGCCTATTTTTATTATTTTTCCACAGCTCTTCTTTGATATTTGATTCAATTTATCCTAAACCTTTAAAACTGCTCAGCTTAAATTATCAAAATTGTCCCAGGGACTCACTAATGGGGTACAAATTTTCTCTCAGAACCTAGAGACCAGAGACACCACAGTGCTGTTTTTGTCCATGCCATTTCCAGACCACCCAGTAGATGGTTCATGTTGGTGCATTTTTACATAAAGGTTTATCTCTCTTGGTTTTCCTTTGTTTTGGTCTGGCTATAGCCCATATTCACAGTGGCCTCTCCTGGGTGAATCAACTGGAGAAATGCCTCCCTGACTTGCCCTTCCTTTCCTTCATAACAGCTAACTGGAGGGAAGACTTTTGTACTCCTCCCTCAGTCAGCTACAATGAGCTAGATGTTTTACCCCAGCTTAATACCTTGGGTATGGGTGAGGGGAGTTCTTCTCAGTGACCATAAGGTTTAGTAACTCAGAGCTTGTTGTTTTGGGTTCTTCCTCCATCTGTCCCTCACCCTCCTTGGAGTGGTGAAGCACTATCCTGGTCTGCTTAACCCCAAAGCAGGTCATTTGGGCAGTTTTGGCTCTTTCTCCATTGTTTTTGTGAGAGAACTGAGGCTTGTCTGCCTAATATGATGCCATCTTCCCACAATCCTTACTATAAGACTTTTGATTATTCTATTATTAATATTTTCTGACATCATGTGTTTTTTAGAAAATCCAAAAAGACAGATCAGCATACACCCACCACATTTTTCCACCAGCAGCATCAGCACTCACTCTGTTTTTCAACCTGTTTTGATGGTTGAACTTTTCAGACATATATCCAATTCTTCCCCTTCTTACCTAGATCACAACTCTCTTGCCACCTCAATGAAATTGCCCCAGGAATTCATTCTCCTGCATCATTAATGTTTTTCTTTATACTGAATCATTTGATGATGATAATGTGTTGTTATATTCTAATTTTTAAAAATTCTTATTTTATAAGACCTTGCTCACTAGTTACCACCTCACTTAATTTGTTTCTTGCAACAGAGATGTCTTTACTTGATTACATCAATTCATCCATTAGCTGTTAAATCCATTCACCCACAATTTTACACTACCGCTCCAGAAATACTGTTCATGTCAAATTCACCACTGGTATCCTCACTGAAAAATCCAGTGTCTTGGTGTATCTTTTACTTGACATGGAAACAACATTTGGCATATTCAGTCATTCTTTCCACTTTGATATTGTTTCCTTACTTGGCTTTCAGGATATCAATTTGCTTTTGGGAGGTGGGAGTAGATGTTTGATTAAGGTTCAATTTTAATTGTTCCACTCATGCTATTAATCATGTTTTGAAACTTTAATGTTTCTAGATAATTGTTCATTTCTCTTATTGGTATATAATTGTACATAATAATAATATGACTAATATTAAACATCAATTTTAGAAATGTGATGAGTTACTCTGTGCCACTGGCTGATAACAATGCAAAAAATTTAAAAGTGCAGGTAAAATAATTCTAAAAGAACTCTACATTTAGAAACTAAGGTATACATGCTCACATTCAGCTCTGAAGTTTATGACTGTGTAGGTGAAATAACCTGTAGTCAAATGATTACTGCCAGGCTCTAGCAGAAAAAGTAATACAAGACTTGGTATTACACAAAGGGTGGTATGTTTCTTTGTAAGCAGAGACTGTCTGTGATGGGGAAACTCAGGAAGACTTTGTAGGAAAGTGTCATGTAAGCTAAATCTTGTGTATTTGTACGTGTGTGTGTATCTGTGTGCAAGTCATGGACATTACTAGAATATCTTCTGTTTGCTTCTTCTGAATTTATATACCTTTCCCAGAGAGGGGGCTCTTGTGTGACACTATCCATCATCATCCAATTTGTTTTTTATTCACAATTATCTTCCATTGTCATTTGCAGTTATTAAATATATTTCAGTGTCCTGACTAAGCTTAATTTGCACACTAATTTAATCACTTATTTATCCCTTTTGGATACTTTTTGGCAAGCCTCATCCAATTAGTTCAAAATCAGTGGTATATACCATCACAAGATCTTCTAGTAGGGCTTTTTACATTCCTGGTATCTCTATTTGGAATGGTTGGGGTGATTGGAGCAGTTTTGTGAAGTTTTAAAGAAAAATCAGCACCAGGGAGGTCCTGAGGTATATTTTGAAGAAGGTTGTGATTTCCAAGTTCAGGCAAAGCCAGATCCCAACTGGTAATCTTATTTGCATCTGAAAACTGAAACTAGTATTTTAACAAACAATTAGAACAGAGTGACAAAAGTATCTGCCCTATATACTTCCTTTTCCCAAAGTGATTCCTAACTAATAGTGTACTAGTGAACACAGGTATTATTAAAAAATTGCTTCCTTGGGATTCTTTGTCCCAGTGACCTCAATCACCAAATACACCACGTATCCCTCATTGTGTCTCCCTCACTCTCTCATGATTTTAGAGAAAAAGAAGATCCCACTCCTTTTTGGAACTTACACATTTCTTCATTCCTGGTGCCCGCTTTTCAACTTCAGATAAAATATAGTAGTCATTCTGCCAAGAAAGCCTATATTTTTCTCTCCATCTGCAAGTGTCCCTAAAATCTTCAGAAAAAATGTTTATGGGGACAAAGTCAATCACTTGTCTATGGCTCCTTTATCAGAAATAATTCAGCAATTAAATGCTCTGCTGTTAATCAGATTAAAGAGAGGTGAATAATATTTTTAAGTATATTACCAGACACATATATGTTTCACTTATTTGAATTGATTAAATAAACTCTTTGTATAAGGATCCCATACTATTAATTAGTCACTAAAATTCATGGAGGAGGTGCTAATTAGAAAATGTATTATCTGAGTACACTGCTAGTATTGTAAACAACCCTGCCCTCTGTCAACATATGAATGTACATTATTTTGTAGAAGAAAATAACTTTATAGATTAGTTAGATTAAATTTTTAGGAACTATGAAGCAATTTTTAAGATGTCATTAAGAGAGTAAAAATGGATGATCCTTATTGTGAATATATAGGCATAAATAATTTTTTTGAAGTGATCAGCCCTACTTTCATTTTCTACCTTATTCTATATTATGGTCTTGTTTAAGCATTTCCCTTGCCAAGGAGAAACTTGCAGGTAGAAGTTTCTGGCATTTCTGCAACTATGATGCAATACCTTGGAGTACCTTAACTTGATTCAGAAGGAAAATCACTGAAGGTGAATGTCTTTCATGATATCTACCTCATTCATGAAGAATTGTGTTAATGTTGACAGGATACAATATTGAGTCAGATGACAACAATATTTTGATTTGCCTTTTATTTTTAGAATGAATTAAGTGAAGGGAAAATGTGAGATTGGAGGATAAACATGAAGTGAGTGTGTGGTTGCATGTATCAATATTTGTGAATTGTCTGATTAGAGATGATGGCTGATGCCCTTATGTAAATGAGATTTGCAGGAAAGAGCTTGTAGAGAAAGGAAAGCAGAGAGATGGAAAATACCTATTTTGTTTCTAAGTCATGGCTATAAGGCCTTTAAAATATTATTTACTTGCTCTTTCTTGCCAGATTCTTATAACATGCATGGTAAAGCTAACTGTAATATAGAGGAACAGTAGATAAAAGTGTGTCATAAATACCGAATGACTGCTAAACACAGAAAACCTCAGAAACTCACCGAGAAATACATACATTAAAACAGTAATGATTTAAATATTTTATAAACTAAGAAGCTGCTGCATGTTTTTTACCTTGGAAGAAACATGACAGAGTCATATATCAGTGAATTTTTAAGATCTGATAGAAAGTGATAGCAGTAGGGCAGGATTATTAGAGATATGGGAGACATAAGTTGGGGTCAAATATGCAGCTGCATTTTCAGTTCAGCAGCCTGTAAAATGGTACACACTATTTTCAAGGAAGTCATCAAAGAACTTTTGTGGTGGGAACTTGGACTCATGGCTAGATATGTTAAACTAAAGGTGATATTAGAATATGCATACATGATCACAGATATACTAGTGTACAGTTTCATAATCAAAACTGTTAAAAAGAAATGAAGATAAACTTATGTTGTCAGAAACAATGAATTGAAGTCACATGATTGGGGAAAAGTTTGAGAAGAATTGAAATAAAAGAGAAGAAAACAGATTTTTTTATTTTAAAAGAAGCTTTAGATTACATAAATGTTATATCAAAAATATAACATAAAATATACATTAAAATATAGATTATTGACATATACTTCACCCCTCCCCTTTCCTCACTTTCCTCATTAATATCTTTCATTAGTGTGGTACATTTGTTACAACTGATGAACACATATGAAGTATTGCTACTAACCATGGATTATAGTTTACATTATAATGTACACCCTGGCCTGCAAAATTATATAGGCTATGACAAAATATCCTTCATTGCTATGTCATGCAGGACAATTCCAATGTACTAAAATGCCCCTTAAAACAGATTTGGAAACTGTGAAGTGACAATAATGGGGAAGAGAAGGAAGAAGAAAGTTCAGTATAGTAAAGAGAAATCTGTCATAATGGAGGAAGAATTAAACTGTTAAGAATTTCATAATGGTCAGAGTTTAAAGTACAAAAGCACAGTGATTAATATATTTCATTATTAAGAGTAGTGAGCCAGAATGGAAGTGAGACAAACCCATTGAATTTACTGTTACCAGATGATTGTAAACATTGTGAGTTCTGTTTCAGCAAACCAAAAGTACAGAAAATATATATAGGATAATCATATATAGCAATGTGGAAAGAAGGGAGGATTCAGCTGCTATCTCATACAACAGTGAAATCAGAAAATTGGCCCTGCTGATTACATGTAGATATTGAAGTCATATAACTTTGCATCCTCATTTAGAACAGGATAGGTGTATTAGTCAGCCAAAGGGGTACTGGTGAAAAATACCAGAAATTGGTTGGATTTTGTAAAGGGCATTTATTTGGGGTAAAAGCTTACAGTTGCCAGTCCATAAAGTGTAAGTTACTTCCCTCACCAAAGTCTATTGCCATATGTTGGAGCAGATGGCTGCTGATGTCTACCAGGGTTCAGGCTTCTGTGTTCCTCTCTTCCTGGGGCTCATTTCTCTCCAAGCTCAGGTCCTCTGTTTTTTCAACAAGATCAGCTGTAGACTATCAGGTGACCAGTTCTGTCTTTCTCCCAGGGCTCAATTATCTCTGGGCTCAGCTGCTCTGCTCCTCTGTGTGTTTACTTCTTGGGCTCCAACTCAAAAACTCTCAACTCTGTCCTTTGCCATGTCTTTTATCTGTGGTTCACCACCCACCAAGGGGTGGGGACTCAAAACCCTACTGATGTGGTCCAATCAAAATCCTATTCAAAATTTAATTAAGTAAATATGAAACTTCAGACAGAAGTTTATAAACATAATCCAATATCTACTTTTAGATTTCATAAACAATATCAAACTGCTAAATAGTAGAAAGTGAAGAGAAATGAAAGGACAAAATGAATTTTAAAAGCATTTATTGGTTCTAAAATTGAGGGGATATAAGCATGTTTAGAGACAGAGATAAAGTAATTAAAGGTATTGTATATTTAGAAAATATGCAAAAGAAAAATCCTAGGGATGAAATAAAAAAGAACAGTAATGGTGACATAAAATTGAAGAGTTTATATTTGGAATTATTTATATTAAATAATTAAGAGACTAAAAATCAGAAATATGCTCTCATTGCTTTTTTTTATTATGGTGTCCAGAAAAGGTGTTGAAATTGTAGATTTCTATTCAAACTTCAGTACTATTTATGCAAATATATCTTCTCTCTTAGCAGCATTGCAATGAAAGTTAATGGTCAGCCCCAACATCCGTTCCTTCAGTGGCTTTTTCCTGCTAGGTTTCTCCAGTCAACCTCTGCTGGAGAAGGCCCTCTTTGTTTTCATTGTGATTTTCTACTTGCTGACCCTGCTTGGCAATATAGCCATCATTCTGTTGGCTTGTCTGGATTTCCAGCTCCACACCCCAATGTACTTCTTCCTCAGTCACTTTTCTTTTCTCTGCTACACCATCAGTACTGTCCCCTAGCTGCTGTTCAACTTGAGGGGCCAGATAAGAGGATAACTTATGGTGGTTGTATCCGTTATCTCTATGTGGCCTTGGCAATGGGTTCCTCTGAGTGCATCCTTCTTGTAGTAATGGCTGTTGACCACTATGTGGCAGTACACCAGCCTTTGCACTATACCATGCTCATGCATGCTTGTGTCTGTTTGCAACAGGTGACCATGACCTGGCTGATGGGTTTGACCAGCTCATTAGTGCAAATGTTGCTCATCCAGCAGGTGCTCCTTTGCAGAAGAAATATCATAGCCCATGTCTTCTGTGAAGTGCCAGTTTTCCTCAAACTCGCCTGTGTAGATACCATCTTCAATCAAATGGAGCTCTTCCTGGTCAGTGTATTTTTACTCCTGGTGCCCCTCTTTCTAATTCTTACCTCCTACTGCTGCATTGCTAAGGCTGTGTGGAAGATTACATCATTTGAAGGATGATGGAAGGTGCTGGGCACTTGCTCTCCCCACTTGGCAGTTGTGTTCCTCTTCTATGGCATTGCTGATGCCTTATCTGCAGGCTGCTTCAGCTGCCTCCCAGGACCGGGACATATTTGGTCTTTCTTAAATTAACCTGGAAATCTGCTTCTTTTTTCCTTAACCAGTTGACTTTGATTTTTGTGTTCTGAGCCAGAAAACACATGCTCTCTCAATATAATCTTCCCTTTGCCTAAAAGATTTTTAACATATCAAACAAATTCATGCCTGTGAATTAATAATTTTTACTCTTTCTATTATAACATGATGCCAAATCTAAACCATTATTTGCTTCTCTTTTTAAAAAAAGTATTTTAACCTGTTCCCACAAATTAATTTTATTGAGTGGATTTACAGGGATTAGTGAGGTGGGGGGATTTGTTCTTTAAATTAAATGAATTTTTTTTCTAAAAGCCAACATAATTTTAAAAAGGGAGGTGACTTTTCAATTCTTTCCTACAGGCATTCTACTTTGGCTGTGTAGAAAGGAAAATGACCATCCTCTTGCTGATGGGGAGCAGGCTTCCATACCACCATGGAGAATTTGCAGTGGTCACTGTGAATTACATCCCCATTGTGTTGGTGTGGTCCCATTGGGATGATTCAGAGATGAGAAGATTGTGCCCATGTTACAGGAGATGTGCTCATCATTTTCACATTCAATATTCCTTCCACAGTTTGGAAATGACTACATACTATAATTGACAAGAAAACAAGAAAAATAATGAACTTATAAATATTGGATTGTACATCCCTCACTTTATTTCTTCACCCAAAAAAGTATGAGGCATCTTGGACTCTGTTTCATTTTCATGTCCAATCAGCCATTAAAGCCCACTTTTCCTTCCTAGTAAGTCTCATATTACTTCAATATCTTTCTAGTCTATCTTTGAAATGAATGTCAAGTGTTTACTAAAGGTTTTTACAGATACTTGTTGAATAAATGAATGAATTATAAGAGGGCCCCATATTGTGTGGCAATGTTAACCTCATTAAATTAGAAAACTTAAGAGAATTAAACTAGTTAGTAATGATATATTAAATTCAGTACATACATTTATTCAATTATTTAATATAAATTATGGATTAACTATTTTATTTTCCTATCTTATAATATTTACCTGACCACTAAAATTGTATGCAGAAGTAGCAGTGATGGCATGCATCCTTCTTGATTTTAGTCTTAAAGTGACTGTGTTGAAGATCTTCCCACTAAAGATGACATTAGAAGTAGATTTTCATGAGTAACTCATAAAAGAAGTTCCCTTTCTTTTTTGGTTTTCTGAGGAAAAATTTTAAATAATTTTTCAGCACTAACAAATCAACAAGATCAACAAGATCAATATTTTTCTGCATTTATTTTGAAAGTTTTGAGATTTTTATTTTAGACCATTATTGAGATGAATTGATTATTATATCTTATGAATCATGCTTGTAAATCTAGGATAAACACTATCTGATCATGATTTTTAAAAGAAATACTTGGCTGGGTGAATGTTTTATTTATAGATTTTGAGTCTATGGTAAGTGTTCACAATTCTTTTTTGACTAGTGTTTTTTAGTAATACAATCCTGATGACAGTGAAGAATACAATACATATTGCTCCTACTTTCAAGGAGACTACAGTCTACCATTGAAAACAATTTGTGGTGGTTTGAAGTTAGGTGGACCCCAAAAAGCCATGTCCTAAAATAATTTGTGATGGATTAAAAGTTAAGAGGGTCCCAGAAAACCATGTCCTAAAGATAATCCATTCCTGTGGGTGTAAGCTTATTGTATGTGCAACTCTCTGATTTGATTACTTCAGTAGAATGTGACCCAGGGTGAGTCTCAATCCTCTTACTGGAATCCTTTACATATAATTAGGATAAAAATGGAGAGAGACAAAGAGAAAAACCCAAAGAAGCTCAGAGAGAAATCCACAGTTGCAGAGAGGAAGCCATATGAAGCCCAAAGCTGAAAGAAACAAAACACAGAAGAGAGAGACTAGCAGATACAGTCATGTGTCTTGCCATATGAGACAGATGTGCAAGACCACCAGCAGCTGGTCTTTCTAGTAGAAATCATTGTCTAATATTGTCTTAATTTGGACATTTTTATCAGCCACCAAAGTGTAATCTGGCAATCTAATAATCCCCATTGTAAAAGCCAACCCATTCCTGCTATATTGCATTTTGGCAGCCCAGCAGAGTAAAACACAATGAAAAATAATTACAAAAGAGAATGATGGATACTGTAATAGGGGTGAAATAGGGGAAAGCAGGGACCAACAGCTGTGGGAAATGACTTATTCCTAGGAGAAACAGCATTTAATATTGTGACAGTTTGAGACTTTCTGTGGATCCCAGAAAAGATCAAGTCCTTGGAATTAATCCATTCATGTTGGTGTGGGAGACTTTAATTGGATTGGATTCAGTTGGGTGGACTTTGATTTGATTACTTCAGAGAGGAATGACCCAAGGTGGATTTTATCCCTTTTGCTGGAGGTATTTATAATTGGAGAAACACAGAGACACACATAAAAAAGCAGCAGAGACAGAGCAACCCTGAGAGACAGAGAGAAAGGCCCTGGAGGCTGAGGCTGGAATCAGTGGAGCACAGAGGCCCAGAAAGAGACACCTCTATGAGGCTGAGGTAGAGTCCTGGAGAAGAGGGGAGAGGAGCCACATACCTGATTGCCCACAGCTGAGCTCAGGTCATATGCTTGGCTTGATGCCTTGATCTGGACAGAGCTGCCATCATGCACTGCCATATGCCTGATCACCCACACCTGTAGCTGGTGTGAGACAGCGTCTCTGATGATGCCTTGATTTGGAAACTTTCATGGCCTCAGAACTGTAAGCTTTTAACCTGATAAATTCACATTATAAACACCAACACATTTCTGGTATAATGCTACCAATTATTTTTAGCAAACTAAAAGAAATATAAAATATGAAGAATGAAGGAATGAAATTTGGGGTAAGTATGAGGAAATGTGGCCAACAGAAATGAGTTGTACTTCTAAGGCACGAAGGAGAGTGGAGGGCCACTGAAGTGCTGGTGTGCTGGCTCAGTGGCACCGCTGGTATCATTTAAGAAGAAGGTAGGATTCTGGCAGGTAAGAAAGGTCATCACTGGTGTTTATGGTGAAGGATACTCTTGCAATTTTGAGTAGAGATGTGAGAATAAAGAAGGGATGGCAAGGCATGAGAGTGTAGAAAAAGAGAGTAGCTTGTGACCATTCCTTGGCTTGGAAGGACAAAGAAAGGAAAAGGGCTTAGAAGTCAAGAGATTGGGAACTGTGGAGAGGGCTGCCTGGCACACCTTGAAGGGATGCAGCTACTCTCAGGAATGTGGTACGTTGAAGCAAAGAGAAAGCAGGGAAAAAATACTCTCATCTTCTTCCCAAGTTTTCTCACCATCCTGATATTCTGGTGCTTTCAATCATGAATCCTAACTGTAATTCAGCAAGCAGCCAAATTGAATAAGGGAGATGCAGTTCATAAAGATCAGCTTCCCCTGGCACAGACCAGAACAAAGAAGGGTAAGACATGGTTTGGAACTAAATGAATAAAATAGTCCCATCTTCTCTCTTTCCCCCATGATACCTTGAGCATAAGTCTTCATTCTCATACATTTGCCCTAGGATTATCTAATGAGATTTTCACCACCAGGCATCATGCTTTTGTTCCAGGTAAAAAGAAGCAGTCAACTACAGGAAGAAATATTTTTCCTCTCCATTTTAAAAAATTGTAACTAGGAAGGCTAAATCCCAAAGATTTCCTATACTTTTTTTGTCCAATATTGGGCTACCTCTAACTTCAAGTTAGATAGATAATTGAACATTTAAATCTGGTCATATTACTTTCTCAAATTGGGGTTCAACAAGTTAAGGAATAAAGGGGTGATGGAGTATGGGTAGAAATTATCAGGATCAGCTAAAGAAGAGTGGGATAAACTTGGTAGAGAGTGGGGGAAGGGAGTGTCAGACAGAAAGAAAGTATGACCAAGGACTGGAAGTTTAGAAGGAGCTTGTTAAGGAAGCTGGAGTAGCTCAGGGGCAGACTGTCTTCTTTGCATGTGTTAGGTCCCAGGTTCAATCCCCCATATCTCAAAAAAAAAATTGCATCATAAACTGAAATCAACTCAATATTTTAGAAAGTAAAATGAGCAGTAGGAATTCCCAAGAAGAAGCTATAAAGGAATGAGGGAGCCAAACATTTAGTGCTGTTCAAGTCATTTTAAAGAATATAGGTAGAAAAAATTTTGGATAGTGAACAAGAAAACCACACAAGAAAGGGTTTTCAGTGAAAGAAGAAAAAATTGAGATAGTGAACATGAAAACCAAACAAGAAAGAATTTTTGGTAACAACCCAAGTGTAAAATTATTACATAAATATAAAACAAAGTTAAAAGCCTAAAAACAGAAAGAAGAAAATATTTACTACAGACATGCCATTTAAATTTTTATATTATCAATTCAGAAAGATAACATACAAACCACAGAAAAAAGCTGAATAACCCAGCAGGAAAAAGTGTTCAAGTTAAGAAGGGGAACTATCTGAGACATTTAGTGACCACTATGATAGAAAATATACTAAAACTGGTGGATAATCAAACATACATTAAACAATAATTGAATAACTTTGTCATTTGACATATAGGCAAAAATGAAATTATAATTCCACTGTTGGCAATGGTGTGGGAGAATAAACACTTTTTAAACTGTCTCTTGGTACATTACTGAAGAAAACAACAGAGACATTTTTGAAAGGTGTCATGTCGTCATGCAAAATTGTTCATAGGAGAGTTTGTTGAAGTGCTATATATAATTGTAAAACCAGAAAAAATATCAATGTTCAATACTGAATACTTGTTTGACAAATCATCATATCGTTGAGAAATAAAAAGCATAACCTTGCAGAAAAAATATCTAATGAGCCACTCCTGCCCCCGCTTCTGTAAATCAGCCTGTGAAAACATGGCCTTGCAGAATATCAAACAAATGATTCCTGTCCCCCATTTCTGCAATTTAACAAACCACTCCTGCCCCCTGCTTCTGTAAATCAGCCCACAGAAGCACAACCTTGCACCTGCATTTTGCTTCAGTAACCCTGCTTTCAAAATTTTGCTTAGCAACATATTAGTCAATGAGCAAAAGTCATGCTAATCCTATATAAAATCCTATAAAAACATATGAAAACTGAAAAGTGGGACTCAGTATTTGGAGATTGACTCTCTTCTGGGCCTGTGCATTATTAATTTGTTCCTCTGCCTTTCTGAGTGCCATTTTGGGTTTTTCTGTCACTCAAATTTCCTGACTTTGCTGCAACATTTGGTTCCCTGACCTGGAAACCTGACCAAGAAGGCCCTTTGAGCCTCAGGTTTGGGATTCATGGGTGTGGCTGGTGCAGATCTCCACATGAATGAGGTGAGGCAGCACCACCTGTCCCCTAGATGGGGCCTCCTTCAGGGAAAGGATCCCTCTAGGCCACATCCTCTGCCCCAGGCTGACTCAGCAGAGAGGTGGATTGAACAACTTCAGAAGACACCAGAAAGGTAAGACCCTGGGGTCCTGAGTTCCAGTCTGGATGAAAGGGGAGACTGATCACCTCCCCAAATCTTGAAATTTGAGATTCCAGGATAGGGTAGTCCCTTGGGTGGGACTGTGTAACCTCTGAGTGATTGAGTGAATGAATGGGGACTGCAGAGGCTTCCCTCTGCTGATCCAGTCTGTGATTCCACAGCCGGTGCTATGGAGTCTGAGTAGGTCCCAACCTGCACTCTTGCACCTACATCATATGGTATAATGGCTACTTCAGACTCTACATGGACACCTTAGCTAAGACAAGCCTAAGTTCTCATGAGAGATGTGGACAGGCAGGTATCTGAGTGACCTCATGAGATACTCCCCTTCTTTGTTTGTCCTGCACCACTGGTTCAGGGAGGGGATCATCATAATCCAAACTCACAATCTTAAATAGTATGTTAAAAAACTTCAAAAAGGGGTTTTCCAGGGATTATAGTGTTAGTATGTCCTCCAGAACTCTCCAGACTCTGTGCAAAGTGGAGTGGCCTAAGTTTGGTGTTAACTGGTCCTCAGAGGAAACCTTAAAAATGGCCAAGGTTCATGCAGCTTGGTGGGCAGTCACTGGAACCCACAGCCACCCTGATCAGTTTCCCTACTTCAATTCCTAGTTAAAAATTGCCCAAACCCTGCCCTCTTGGGTTTGATTTTGTGTTAAAAGGAAGGGTCAGAGTAGGGTCCTAGTCACTCAAATGGCCAAACCTTGGAAACCTATTATTCTATAAAAATCTCCAGAAAAAGACCCATTACCTCTGCTGTATGTTCCAGCCATTCCAGGACATCTCCCTGCCCTGGAGACTCCACAGGCAGATCTCCCAGAAACTCCTCCACCTTCAGTCTCCCTGGGCCCATCAGCTCCCCCACCCAGGGGAATTCTGAAATCTCTTTGGCAAAAAAAACCCAAAAAAAAACCAAAAAACAGCTTTGGTCAGCAAAACCTGCACTTCAGATGCCCCTCCATGAAACACAAGTCCAGCCCAGATCAGCGCAGACAGGAGAGCCCAACCCAGAAGGCCAATCCTGTTTTATCAGCCTTTTACAACTGTGAATCTCTTAAACTGAAAGCATCACAGCCCTTCATTTTCAGAAAAACCTCAGGCCCTTATCAACCTCATAAAGTCCACTTTCTAAACCCACTGCCCCACTTGGGATGACTGCAGCCAACTCCTCCTAACCTTGTTCAATTTGGGAGAGAAACACCAGATCCTCTTGAAGGCCAAAAAGTGCTGTGAAAATGGGCCCCAGCAGGTGTCTTGGAGCCTGAGGAATAGCCCAAGAAGTGGCACCAGAAACTCAACTGCCCTGGGATTTTAATACAAATTAGGTGGTATCAAAAAGCCCTTCTCAGAGGGGTATGGAATGGAGTGAGGTGGCCCACAAACATGTCCAAAATGGCCTCCATCACTCAAAAGACTGAAAAACCTCCAGAAGATTTTTATGAACAACTCTGCAAAGCCTTCAGAATCTACACCTCTTTCAACTCAGAAGCCCAGGAAAGTCAGAGGTGGTCAATGCACTTTTTGTCACCCAGGTGACACTGGACATCAAACTAAAACTTCAAAAGCTAAACAGGTTCACAGAGATAAACATCTCCCACCTCCTCAAAGTCACAAAGTATTCAACAATCAGGACAAAACTCCTGAGAGGGAAGCAAAAAAGCAAATGAAACAGCAGGTCTCCCTGCTAGCAGGGCCTTACAGAATCCAGACCCAACCAATTGAGGAAGGCCACCCCAAAAAGGGGGGAATACTTCAGATTGAAACACTCTACTGCTGCCAGCACTGCCTGGGGTCACCTGGTTTATGTCTGAATTAAAAAAATTTTTTTTTCTGCCTGCAGGTAGCTCCCCACAGCCAGTCTCTATTTACTTTTAAATAGGAAAATCCCAGAACTCACCAAAAAAACTCAATTAACTTGAAGTCAACAACCACAGAGCTTCAAAAACTCTCCCACCCTTTTTGGAAAAGCCCTGGAGGCAGATCTGGTTTCCTACCCACAGGAAAACTACACTAGCCAATGAAGTGGATTGACAGGCAGTCAAGAAAGCCCTCAAACTGCAAGCCCCACTGCCAGTATCTCACCTGTCCCTTTTAAGGCAACATATTAAAAAAACTATACCTGGAAGAAACAAACAGAGGAAAAAGACCCTAGATCCCAGAGGAAAACTGGCTACTCCCGGATAGCCAAGTCTCCATTCCAAAGGGGGCCGCCCACACCCTCGTTCAACAAGACCGCCAGCTCACCCACCTGGGAAAAGCTGCTTTAAAAGCCCTGCTCAGAAAATATTACTACAGTGCCTGGATGACCTCACTATGCACCACCGTTAGCAGTGGATGCCAGACCTGCACTAAAAACAACCCCTCCCAAGGTCCCCAGTCCCCAGCCAGCACGTTGTTGTGGAATTTAAGAGAAGTTCAATTATTTGAGTATAGAGAGGCCAGGACTCAGGAATGATTTTGAGAAGGAAAAATGGTTTATTGATGGCCGGCTGGACTCAGGAGCTTTCAGTTTGAATCCCGAGCCCCGAACAAGATTTTCAAACGTCTTTTATACAGAGAGGAAAGGCCAAATGGTCCCTTTGTTTCAGTTCTCAATAGGCCTCAATTAGCATATATCTCTTCCACATCTTAGGTAAGCTTTTAGCATGGACTCCAGACATTCTAGATAAGCTTTTAGCTATTTACTTTTTGCATTTCCCCTAAATACTTAAAGTTTATAGCCCTTGCATTGTTAAACATTTCCTGGGACTGGAGCCACTTCCACTGTCCCTAAGGGCAGGACTGCAGCCTCTTACCATTCCACACCCACAAGCCAAACAACTTAGTTATCTCTGAAGAGACAAAGAGCCTTCCACCCATAGCCCACATCATTCCCCCCCTTTTGCCAAAGTTTATCTTGCTAAGCTTTGGCATAATTATTGTTGGAGCTATGAGGTGGATGGCTGTTTGTCGTCTTGATTGATTATTTATCAGTCTTTAGTACAGCATCCAGGACTGTTTTTAGAAGTTTAGAACTTTTCATTCTGGACAGCAGAATCTTGGGCAGGGGCCTCCTGCAGTTATTCTGCTGCCACTGGCACTCACGTGGATTTCCAGTCAGGTTCCAGATCCATCTATTACTTTTATTTTACTCTTAAAGAGTTTACAACTTTAATTTAAAAGGGGTGCTGAAGGGAGATGATCTCTTTTCTGTAACTGCTTCCTGCTGGCCATGGGCTGTAGTCATTGCCTAATAAGGTGTAAAACTCTTTAATTTATTCTAACTGGAGGAAGATGGATCTGGCATTCTGTACGAAGTTGGATGAAGTTTTCATATGGTAATAAGATGTTCACTCTGAAAGAAACAAACTTAATTAAAAATTTGGAATACCTGTTTTTAAAAGAGGACACATTGGATTACAGAGGTAGACAAGGTTAGGTGCCTATAAAGATGGCATTCCTTAAAAGCTGGTGGGAACAGCATATATATTCTTTTTTAAGTTATCCATCTTTAGAGAGAAATTGCAACAGACACTTAGCTTTGTCTGAAGACACATCCCAAGCTGTTCAATGATACTCATTCGCTCTGTCAGATGCTCCTGGTGAACTGGCACTCCTTGGGCAACTGGCTTCACTCAGGATTAGAACATTAATTTGGAAATGCTCTTAGTTTTCACCTGTGGGAGTGATCAGAACTACAGAATAAAGATTTTTACACCATGGTTTTCATTGTACAATTTCTAGCAATTTTGACTTGTTCAATAGGTGACTCACCATCAGCAAGCAAGCCTCACTTTTGCTACACAGCAGAGTACAGCAGAATATAGAAGTTGACTGAGACTGGCTGAGACTGCCACCTTATTCTATAGACATGTTATTAACTGTTTAGAAAATGATTTTACCAGGAATTTAACATGTCTAATATACTTCTGCACTTGATCCAAAATAGAAAAGATAACATTACAATTATTAGGCATATATTTAGTACAGGATAAAAGTACAGCACTTAATATTAACTAATGTATTACTTAATGCATAAGAATTCAGAGTTGCAATTATTAGTTTTGAGTTTCAGGTTTGTAATACTTTACATGTTATCTCTCCATGAGAGCAGGCCATAATGCCAATTGTGTTTAAGTTTTACTTACAGTATCCTGGTATCATGGCTCCACTTAGCATGTTCTTCAACGCAATGAGCAAGTTGCAGCATCCTTCATCTTAGAGAGATTTTCCAGTATTCTACTAGCCTGGTGCATAGTGCTCTCTGGCACCATGGAACAGTGCCAGTCTGGAGGCGATATCCATTGTACACTTGGCTGTACCGAGTCATTATTGGCTGCAGGAGCTTGAAACTGCAATATAGTTTCCATCGACTTCAGGAGCAGAACCAGAGACTGATATAGCACATATTTTTAATTGAGGGGTCAGTGACCAGCCTAGCCAATAACTCACATGGAGAGGCCACCTGTAATGTATACAAGGCCTGGTTCGAATGCACAAGAGTTTGACAATGTTAAAGTTTATTCCTTGTTTTATATATATTTTAAACAACTTAACGCAATACATATATCAAATGACTATTTACTTACACAATTTTACTGTGAAGATAACAGTAGGTACTTTACTTTTGTAATAGAGGAAAAATATTATTTTTCATTGTTAGAATGAAAACAGAATATTTCCAATAGAATCAAGACAACTTTTTATTACCATTTACTTAAATGTGTATTTTGCAGTGGCCTTCAGACAGGTTTATTATCATGAAGTTATTTCTGCTACCAATACCAATCTAAGTTTCTTTAGTTAACAATGACTTCTACAACTAGAACTATTTAAACATTTTCAGTTTGGAAGATGTTTTACAAACTCTTTATAATTGACTATAACCACATTGACTAGCCACCTCATGTTTAAATAAACTTACTAAATTACAATTACCAATGAAAGAAATTTACTCTTTATTTAAGAGAGCATATCTACAATCTTTTTCCTTTAGCCTAATTTCACCAATGTGAACTTACAATTTTCATTACTGTAAAGATTTTGTACATATAATGTTAATTTAGTTTATAAATTAACTATGGGAGATTACACTCAAGTTAAATAAAATTGAAACCATAATAGTTTATGCAAGGAATGTTCTCTTTTTCCCTTACAGGAAGCTAAAAACTTCTTTTCTTTAAGTTATGAAAATTATTAAATTAAAAGCATACTGACTACCAGGTTTTAAAACACATGCATACTGATTACCAGGTTTTAAAACACATTACACAATTACTTAATTTTTTAAAAATCATAACCCAGGAAAGATCTCTCCATAGTTTTTATGGACTTTCCTTTACTTACTGAAACTTGTTAATAGAGCCACTAATTACCTTTATTTAGTTGGAAAGAAATCTTCTGGAAGAAATTAAGGCTCACCAGATTGTGGAGAAGAAAATAATTTATTCTCAATCTTGCAAGAAGGGGTGCAGAGCCAGATACGGCTGGTGCCATGAACAAAGAAAAATGACACAATTTATACCCCTAAGCCTAGCATGCAAGCTCTTCCTGTTTTTCCATAGATTGGATACTTCAGAAGTTACAGCTTATCTGAGATTTAACTTTCCCATGCAAAAGTTTGATTTAACTGCTTCTTCTATCACATTCCAACCATTTTAGTTTTTACCTGCTCCCCCTTTGTCAAATAAGGAATAGAATTTAGTGCTGAAATGGCACCAACTTAGCTCCTTCTTGGGCATCCTTCCACTGCCCATAGGACTGGCCTAAACTGGTCTCCTCCACTGCTGTCAAACCCGGGAGTGGGAGACTGAGGCAGCAGGCCGCCAGGTTACATCAACATTTTTCTTATGTGAAAATTAACCTAATCTTTGTTTTGTTTTTTTTTTGCAATTTATGGCTGACAAAGGTTTAAACTGGGAAATTACCAGGCAAACTGATTCTTAATTCCCTAGCCTAGTAGATAGGTTTAATCTGCCACACCTAGTCTTGCCGTAAAAGCTCTTGCAAAGAGGAGGCCCTTTTCCAATTGTTTCCATAATCAGATTTCTATGACTTTTTCATCCTGCTTAGTTTAATTTGGGCTTTAAGAATATTTATAAATATAACTGCATATTTAATTTTTAATAATTTGAATAGACTTCTTTTAAGAATTTTTATTTGTTAATTTGATATTATCCTGATGTATGAAGACATACATTGAGCATTTTTTTTTAAATGGGCAGACACAAAGAGTTAGACACAAACACAACTCATTGATATTACTTATAATTTGCATTATTTTATATACTGTTTAGCTTAATTAATTAGGGGTCCAGAAATACATATTACTTATATAACTGCATATTTAACCTCAACAATTTGAGCAAATAGGCAGACATGAATAGTTTGACACAACAACATGACTTTAGTTACTTTAAACTTTTCAAAGACTTTTGAAACTCTTCTTAATTTGCGCTATGACCATGCAGTTTACCACAAGAATTTTCTTTCTTACTTAATGGATTGTAATAACCAAAATGTTCTCAATGCCTTAGCACCATTTTGTTTTAGAACTTTATATTTTACTTTGAAATTAGCAGAATTTTGGATAAGCAACAAGATTAATTTTATATATATATATATACTGAGGCTATTTGAAGCCTCAGGGAGACAGGCTGCTTTCTCTCATGAATTGCCACTCTTAGGAACACTGACCGTCAAGGCAGGAGACTTCTCCCCCTCCACCCCCCTTTTTGATTTTGGAGATAATAAAACTCCAGTGGCCATTTAACCTTATTCTATCAGGCAGCAATTTATTTAGTTTACACTTGAATTCATGAGAGAAAGGGTTACTAATACCAGGAGCGGAGACAGTGATGTCCCAGCTCTTCTCAATTATGAAATAACCATAGGCAAAGGCAAAGGGTGAGGTTAGGCTTGAAGTAACCATAAACAAAGGAAAGGTTAGTGTAGAATTTACACTTAAATAATAGTTTCAGGCTAAATTCACCCAGCTATAATCTCAGTTATTGTCTTTCCACTGTTTTATAATATAAATGCATTTATAAATGATTTTAACCCTTAGTTACAGTTTTTATTAATTTTTTAAAAAACCTATTAATTTTATAACACCTTTAAATACCTTTCATTCAACTTATAACATATTAAATGAACTTAACCATTACTTTAATTTTTCCTTTAAAGTAAAAGAATAAATCTCTTGCAGTTAGTTTGAAATAAAAGGCTACTTTTCAGGATTTGATTTCTAGAACATAAAATGTTCTTTTAAAAGAGGTAAGACTCTTCTTCAAACACTGAGGAAATGATGAGGTTAAAGCACAAGAAGCTATTGATAAAAGATTTTCTTTGTATATTGATCTTACTCAATTTAATCATAAAAATTTTCCTTCCACAAACCTTCTACACTTTCAGTATTCATTCAGGTTCCGTCCCACACTCTACTCTTTCCAATAATCAATCATTTTATCTTAGGACAAAATCATCTTCTGTTTCCTTAACAATAAAAACACACTCCATATATCCCACATACTAAGTTACCAGGCAAACTTCTTACAACATGTAATTGCCATTAATACTAAACAAGTTTGTTAAAATAATGAACTTTTTTTTTCACTTTAAATACTTAGTAGCATGTAATACCAGAAACAGTTTTTTTGGAAGCAAGTTGGCAGGGGAGACTGGCTGCCGAATATGTTATAAAATTGCCTTTTATTATTATTATTATTCAGTTTTTGTTAAATAATGACCTTCTGCAATTAGCCATTTAAATACCTTAATTTAAACAATGCTTTGTAAAACTTTTATAATTATTTATACCCTTAAGACAAATTTTACCTTCACAGAACACATTCTCTTACTTAAAGTTACTACAATACCTTCTAAGAACCTGGGCAGAGTGCAAAGGTATTTTGGCTTTGACACCCTAAGGAGGGAACTTTACTGCATTTATTCTGATTCTGCTTTTCACCCTCTTCACTTCCCCCCCCCTTCCAGGCAGTCAGGCGCACAACAAACAGGAAATCGGCTTATGAATAGAAGGGTGGACTCACTGGAAAGGGGCAAGCCGCTCCCCCCTTTCCAGCTTTCAGCCAAAATGGGCAGACAGAACCCACTCAAATTTGGCAACTCTCCCAGGGACCCAGCCACCCTGACTGGGACATCCCCAACAAACTTGGGTGTGTGGCGCGGACACAGATGGCCTCCAAGCCCCGGCAAAGGGCCAGACCAGAGACAAGACAGCAGAGCATGCACAAACATCTAGACTCCTCAAACATCCAGACTCCTCAGCTTTTGCCCCAGAATCATTCCACTCCCTTGCCAATGGCAAGGGAGGGCTCCAGCTCAGCTGTAATTCCACTTTACATAAGGACACAACTCCAACACTAGCCTTGAGCTGACACAGACAGAAGCACAAAGATCACTAATCTGACCCACAAGTTTATATATTTATTTTCACCATGGCTGCCCCCACAGCCATCACAAACCTCAGAACACTTAACATTTGGTATAAAGTCAATTCATTCACAAATTAGCACTATAACAAAAGATTTCAGCTAGACTTTTCCACTGTTTAAACTTTACACCCAGACCAAGCTCCACCAGAAAAGCCGATCCATTTTCCTGTAACCAAGTTTTGTTTTCCTTAATCTAGACCAATTTCCAGGACATTAGGACTTGAACCTATAAATAGCCCTTCCTATTAAAATCGAGACTCCACTCCTTTAGTGGATATAAGACCAGTGCCAGATTCTAACATGCAGTTAGACAAACCCAAAACACCAGGGCTTTTCCCCAGTTTTCCTCCTTTTCCCAAGCCTAGAGAGAACGGCTTCCCCCCAGCCTTCTGAGGCTACTAGGGTTCTCTCGGGAGGTGATCAGCCTCCCCTTCCTAGCAATTAAAGCTAGGGCCTTCCAGACTGTGCTCACCCGGGGAGTCTTACCTTCTTCCATGTTCAGAGTTCTTTTTCGTTCCCAGAATCTTTCTCTTCAGACCTTCCATTGCCCTCGATTTTTGTCAGGAAGATTCTGGTGGAGCCCACATCTTTTCTGGATTAAATTTAATCCAGGGGCGCCCAGATTTGGGGTTCACCCGAGTCCTCCCAGCTTCCTCGGGGATTTGGAAGGGGCAGCAAAATGCTACCGTCTCTGGCCTTCATTTGAGTCCCGGCGGAGTCGCCAAAAATGTTGTGGAATTTAAGAGAAGTTCAATTATTTGAGTATAGAGAGTCCAGGACTCAGGAATGATTTTGAGAAGGAAAAATGGTTTATTGATGGCCGGCCGGACTCGGGAGCTTTCAGTTTGAATCCCGAGCCCCGAACAAGATTTTCAAAGGTCTTTTATACAGAAAGGAAAGGCCAAATGGTTCCTTTGTTTCAGTTCTCAATAGGCTTCAATTAGCATATATCTCTTCCACATCTTAGGTAAGCTTTTAGCATGGACTCCAGACCTTCTAGATAAGCTTTTAGCTATTTACTTTTTGCATTTCCCCTAAATACTTAAAGTTTATAGTCCTTGCATTGTTAAACATTTCCTGGGACTGGAGCCGCTGCCACTGTCCCTAAGGGCAGGACTGCAGCCTCTTACCGTTCCACACCCACAAGCCAAACAACTTAGTTATCTCTGAAGAGACAAAGAGCCTTCCACCCATAGCCCACATCAACCTAACACAAAGGAACTGCTCCTTTTAAAAACTTAACAAGGTACTTTACAAAACTAAAACCAAGTTGAGGGTATAGATACTCATTAGTAATAATGTGCACCTTCTCGGGCTGGGTCAAAGCCTTTCCACCCACACTAAAAAAAGCAAGAAAAATAACTATAACTCTGCTCCAAAATATAATTCCCCAGCACAGGATTCCTTTATCTATAAGCAGCAATAATAGCCCAGCTTTTGTGGCAGCCATCATCAAAGAGCTAGCAAAATCTTAGGAATTAAGTGAAAACTCCACACAGCATATAAACCCCAGAGCTCAGGGAAAGTAAAATGCATGAATCAAACTCTCAAAACCACCCCAGTCAAGTTCTGTAAAATAAATAATTAATTAATTAATTAATTAAAAGAACTGGCCTTCCCTCAGTAAATCTGCTCCCATTAACCCTCCTCTAAGCCTGATGCACCCCCAGACCCTCACATGATTCACCTTTTGAAATTCTATTTAAAGCACTATCCCCAATTATTCAAACCTTCAAGGGAAATCTCAGGATTCTAGGAAAAACTGGCTAGGATTCTACCCTCCAGCAGTTAAAAAATCCTAGCCCAAATACACAAAACTGTCCTGTCTCAGGGTCCCATCCCATTAGGCCACCCAGTGCACCCATACTTGCCTGGAGACCTAGTTTGAGTAAAAACCTGTAAGAAGGAGCCCCTCCCACCCACCTGGATGGCCCATATACTGTTATCCTTGTAAACCCCACTGCTCTCAAAGTTTCAAGTATTGCCCCTTAGACTGATCATACTAGAGTTAAAAGGGCACACTCCAATGAAACACAAGATGACTGGACAACTCACGCTGTACCTGACTGTCTGTTGAAAATCCAAACTACCCAGAGCCACTGAAAATCACCATCACCTAACTAGATGAACTCCTGTCCCTATAGTTCCTGTTCCTCTTCGAGCCTGGATTACTGTTTGGGACTGAACTAACAACTACAGCTCCCAGAGACTGGACTATAGTTTAAAAAAATATATTAATCTTAATAACGTACTTACGTTTTATAAAATGCTGTACTACCTTAAGTTGTTTTCCACTTAGCTGGAGTAATGCCCTATAAAAATTATAAGGGTGTTAAACAGGAGAATTGTTGAGAAATAAAAAGCATAATCTTGCGGAAAAAAAATGTCTAATGAGCCACTCCTGTCCCCTGCTTCTGTAAATCAGCCCTCAAAAACCCAACCTTACACCGGCATTTTGCTTCTGTAACCCTGCTTTCAAAATTTCACCTAGCAATGTATTAGCCAATGAACAAAGGTTATGCTGATACCAGATAAAATCCTATACAAACCTATGAAAATTGAAAAACGGGGCTCAGAATTTGGAGATCGACTCTCCTCTGGGCCCACATGTAATAAATCTATTCCTCCACCTCTCTGATTGCCATTTTGGTTTTTTTTGTCACTCGGAACTCCTGGCTTTGCTGCAACAATATGCCATATTTTATACTAGAATACTAATATTAATAATACACATACATAAACATAGATAGTTAGACAGTTACAGATAGATGATAGATTGGTAGGTAGGTAGATATGTGTTGCAATGGGCAAATGTACACAGTATATTGTTTAATAGAGAAAACGGATTATACAACATTGTATATAGTTGGATACTATTTTATACCTGTATGTGTAACTGCATTTAATGCTGCCACCCAATGGAACCTGACACTTTATTGCAAAGATTTCATAAATAATTTTTAAATGTAAAATGAGTTCTTGGGCGAGCACATATAGGCAAGTCTAGTGACAGTATTGATGACGCAGACTTTTTGAAAACATTGCTTTCCTGCCTCTCTCTAACATAAAGAACAAATTAAAAAGAAACATTTTTAAACCACAGGAAAAAATAAACAGAAATGTTGTTTTCCTAAGTCCTGTAATGCCCATGACAGTAATAGTTCACGTCTAAAAATTCAGAATCTTTCTTTTCTTTTTCTTTCCTTTAGCTCTCACAACTTCCATCTTACCCTGATCTCTGAGTGGGAATATTTAAAAGTTCCACCTGAGGAATATACCCATGGGCTATGATTTCTGTGTTAGGACTTTGATTTTATCCTATCTAAAATGCCCTAAGACCTCAAACTGAGAAATTACCTTAAAAAGTGAATCTGAGGGGCTTCACGGCGTGCAGCTCCGGAGGCCCGCGGTGGGTTCTGTGCGGTCCCTGAGCCTGGTCGCCGCCGGGTTCCCGCGCTACCCCTGCGCGGCGCCTGCGCCTCCGCGCCCAGGGGCTCCCGCCAGGCCCCCCGCGCTGCCCCGGCTGCCTCCCCCAGCCTGCGGGCGGCGCGGAGGCCGAGGAGCGCTGGCTGCAGCACGTGCTGCCCCCCCCCCCTTCCGGGAGGCGGTGCCTCAGCCTGCGGCCTCGGGATCCCGCCCCCGGGCTCCGGGCAGAGGGACCAGCGCCTCCGCGGGGCCTGTGTGTGCGTCCGCCTCTGAGTGCGTGTCAGTTCCTGTCTCTGTGTGACCGCCGCTGATCGTCCGTCCCTGTCCAGATCTGTGTCCACCTCTGGGTGCGTGTCCGTCTGTCTGGTGTCCCTTGTGCTTGGATGCCCCTCTCGCCGCTCCCCGCCCCCAAGCGCCTGGTCCAGGTCTTTCATGCGCCCCGGTGCCTCCGTTTCCAGTTTGGTCCCAGAGCTGCGCCGCTCGCTTGCGTCCTGGTGGCTTTCCGTGTCTCCCTCCCTCTGGCCGCTGTTGTATTCTGTCCCATCTTCCCCTCTTCTTCCTGCCTCCCTCCGTTGCCCGGTAGGCCTCGTGCTCCTCCTGGAAGCCCACCCCAGGGGCCTCGGGCCGTCGCAGGGAGCGTGGGCGCGGGGTGTGGGGAGACCCCTGCGGGCACTGGAGGCCCAGCTCCCGGAGCTACTGGGGACCTTCCTGCCTGCGAGCGGCTCCCGTGGAGAGGGGGCTCCTGAAGCCTTTGTCTTCCCGCACCTCCCTGCCCCTGCCCTCGAGTCCTTCCACACCCGCAGGGAACCGGTTGGGTGGTGGCCCCTCAACCCACTCGAGGGGAAGAGGGAGGCAGGCCACTGCCTCTCCTGGGGGACCCCAGTGGGAGCTCTGCAGGCTGGGCGTGGTGGGGTGCCTCCTATTGTTTGAAGGGGCTTGGCTGCAGGTGTGTGTGGGGTCTCCCTGCTTCCGGGCATGAGGTAATCCCTTGCTGAGGGATCCTGCCCAGATGGAAACAAGGAAGAGCCCCCTCTACTGGGGTCTGGGTTTATCACTTCCTCCCTGCAAAGCCTCTAGCTTCTCCATGCTGGAATGACTTTATCCTGCTTTCTCTGCGGTCAGCACCTCCTTTATGGGTTGGGGATTTTTTTTCTCTCTCTCTCTATTTTTTTTAAATGTTAGGTTAAAAAAAATGAAGTCCCCATATACCCCCTACCACCCTCACCCCACTCCTCCCCAATCAGCAACCTCTTTCATCATTGTGTCACATCCATTGCATTTGGTGAATACATTTTGGAGCACTGTTGCACCACACGGATAGTGGTTTACATTGTAGTTTACACTCTGACCCAGTCCAACCAGTGGGCCATGGCAGGACATATAATGTCCCCCCCATCCCCCTCACCCCACTCCTCCCACATCAACAACCTCTTTCATCATCATGGGACATCATTGCGTTTGGTGAATACATTTTGGAGTACTGCTGCACCACATGGATGATGGTTTTTATTGTAGTTTACACTCTGACCCACTCCAACCAGTGGGCCATGGCAGAGCATACAGTGTCCAGCATCTGTCCCTGTCGTACCACCCAGAACATCTCCAAGTCCTGAAAATGCCCCCACATATATATCTCTTTTTCTCTCCCCCTACCCTCAGCAGCTACGGTGGCCACTTTCTCCACATCAATGCTACAATTTCTTCCATTACTAGTCACAATAGTTCCCCAGTAGATTATCAGTAAGTCAACTCTAATCCATACTCTATTCCTCCATCCTGTGGATCCTGGGATGGTTATGTCCACTCCACCTCTATATCAAGAGGGGGCTTAGATTCCACATGGATGATGGATGCAATTCTCCTGCTTGCAGTTGTAGGCACTCTTGGCTCCCTGGTGTGGTGGTTGACCGGCTTCACCTCCCTATTCAATCGCCAGGATAAGTCCAATAAACCAGAGGGTACGATTTGCAAGTCTGCTGAGGCTCAGGGCCTGGCTGTCACTTGGACAGTCCAGAGATTCAGGTCTCCTGAGTATACACCAATCCAGTGCCAACCACAGGTCCAGTGAAAGTGATGAAGAGGCATGTGTAGAGAGCTCATGTCTGAATTCAACTTCACACTCAGGAACACAAACTCTAAAGAGGGCCAACTGACATGGCACTGAACTCCAGAGCCATCTGCCATAACCATAGAACCTGTGGGTCTCTGTAGTCCTCAGGAGAACCAGTACCTGGTATTGTACCTTCTTTGGCTGTTTCTAGGACCCTGCTGAGGCATGTAAAAGGGTGACCCCTCTGATGACCTCCCAACTCTTTTTTGGAGACTTATAGCCATATAAACACATTTGTCTTTTCCATTTCCCCCTTTTATTCAAGGTCTAAAAGCAGTTTTTAACACCAGGTGTTACATATAGGCTGAGATATTTTGCTGGTCTGAGTTGACCCTTTTATTCAAGGTCTTTTTCTAGTTACATAGTCAGCTCATGCTTGGTAGTAATCCCTTGGTGCCAGGGAGGCTCCTATCCAAGAGTCGTGTCCCATGCTGGGGAGAAGGTAATGCATTTACATGCTGAGTTTGGCTTAGAGAGTGGCCACATTTGAGCAACATGGAGGTTCTCTGGAGGTAACTCCTAGGCACCCTGCAGCTCTAGACCCAGTTCATATTTCAGGCACACAGGCTCATAAGCATAGTCTTCAGTATCAAGGGCTCATTGTTGGATCATCCTTCTTTATTGGCCTTTGCCATTGCACTTGAGGGATTGTTGCTGTTCCATTGGGGAGTGTGATAGAGCTCCCCTGGCTAGGAACTCAGCACTCCCTCAGTTGTCATTTTTAACTGTAACCACTATGAAAATATGCAAACATTTTTATGTGCCCTTTATACATGCACTGGAGAACTCCCTCCCAACCATGTGCCCCCCATCAATAACACCCAACACCAGTATTCCTCCCCTGCCATAGTTGAACTTCTCTGTGGTCCAAACCTTCTTAAAAAATGAAGCCTAATATGTTGCCAGAATCCATTAATAGTAAAATGGAATATAGTGATGGGTTTAAAGTTAGATACAGAATACATACTAATTTAGAAAAATTAAATAAAGTGAAAATAAGTTGGGATATCCAAAATGAAAAAGCTTTTTTTTTTACATTTTGTCTTTCATCACTGCAGTATGTGTTGCCCTGTATGTACAGTGGCAAGGCAATTTCTTTCATTTCTTCCTCAGTATCTACATCCTTTCTTCTTTTTTCTAATTATTAATTTTGTCTTCACAAAAGTTTTATATTGGGGGTAGGGGGTATTTGGGGACCTCATTTTTTTTTAATGTAACATTAAAAAAGTAAATAAAGACAAAAAAAGTATTAGATCACAGTAATTCACATATATAATAATATAGGGCACTCCCACATATTCAACATCAAACACTTTGTCCCTTCCCATGCAATGATATTTTTACATGTTCATATTATATTTGCTGCAGCTGATGTACAGATATTGAAATGTAGTTTTCAACCAAGGTTCCATTTTCTTTACATTATGGTTTATATTTTAGACTATGCAATTTTCTAAATTTTTAGTTATCTTATGCTTTACTTTATGCTTTACATTTCAGTGTATAGACTTTTATACATTTTTGTTGTAATTTAACATGTCTGATATCCATCATTGCATGATCTTATGGAACACTTCCATTGCCCCACAGTTATCCTGATTCCATCTGTTCAATACCTCTCTCCCCCTCCACACAGCACCCACAGTAACAATCTTCATTACTTGAAGGACCATATTCACAAATACTTGCAGCAATATTGAGGTCTTCACATACTTGACTGCCCTAACCCATTGGGAGCCACCAATTCTCTCAAAAGACACAATTCCATCTGTTTGAGAACATCAGTCGTCCCCAGGATGTGGGTATACCTTCACACTCATTGTATAGGTCTCCACTCAATGATATAAGCCGCTATGACAAAAAGAGCACTCATTCCTGAGAAAGCTGCCCTGTGTCAGATGTCCCCCCTTAAGCATCTTAAAAAGGTAACCTTATTATATTTTTTAATGAATTTTCTCGACATTATAGTTTCAACAACGTACCTGACAATCTCCTATGTCAAAATGTTCCCCGACCCTCCCCCCAATTTCTTGGGTGATCTGGCCCATCCTCCCATCCCTAGCACCCCTCAAACCCTCAAAGCTCCACCCAAAGATATCCCTATGCCCCCATTTTATCCCTTCCCTGTACAAATACTTACCTTCAGCTTATCATAGATAAGGTTGTGTCAGGTCACAACCTTCCTCTCCCCCCAACTTCCTTTAACCTATCATCCAGTCTCTAGCTCTCGGAGACAGCTTGGTATTCTTATTTCATATCAGAGACATCATATAGTATTTGTCTTTCAATGCCTGGCTTGCTTCACTCAACATAAGGTTCTCAAGATTCACCCATGTTATCACATGTGTTTGTAATGTATTCTTTCTTAAAGCGGAATAGTATGCCATTGTGTGTATATACCACATTTTATTTATCCATTCATCTCTTGATGGGAATTTGCATTGATTCCAACTTTTGGCAATAGTGAATAGTGCTGCTATGAACATTGTTGTGCATATATCAGTTTGTGTCCTTGTTTTCAGTTCAACTGGGTATATATATGCAGAAGTGGAATTGCTGGGTCATATGGCAAATCTGTAGCTAGTTTTTGAGAAACTACCAAACTGTCCTCCAGAATGGCTGGATCCTTTTGCATTCCCACCAGCAGTGGAAGAGTGTTCCCACTCCTCCACATCCTCTCCAGCACTTGTACTCTTCTGTTTTTTTTGATAGCTGCCAGTCTCATGGGAGTAAAATGGTATCTCATTGTTATTTGATTTGCATTTCCCTAACAGCTAGTGATTTGGAGTATTTTTTCATGTGCTTTTTAGCCATTCATATATCATCTTTGGAGAAGTGTCGGTTTAAATCTCTTGCCCGTTTTTTAAATGGGTTGTTTGTCTTTTTATTTTTGAGATATAGGAGTTCTTTATATATGCAGAATATCAATCTCCTATCAGATACATGGTTACCAAATATTTTCTCCCATTGTGTAAGCTCTTTTCACTTTCTTGATAAACCCCTTTGAGGTGCAGTTAGTTTTAATTTTGAGGAAGTCCCATTTATTTATTTGTTCTTTTGCTGCTCATGCTTTGGGCATGAAGCTCATGAAGCCATTTCCTATTACAAGGTTCTATAGATGTTTCCCTACATTGCTTTCTAAGGTCTTTATGGTCTTGGCTCTTATATTTAGGTCTTTGATCCATCTTGAGTTGATGTTTGTATAAGGTGTGAGTGGGTAATCCTCTTTCATTCTTTTACATGTGGATATCCAGTTCTCCAGGCACCATTTGTTGAAGAGGCCACTCTCTGCCAGTTGAGAGGGTTTGGTGGCCTTGTGGAATACCATATGGTTGTATATATGAGGATCAATATCAGAACTCTCAATTCAGTTCCATTGGTCAATGTGTCTATCCTTGTGTGAACACCATGTTGTTTTCACTTCTGTAGCTTTGTAGTCTGTTTTGAAGTCAAGTAGTGTGATTTCTCCAATATCATTTTTGTTTTTCAATAAGTCTTTGACTATTCAGTGCCTCTTTCCTTTTCAGATAAAATTCATAGTTAATTTTTCTAGTTCACTAAAGAATGCACTGTTGATTTTTACTGGGATTGCATTGAATCTGTAGATCAATTTTGGTAGGATAGACATCTTAATTATATTTAGTCTTCCTATCCATGAAAAGGGACTATTCTTCCATTTAATTAGGTCTTTTTTATTTCCTTGAACAGCGTTGTGTAGTTATCTGTGTATAAATCTTTTATATCTTTAGTTAAATTTATTCCTAGGAATTTGATTTTTTAATTTACTATGGTAAATAGTATTTGTTTCTTGACTTCCTCCTCAGATTGCTCATTATTAGTGTACAGAAATGCTACTGATTTTTGCACATTGATCTCATAACCTATGACTTTACTGAAATCATTTATAAGTTCTAGAAGTTTTCTTGTAGACATCTCAGGGTTTTCTATATATAGGATCATATCATCTGCAAATAGTGAAATTTGGACTTCTTCCTTTCCAGTTTGGATGCCTTTTATGTCTGGTTCTTGCCTCAGTGCTCCATGCTCTACCAAATGTTAAACAGTGGGGTGATAGTGGGCATCCTTGTCTTGTTCCTGATCTTAGAGAGAAAGATTTTAGGATTTCAAGATTGTAAACTGTGTTAGCTGTGGATTTTTCATACATACCTGTTGCCGCCTTTCTCCACCCCTCCTCCCCTTCCAGCTCCCGCCGTCCTTCCCGCCAGTCCCGCCCATATTGCCAACCCACAATCTGCCCTCTTCCCCAGTAACTGCTTACCTCAGGTCTATCCATCAGCTTCAGCCTGTCCACAGCCACCCCTTAGCCAGCCCTCCCTTCATCACGCCCCTCCCTCTACCCAACCCTATATAGCCAAGTGTACTTCCGTAATAAAGCAGACCTGTTCTTGTGCTCAAGCGGTCTCCGTGGTTTTTCCTCAACCGCGCGTCCCCCACGCCTGGAGAACCGGTGCTCCTTCTTGGAGCACCCCCCGCCAGCTGTTCGGCAGGAGCAAGCCCCCCCGACTCTTGGGCCTGAGCGAGGACGAAACCCCCACGCTCAGCTACAACTGGCGCCCAGCGTGGGGCTCCTCCCCCAGCCCCTCTCTGCTGCTGCTGCTGCTGTGATCGTCCTCCTCTCCAGGTAGGGACCCCTCGCCCGGACGAGCCCCAAGGGACCCCTCGCCGTCGTCCCGTCCCTATCCCGTCATGGGCGCCTCTTTGTCATTGCATCAGGCGCCGCAAGTCAGAACCCTCGCTGCCCTGCTCGATGCCAATGGAGTCCGCGTCTCCTTGCAGCAGCTCCAAAAGTACTGGGATCTCTTGCTCCCTTTTAACCCGTGGCTCGCCACCTGCCAACTCTGGAGCCCGGACACATACTCGCGACTCATAGATCGAGTCATCTCCGCCATGGAGCACGAGAAACGCACCTTCCCAATGGGCCTCTTACCCGTTATCGTTGCCATTCGCGCTTGTCTCCTTGGCGCTCCGACCGAGGCCATTTATGAAGCTTCTCCCAAACGGCCTCTAGACTGTGATCCGGATGAGCCCGCCGACACTGACTCTCTGTCTAACCAACTTGCTGCCACTCTCGAGCGCGAACCTCCCCGCCCGAGCTCCCCACAGCAGACAGAAACCATTCCTGCCGCTCCCCAAGATGGCGGACTTCCGCCTTCTTCCCCCACTTCTGCCCAAGATGGCGCGCATCCAGCTTCTTCTTCACCGGTGTCCTCTTCCCGCCTCTACCCGCCTCTTCCTGCCCAGTCAACATCCGGTTCAGGCCCGGAAACTGCATGGTCGCCATCTTCCACTAAACCGGAAGCACCCCTCGCACCATCTTGTCCGCTGCTGGATGTCGCAGCTTCGCCATCTTGGCCGGCGCCCGGAAGGGTCCCGCCGCCATTTTGTTGTCACCCAGAAGCCACTAAGCCACCATTTTCTCACCCGTGTTCCGCTTATCCCTTGCCGCCACCGTACGGCAATAGCCCTTCACCTGCCTTGGCTGCTCCATCAGTCCCCGGTGCCACGTCTTCTCAAACCCCCCAGCTGTATCCGCTGAATCCGCAGCCCATGCCGCAGTGACACCAAACTTGGCTACCCTTTACAGCGGAAGAGGTCAGGACCCTCCGCAAAGCTGTAAAGGAAGATGGAATTGGCAGCCCTTATGCGCAGCAACTACTTGAGGAGTTGGGGACCCAACTCGTTCTCCCATATGACTGGATTGCACTAGCCCGTGCCATCCTGACACCGGGTCAATTTATTGAATGGTGCGCCCATTACCAAGCGGCTGTTGACCGGCAAATCATGGAGAATGCCCAGGCCGGGGTCCTCGATCCCTCCAATGCATACACGGGCACCAACAATTATGCAAACCCTCGTTCTTATCTCAAAATTGACCCAGGGTTTTGGCACTGGGTAAAAGTCCTCGTCCAGCGGTCTTTCTCTCTAGTTTCCACCAAGCAGCCCACCAAGCTCGCGCAGCTGCTTCAGGACTCCAATGAGACCTTCCCAGCATTTGTCGCCCGCGTCCTGGAAGCTTGTCAGCGGAAAATTTCCAGCGAGGATGCCCAATTTGCGTTAGCCAAAGAGTTAGTCATTGACGGGTGCCTTGCGCCGTTCCGGGCCATAATCCTTCCCATATGCGACAAAGCTCTGCACGAATGGGTCCTTGCTTGCCGTGACGTCGACCCACAAGTCAAAACACCGCTGCCTTTGCCTCTGCCATGGCTGTTTCATCCAGCCCCACTTCCGTCTGCTTTCGGTGCAGCCAGCCCAGCCACTTTGTCCGTGAGTGCTCCCAACCAAGCCCAGCGCCTCGCTCAGACCCGCCGTTGCGGCGGCCAAGGGGCCCTTCTACGCCATGTCCACGTTGTGGGAAAGGATATCACTGGGCCCGTGACTGCCGTTCTGTCCAAAGTCCTCAGCAGCCTTTAAACTCCCAGTGGGGCAGGCCTCAGCCCCACCCCCAAGAGGCCCCCAGAAGAATTCCCAAGCCATAATGTGGACAATGCCCATCACACGCCGCCAGAAACCTTCACTGGACCTCAAAATCAATGGGCAATGGCTCGATGGACTTCTAGATTCTGGCGCTGAAGTCTCCTGTGTTCCCTTCGAAGTCACTGCGTTCAATCACTGGCCCCTAGAGACCGGCCCTCAAGTCATCGGTGCCACGGGAGCTGCTACCTCCTGGAAAACATCCCAACCTCTGCATTGGAGCAACTGAGAAGGCCACGAAGGCCAAATTCGTCCACTCGTCCTTTCGTCAGTCCAGACCATCTTATGGGGGAGAGATGTTCTCAGCCAGCTAAAGGCCCGAATCACCACAGAAGCCTTCTCAGCTGCACTGCCCCCCCCTTCTAGGGGCCACTGCTCCCATCTCAAAACCTGACCCTATCCCTCTGGAATGGGACACAGAGGAGCCCATCTGGGTCGAGCAGTGGCCCTTGCCAGCTCACAAGCTGCAAGCTCTCTCTGCCCTCGTTGAAGAGCAGCTACAAGCAGGGCATATAGAGTCATCCACTAGTCCCTACAATTCACCGGTCTTTGTCATTAGCAAGAAGAACACCGGCAAATACCGACTTCTCCACGACCTCCGTGAGATCAACAAACATATTAAGCGAATGGGATCACCTCAACCAGGATGCCCGCATCCCACCGCAGTCCCCCAGCATTTTCATGCGGCAACCATCGACATCAAGGACTGCTTTTTCTCTATTCCTCTTCACCCCCGGGACTGTCTGAGATTCGCGTTCACAGTTCCACGCATCAACAACCAAGGCGCAGCTCAGCGATTTCAATGGCGAGTATTGCCTCAAGGCATGCGCAACAGCCCGACTATGTGCCAACTGTATGTCAACCATGCTGTTGAGCCACTGTGCTCCAAGTTCAATCTGGAGCACACATACATCCTCCACTACATGGACGACCTCCTTTTAGCAGCGAGCTCCAGTGCGCTCCTCAATGATCTGCTCTCGGCGATAATAACAAACCTCTCCAGCCTCGGGCTTACTGTGCAGTCTGACAAAATAAACCTCCAGCCTCCTTTTCAATTCCTAGGCTTTCATTTTCATCAGTTCATCCAACCCGCAAGCCCAAAAATCCACCTTTCTGATAAGATGATGCTGAGCTCCAGCAACTTTGCGGGCAAATCAATTGGCTTCGCTCGGCGCTTCCCATCACAACAGTGCAAATGCAGCCCCTCTTCGAGCTCTTGCAGACCAAGGATAGCCCACCAACTGCAGCCACTCACAGCATCACCATCACCCCCGCTGCCCGAGAAGCCATCCAACAGGTCAGCGCCGCTCTGCAGCAATGCCGCCTAGAGCGGTTCTCCCCTAACCTTCCAATTTTGGCTTTAGTTCTGCCAATGCCAATCACTCCCACAGGTCTCTTGTGGCAAGATGGCCCTCTCCTTTTTCTGCATACATCAAAGAGCAAACTCCCGAAAATCTGCCCTTTTATAAGGGCCTGGATCACGTTGGCCACTGACTTAGTACTTCTCTCCATACAAACGTATGGCATCCCACCACACACTATTGTTTGGCCTTTAGATGCCAAGGAAGTTACCTCCCTCATCATGAACAATGCCCAAATGCAGAGCCTGGTAGAGCTCTTTCGCGGCTCCTTTGACAACCACTATCCTCTTCACCGATTGCTGCAGGGAATGTCTCAATTGGCATTTTCCAACCCGTTCCATCCATTGCCCGCATGGAACCCGATCCCTTCTGCTATCACTGCCTTCACAGATGCCTCAAAAACGGCGTTTGCTGCCATCATATACACTCCTGAGAATCCTGAGCCACGGCAACTGCTGTTTGCAAATGACTCTTCTGTTCAAGTGGGCGAGCTTCTAGCTGTCGCTGCAGTCCTCAATCTCCACCCAGACCAGCCTCTCAACATCTTTACTAGACAGCCTATACACTCTTCAGGTGTGTCGCAGCCTCCCGCTTGCTACTTTCCTACCAGGTGACTCAAACATCAATCGGGGGCTCACCTTCGTACAGCGACTGCTTGAGGCGAGGCAGCAGCCCTGGTTCATTGCTCATATCAGAAGCCATTCTGGCCTACCAGGACCGCTGGCTCAAGGGAATGACCTCGCTGATGCTTCTGTGTCAAGCCGCCAGGTAAACCCGGTCCTCCTACATGAAAACCCTGCCGACGGGCCGCGGCTTGGAGACTTTGTTAATCAAGCCAAGCTCCTGCATTCCCAATTCCACTTCTCCGCACGGTCCATCTGGAAGCTCTTCCCAGACCTTCCCATTGAAACTTGCAAACACCTTGTGCACGCGTGCCGGACTTGCGCGCCATTGTTGCCACTTGGGCCTTTGCAGCCTCAGGGTGTTAACCCCCGCAGCCTCCGCCCCAACTCAAGGTGGCAATTAGATGTCACTCATGTCAGCACCTTTGGCCACCTCAAATATCTTCATGTAGCAATTGACACCTTTTCGCATCTGTGCTATGCAGTCCCTCTTGCGGGAGAAAGTGCTAAACACTGCATCCAGGCGCTTCGCCAAGCTATTTTGTTCATGGGAATTCCATGGGATCTCAAAACAGACAACGGACCAGCGTATCGCAGTGCCGCCTTCGCCAGCTTTGTGCAGATGTATCACATCACGCATCATTTTGGCATTCCATACAATCCACAGGGGCAAGGAATCGTTGAGCGCACTCACCAACAGCTCAAGCTACTTATTCAAAAAGAAAGGGCCTCTTCTCCCCACAAGGCCCCAGCCGATGTCGTGACTGCCTGCCTCATTCATCACAATCTCCTAACCTTCGATGACCATGGACTCTCCCCACCCATAAGCACTGGGGACCCATGTGGCAGCCCTCGCAAGTTCCCCTTGTCCATTGGAAAGACCCTGCCACAAATCGTTGGCAAGATCCAGCTCCCCTCCTAGCACAGGGGAGGGGCTTTGCTTGTGTCTTTCCAGAGTCTGAGCCGCAGCCGCTCTGGATTCCTGGGCGCTGCATCCGGCCTGCCACTGACCCACTAGTTCCACCGAACGATCAGCACCCTATGCCTTCGGTGAGAGATAACATTGACAGTGGATACGGCCCAGAGGTCACCCCGTTCACCCGGATCCAGCACCAGCCATCATCAAGATGCCGCACCGTCAGATGATGCCTCTACACAGCCTCACAGCCGTTCTCTTCGTCCTGGCGTCCCTCGCTCTCCCAGCCGCTGCCAACCCAAGTCACCAGCCCTTCAATTGGACCCTCTCCCTCTGGCAACAAAAAAGGCTCCTCGCCTTGAACGTAACCGCCTCCGCCCCCTCTTTCACTACTGATGTCGCCAACCTCACTGGACGCACGAACCTTCCGTCTTATGAGTGGGGGGGACACAACCCCGCTGCCACAGGTTTCTACATGTGCCCATCCTCCGCCAGAGGATGCCATGACCCAGTGCACTATTACTGTCCTATCCTTTGTACAAGTTCACTACCAATGCATCGCCACCACTGAGTCCCCCCCCCGCCGTCCACCACGCCCCTTCCGCCCGCGCCACCTACTCCAGACCACACGCCTATAGCTTCTTGTCTTCCTCCCCTCACTTCTCCCCAACTGTTCCTCCCCCTCGGGCGGGGGGTCCGGGGACATCACGAGCCCGTTTCGCTGGCAAGGCTCGGCGCGCGCCAGGCGCCGGCGTGCGCCGACCCTAATGGTGGGCACATGCGTCCTGGCCAGATGCTATGTTGTCCACTCACGGCCAGCCGGTCCTCGTGGTCTCCCCCCACCCCTCGTCCTATTCCAGTACCCGTCCTTATAACCTCCTTTTCCTCCTCCTCCTCATAATCCTTGTCTTTTGTTGCTGTGCACACCAAGTTATTCACACCCACAGTGCGCACCAAAACTTGTTGCCTCTATTTCCTTTTAAAAACAAAAGGAGCACATACCCTTTATCATATTCAGAAAGTTTCCTTCTATTCCAATCCTTCTATTCCAAAAACAGTGTTTTTATTAAGAAAAGGTGATGTATTATGTCAAACACTTTTTCTGCATCTGTAGATATGATCATGTGAGTTTTTTCTTCAATCTGTTTATGAGGTGTATTACATTAATTGATTTTCTTATGTTGAACAATCCTTGTATACCAGGAATCAATCCCTCTTGGTCATGTTGTTTAATGTGTTGTTGAATACAATTAGCAACATATTTTGTTGAGGATTTTTGTGTCTAGGTTCATTAGAGAGATTGATCTGTAGTTTTTCTTTCCTGTGGTGTCTTTGTTTGGCTTTGCTATTAGGATAATGTTGGCATCATTGAATGAGTTAGGCAATGTTTCTTCTGTTTCAATTTTTTGGAAGAGTTTAAGCAAGATTGGTGTTAGTTCTTTCCTGAAAGTTTTGTAGAATTCACTTGTGAAGCCTTCTGGCCCAGGGCTGTTCTTAGTTGGGAGGTTTTTAATGACTGATTCTATCTCTTTACTTGTGATTGTTTTGTTGAGATCATCAGTTTCTTCTTTCATAAATGTAGTTTGCTTATGTGTTTCTCAGAATTTGTTCATTTCCTCTAAATTGTCCTTCTTGTTGGAATATAGTTTTTCAAAGAATCCTCTTATGATAGTCTTTATTTCTGTGGGGTTATTGTTGACATCCCATTTCCCATTTCTTATTTTGTGTATTTTCATCTTCTCTCTTTTTTTCTTTATTAGTCTATCTATGGGTTTGTCAATTTTATTGATCTTCTCAAAGAACCAGCTCTTGGTTTTGTTTATTTTTTCAAGTGCTTTCTTATTTTCTATTTAATTTAGTTCTGCTCTGATCTTTGTTATTTCTTTCTTCTTCCTTCAGGTTTTATGGTTTTTTTTTTTTTAGAATTCCTTCAAGTGTGCAGTTAGTTCTTCAATTTTAGCTTTCTTCTTTTTTGATGTATGAATGTATGGCTATAAATTTCCCTCTCAGTACAGCTTTTGCTGCATCCCATAAATTTTGATATGTTGTGTTATCCTTTTCATTCATTTCAAGGTAGTTATTGATTTCTTTTTAGATTTCCTCCTTGACCCACTGTTTTTCTAAGAATGTGTTTTTTAACTTCCTTATCTTGTTGCCAAATCTGGGTCTCTGGTCCTTGCAGACTTCCAGCTTCATTCCACTCTGGTCAGAGAAAATAGTTTGTATGATTTCAATTTTTCTGAATTTATTTCTCTGTGTCCTAGTATGTGGTTTATATTGAAGAATGATCCATGTGCACTTGAGAAGAATGTATATCCTGCTGTTTTGGGGTATAATGTTCTGTATATGTCTATTAGGTCTGTTTCCTCTAATACATTGTTCAAAGTCTTTAGTTCTTTATTGATTCTCTTTTGAGATGTTCTGTCCAAAGGTCATAGTGATATATTAAAGTTCTGCACTGTAATTGTAGAGGCATCTATTCCATCACTTAGTTTTTCCAGTGTTTGCCTCATGTATTTGGAGGTGCCCTTGTTAAGAACATACATGTTTATGATTATCCTTTCTTCTTGAAGAATTATCCCTTTCACTAAAATGCAGTGCCCATCTTTGTCTCTCACAATTGTTTTACATTTTAAAACTACTTTGTCTTATGTTAATATATCTACTCCAGCCCTTTTTTGGTGATTGTGTGCTTGTAAGATTGTTTTTCAGCCATTCACTTTCAACCTCCTTGAATCCCTGGGTCTAAGATGTGTTTGTTGTAGACAGCATATGAATGGGTCATATTTCCTTATCCAGTCTTCCAGCCTGAGTCTTTTGACAGGTGAGTGTAATCCACTGACATTCAGTGTTATTACTTTAAAGGAATTACTTATATTAGTCATATTTTCTTTGAATTTGTGTTTGTCATATTTTGTTAGATTTTTTTGGTCTTTTTATTTGCTCTTACACTCTCCTCCAACACTGTTTCTCCTGTTTTTTCTTTCTTCCTGCAGAACTCCCTTCAGTATTTCTTGAAGGACGGGATTCTTGTTGGCATACTCTCTTAGTGTCTGTTTATCTGTTTATATTTTGAGCTCTCCATCAATTTTGAATGCTATTTTCACTGAATATTCTTGGTTGCAAATTCTTTTTTTTCAAAGATTTATTTTTTATTTATTTCTCTCCCCTTCCCCCCCACCCCAGTTGTCTGTTCTCTGTGTCCATTTTGCTGCATGTTCTTCTTTTTGTCCACTTCTGTTGTTGTCAGTGGCACAGGAATCTGTGTTTCTTTTTGTTGCATCATCTTGCTGCATCAGCTCTCTGTGTGTGTGGTGCCATTCTTGGGCAGGCTGCACTTTCTTTCACACTGGGCAGCTCTTCTTAGGGGGTACACTCCTTGCATGTGGGGCTCCCCTATGCAGGGGATACCCCTATGTGGCACGCACTCCTTGAATGCATGTCTTTGGGTAGGCTTATTGGGATTTCTGCTATTTGGGGTGCATTGTGCTTCCTGGACATGGACATCCATCTCCCTCAATAGGTTTGGGAAGTTTTCAGCCATTATTTCCTCCAAAACCCCTTCTATTCCCTTTCCTTTCTCTTCTTCTGGGATGCCTATAATGCATATGTTTGTATGTTTTGCATTGTCATTCAGGTTCCTAAGTCCCTGCTGGATTTTTGCTGTCTTTTTATCGATCAATTCTACTATATGTTTGATTTCAGATGTACTGTCTTCCACATCACCAATTCTTTCCTCTGCCTCTTCAAATCTGCTGTTATTTGCTTAGAGTGTATATTTGATTTCTTAGATTGTGCTATTCATCCCCATCATATCCATTATATTTTTATGTATGATTGCAATTTCTTCTGTATTCTCTCCAAGTGTTTTCTTCATATTCTTAATCTCTTCCTTCACTTCATTAAATTGGTCCCTAATATATGATTTGAGAGCTTTAATTTCTTGTTTGATGTTCTGGTCTTCTTCCTTGTTTTTAGTTTGTTCACTGGACTGGGCCATGTTTTCCTGATTATTGGTTTGTTTTGTAGTTTTTTGTTGCTGTCTGGTCATCATTTTATCTTGGTAGGTTTATTCAGTTGATTAGCTTCTTTGTCTGGTCTTGTGGTTTAATTAGTTGTTTTTGTGTGAATGTTAACTCTTCTGTCACTTTGTTCTTCTTATTCCATTGCCTTGTTTTTGCTAAGTTCACTTGAAGGAAAATATTAGGGCAAGAGAAAGCAAAAGGAGTAAGAAAAGAAAAAGGATAATAGTAGTATTGATAGTAAATGTTAACAGAAGAACCATGTGAGATCTAGGAGAATGGATATTAGACTCATGTAAGCTGTGTAGAGTTATAACAGTAAGAAAAGTGGAGTACCTATAATGAGACAGTAAACTGAATATGGGGAGGAATATAGAATGAATTAAAAGACCAGTGTGGTCAGGATAGAGAGAAAGAGAAAAGAAAGGACAATAATATAGAGAATGAATAAGACAGAAAACAGTACAAAGGTATTAGACATAAAAAGACAGAAAAATTGGGGGCTAAAAAAAAGAGAGGTAGAAAATAAGAGACACAATAAATGATGGAGGATAGAAAGATGTAGAGGAAAGTGGATAGCATTATTAGCCAAAATCAGTACACACAGAAAAGAGGATATCTAGGATGAGGAAACACAGCAAATGTGAATCACTCCCTGCAGCACCTAATATAAAAAATATAAAAAAGCAGAGAATAAAAGGGAAAAAAGGGGGGTGGTGGAAAGCAAGCAAGTAAAAGGAAAGAAGAAAAAGAAAGGGCCCTTGGGGGATAAAAAGGAAGGAAAAACAAGAAAACAAACAAACACAAAAGACCAGACAAAGTTTCAAGCAAGGAATTCTCTTTGCAGTTAAATAAAATGCTTAGGAGTCTGACCTTCCCCCTTTCTCCCTTTCTCAATTCCCTCCTCCCATGGCAGCAGGAAAGCTGTGTGAGGGTTCCAGCAGGAAATACAAGTGGGTCCTTGGTGAACCAAATCACCAGAAAACACAATGATTCCTAATTTCCAAAGACAGAGCACCCACACCTCACCAGAGCCCCCAAATATGCTATTGGAAGCTTTGAAAACACATCCTATAGTCCCTCTTCCTTAGGTTTACTACAGAGGGCTAGTTGATTTTTTGACTCCTGCTTCTCCCAGACCAAATTTCGTATCCCAGGGCATTTAGGTAAATTGGGCTTTCTCAGTAGATTTACTTCTCCTTTCTTCCCAGGCTCTCCCCAAGCCTGCTGGTATGCTCCCCGAAGCTCAAAAAAAAAAGGGGGGTGGTGGGGGGGAGGGGGCCCAGGAAATTGAACCCACACTTTTGTTCAGCCCCTCTGCACCTCCCACCATAACCCTCAGAATCAGGGAGTCAGTCCAAAACCAGAGGGTTAGGATAATCCTGATGGACTCAGGAGAGGGAAGTCCGGGATATTGTGGACTCAGGGTATGTGGGTCTGGAACATGGGCTATGGGGGCTTAGGGGTCGTGGACCTGGGGACCACACTTCTGGGAAACACAGGTCTTGGAAACACTGCTGCACTACTGATGGTTCAGGGAACACTGACTGCCAGCCCTAGGGGGAAGGGTCCCACCTCCCCACAACTTCTGACCTCAGTGCTAGAACCCACAATTCTACCTTTAGCAAGCACTACTTCTGTTGCAGTCTCTCCATATCCATGTCCAAACACCTCCTGCCTTGCAAGCCACCAAGACAGGCCCCTCCAGCAAGATTCCAACCCTACTGAGCTGGTCCTTTGCGGGAGGGATTATGGAGTGCACTCACTCAGATGCGATCTTGCCCTGCCTCCTCTCTTTGGTTTCTTAAGATGTCAGGACACTTCTTTTTTTGACATCAGATCTGTAAGTTTATTTGCTCAATGTACGATAGCTACATAATGACTCACATTCATGATATCCCATCATGCTAAGAATGCTAAGAATGCTAAGAAAACTGCTAAGAATGGTCCGTGTGTGAAATAATTCCTTAGAGAAATATGGAGTTGGAAAAGTAATCACTGATTAGACCTTAAAAATAGTTCACTGCATAACATGACAAAAAGCACAAAGGCTCATTCAGAGAACATAGTCATTGTTCTCCTACACCGTAATGGTTATAATTTCACCATGACAAACACCAGACATTAAGATTAAGCTAACACTGGTGTTTCTTTTACTCCCCCCCCCTTTAAAAACAAAATATATAACTGCATGTCACTATAGCAACATCCAAAACAGATCAATTTGTTACGATCACTATTGGTAGAGCAAACTTTACCCCCAAAAGGAAAAATTAAATTAAAAAGAAAAAGAAAAACTTTAAATAATTTGAGGACTTAAATTTTTGTCATAGTAGTACCTAAAACACCTACAGTATAAATTAATAAATTTCAAATTACTGTATAGAAGTACTACACTAGCATGCACAATATTGTATCAATAGAGTAATGGAGGGGTAATCATTTCACTGGAGAGATAGTATGATAGGCAAGTGTATTTCTTTAAAAGTAAAGAAAGTCATTCAAGCTGCTTAAATATCAAGTCTCCCTTTCCCCTCTTCATTTTTAGCCTTCAAGTATTTTATTTTGCATTATTCTAAAAAGCAGCCAGAGCCAAAGCTGAAATTTAAAAGAAAAATAGGTTTTGTAATTCCAGTAAATCATTTCCAAATGCTACAAGGAAAGACACAACACTGCTCATTTGACATGAAGATAAAGGAAAAAAAGCCCTGCCCCACCCCCCAATCTTTCCCCATCTACAGCATTTACTCTAGACTCCTGCAAGGGCACAAAAGCTGCAAAGCTTTCTCCTGTTGATTCTTCGGGTGGAGTTAATTGGGACTCCTGCTCTAGCACATGGAGGGGCCTTCTAAGGAAAGTCATGCTGGGTAAACTGCAATGCCAGAGAGTACACTGATCCCATGTCATTGCATTCTTCTACCTTCACTGTATCTGGATCCTGTTAGGCATATCCATCTCCTAAGTACATGCTCAAATTTGGTATTAGGAAAAACATGGGTCAAGTTTTTCCTCAATTACTACTCACACCTCCCCTTGCCTATGTAAAACAAATAAAACAAGTCCAATGTCATTACTTAATTCTTGAGAGTTCACACTGTTACTGATTTTTTATATATCTCAGCACATGTACAAGTCACGTTTACACAAAGATTGATTCAAAACGGAGAATGAGGGACTTAGGGCTAACTGAAAACAAATTTGTGGAAATAGCAATGTAGTTTCCTTCAATTCCAAATTGTGCGCTGATTGCACAAGAGAAGTGACTCTCCAACATCTATGCTTTCACTAAAAGAAAAAAAAATACATAGAAAAAGTTATGGTCAAACAGGAGTATTTATTACCTGATAATGATTTTAGTTTATCTTCCTACACAATTACTTGGGGAAGGAGTGTTTTCCCAGGAAGAAAGACTGACACACAAGGATCCCTAAATTTGGCAATGTTTATGAATACAGCTCTTCCTTTTGGATTTTCCTACCAGTAAATCTTCTAGCACCTGAATTTTCACACTGCACCACAAACTCTCAAAATGACCACACAACTTCTACAACCCAACAGCACCTACAACCCAACTGGCTGCCATCAGCATCAGGTACAGTGGGAAAAATCAAGTGAAAAAGTGAAGTGGCAGTATAATCCCTGAGGAAGAAGCTGTGGCATTTTAAAAAATCAGAATGTTCTTTGAAAATACCAACACAGTAAATGACATACAGACTTGAATTTTCTGTTTTTGTGGTGTTTAACATTTCTATTAAAGTGGTTAAAATTTTTGAGGTGGATTTAAGATAAGAGAAAAAAAGGACAAAAATCCCACAGCCAGCCTGCCAAGCACCTGTTAACTAAAACATAAAGTAGCTTTGATTCTCCTCAGGCAAGCTTTTTGGCCCAGGGGACAGATAACACCAAAACCAACCTAGATAAAGCTGAGTAAGAGTGTAAAGCCAAAAAACACTAGCAAAGAAAAATATACAGTCAACGGTTTGATGTTACATATGGCTGCAATGTAGATATACTTTAAACTGCAATTTAGCGTTAATACTGTAAACTAATCAGAGACTTCAGGAAAGCGGCAAGGCCCAAACCATAGGATAAATATAACTTATGTTCTAAGTCTGTCAGTTTGGGATCTAAACTATTCCATGTCTGGTAGAGTACACCCTGAAAAAAAGGCACAGCTAAAACAGATGAGATAGAAAGTACCCAAAACTTAAGAGCATATGTACAAAAAATCCTTACTGGAACCACAGAACTTACTGAATGAGGGCCATTCCATTTAAGTTAAAGACAGTTCCATGTGCATTCATCTACAGAACAGTCCATATGCCAGTGTGAGGCTGCTATTCCAATACCAGCATAGCTAGCCTGACTTTCCACTAGTGGTATTTTGGCAAAAATGTCAAAGAGGCAATCAAAGACAGGACAGGTCATGGGTTTCTCCCTAGGAAGGTCACCCCTCCTTTTCCCTCCCCCACCTGACCCCCATCAGCATGTGCAGCCAGTCCACCTGGGGGCCTTAGTTGTTGCCTTCTTCACCATTGTCGTCTTGCTGAGTGCTTGTCCAGAGCGTGAGGTTGTCACGGAGAAGCTGCATGATGAGAGTGAAGTCCTTGTAGTGTAGTCCTCATTGAGAGTGTCGAGCTCGGCAATGGCATCATCAAAAGCAGTCTTGGCCAAGTGGCAGGCTTGCTCTGGGGCATTCTGGATCTCATAGTAGAAAATGGAATAATTGAGAGCAAGGCCTAATCTAACGGGTGAGTAGGCTGCATGTGCTCCTTGCTGATCTCATGGGCCTTGCTATAGGACTTCTCGGGGGACTCCACAACCGTCACCCTTTTCTCTCCTGTGGCTACTTTGCCAGGTAGCGGTAATAGCCCCCTTTCATCTTCAGGTAACACACTTTACTCTCATACTGGGTCTCGCTGCAATTCTTGATCGGGTAGTTATCCAGCAGGCTCAGCACGTCCTGACATACTGCTTCCAATGCCTTCTCTATTTTCTCACGGTAAGCACGAACCATCTCTATCTTCTCATTACCATCTGCAGAGGTCTTCTGCTCACTGCTACTGATGACCCTCCAGGAAGAATGGTGTGCCCTGACAACATTCCTGCAAGCCACAGAGAGAAGGTTTCTTTCTTCAATGGACAGGGGCTCATTCAGCTCTGTCACGTTCTTCACGGCCACGGCCGTGTGGTCATAGCGCTCCGCCTGCTCAGCCAGCCAGGCTTCCTGCACCAGCTGCTCGTGGTCCACCATCTTCACAGGCTGGTTGGGCTGCACGAGGAGACCAGGGTGGCCTGAAGTGCACGGAGGGTGGCTATGGCACGGTGGGAGCCCGTGTGCCAGAGGGACCGACCCAGGAAGTGACCGGCTCTGGTGGCGGTGACACTGAGGCTGCTGCTCAAGCTGTGACAGCGGGACTGGGCACGAGGCAGCTCAGTGTCAGGACACCTTTGAGCAGAAATTGGAGGCCCCTGAGTAATTCATTCAGCACATGTTCATGGAGCATGCCAGTCCAGCAGCCCCACCTGGAACCTGGCTCTGAATGTCTGGAATGGGAGGGGTTTGAAGGGCCATCTGCTCCAGGACCCTCACCTATTGCTCAGCATCTCCCAGGCAGCCACTCCCTCTTTCCTGTCCCTCCTCCTGTCGCCTGACAGACCCTGCCCGCAAGGGCCTGTATATCATCCCAGTAGAACAATGCTAATGCCATAGGTGTTTACTGAGCATTTACTATGTGCCAGGTGCCTTAGTGTTCTGCTTCAGCTTAATCCTTGCTCCCTTGTCCCTCCTTCTATGCTCTGACCTCAGTTTGCTCTGACCCCAGAGCTTGCCCCTGAATGTCCTGGCAAGGCCTGGCTGCTTCCAGGGAGGAGAGCCACCCATAGGAGGCCAAATCAGAACCCAACTGCCACACTTTTCCTTGTTGTCTCCTCACCTGATCTCTAGTTCTCCCCTCACAAACAAGACCCCCACCCCACCTGTACCTGGAAAGCTACCCCCTACTCGCCTGCTCTGCAAGCACCCACAAGTCTTCCTTCAGGTCCCAGTTCAACTGCTGCCTCCCTGGGCAACCTTCCTTTGACTCCTCCAAGCAGACTTCCCTACTCCACAGCCTGTGCTCCCTGCTCCCCTTGTGCTCTCTCTGCTCCTTATGGCATTTGTGGCATCATCACTTCAGTAAGGCTGTCTCCATTTCCCTTTAAGGTACTGTCCAAACTGAGTCCTCTCACTGTCTTACCTGGGGAAGCTACACAGCAGGTACCCAGTCAACACTGGATAAAAAAATGAACTTATGGCTATGAAAGGTCTTGGAGGCCAAGGATATTGGAATCCTGAATTCTCAGAAGGACTCAAAATGTGATGTTCAGAGAGGGCCCAGCTTAGAGCCCTTAGAGCCAGAGTAGATGAGAACTGGAAGTGTGGCCAAGCACCCAGGACAAGCCACCAGCCCCGGACACTTGTACCTCCAGGAGTGTTGCAGCAGCTGTGACCCCTGAGGCTTAAGCCCCTGTGGGTGTATGAAGTAATTTAACTCTCAGATCATTGTCTGTGCCATGTAATTAAGCTTAGGTGTTTCAGAACCATATCCTCTCCTTGCAGGTCATACTGGGGGTGCAGAGGGAGCTGCTGGTAGAGGAGCTTGGCTTTGGGCAGGCTCTTGTCACCTTTGAGTCGCAGCATCTCTCTGTGAGATGGGGCAGATGCTGGGCTCTCAGGATGAAGGATGGAAGGGCCTCGCAGGTCCTCTGAGTCACATGTCTGCTGCAGCCTCTGCAGTGGAAGCCTTTTCTGAGTGCTTGCTCTGTGCCAGGTGTGGGCTTGTCACCTGCCTTGTTAGGGGCTGGGGGGGTGGGCACAGTCAAGCCTGGGAGAGAATTCAGGCACACAGCTGACCATTAGCCTGGTCAAAACTCTGGCTGGGTGCTGCTGGGACTGTGGCACTCTGGGTGGGATTTGGGTGTCTTGCCCACAGGAAAGGGCTCAAATTCCTGGTGACCTAGGAACACAGCTGAACTTCTGTGGGCTCCAGAGTCCAGTGCCCAGCTGCTCTGGGGTGGAGACCTCTGGGGCAATGGTGGGTTGAGCTGTCTTGTGGGCCCTCAGCATTTGCCAAAGTGTATAGGGGGCAGGCCCCCTTCAGCAGAGGCAGCACACATCTGGCATCAAGTCTGGCTGTCTGGCTGTGACCTGCCCCAGGGCCAGTGTCCTTGTCCCCTAGGTCCCTTTGTCCTTGAAATAACCACCTATGGTAGGTGTTGTCCTGCTTTCCTTTTGGTCCTCACTGGACCAAAAGAACTGGGGTTCCAGGCAACTTGCCCCAGTTGCGTGCCTTGTAAGGGGCAGGATGTGATAGGCCAAGCCTTACCTGCTTCTACAGCCCACGGTCACAAACATCCACTATTGCCAGACGGGGGCCATGGAGGTGTGAGTGCTCAGGAGGGTGGGTGCTGAGAAGGGCACCGCTGGTGCTGGGGAGGGATCACTGTGGTGGCCATGATCTCTAAGCAGGGTCTGGAGGCTGGGCAGGATTGGATGGAGGTGGAGGAGTTGAGGCTAGAGAGCCATTTCCTGTATTCTGATATATATTTAACAGCTATTAATTACATTCATAGTGTTGTACCACCATCACCACCATCCATTACCAAAACATTTCCATTGTTCCAAATGTTAATTCTATACATTTTAAGTCTTAACTTCCCATTTAAGACTTTAATGTCCCTAAAATACCTACTGGCTGGATTTTGGATTTTATTCTGAATGAAATGGAAATGAGATGGAAAGCCAATTGAGTGTTTTGAAGTTATTGTATGCCTTCTTTTAAAAATATGTGTTTGGTTGCTGTGTTGTGAATAGAATATATGGACTGATGTTGGAAGCAGGGGAAAGACTATGAATCTCATGCAAGAATCCAGTAGAGATGACGGTCAGGAAAAGTATGGTACCATGGAGATTTTAAAAGACTTAGACTTGCTTCATATAATACCACAATATCTCTTGAAAATTTCTATCACTTTTCAAACAAGTCCTTTTTGATATGACTTTTTTTCCTCTGAAACATGTTAAATATCTATAATAAAATTTGACAAAAGAGTTTTAGGTAAAGATGTGTTCATTATTTGCATGGCATAATAGCTTCTTCTCAGAAAATATGATATATGATATAAAACACATAGAAATTACTCTCTGTGTTTGAATGAACCAAAATATTTTATGCACAAGTGAGAGGATAAGGCAGCCTCTATATGACTCTTTAGTTTGTGGTGCTCCTGAGATATTTCTCCACATTTTGAAGAGTTCTCTTGAAAACCCAAGGAGTTTGAAAACTTGGTGAAGTAATAGAGCAAAAAAGGAAAAAAAAAAGAATAAATGCAATAAAAACTGTAAATGTACAATTCAGAAGTATTAATTAAATTCATAATGTTATGCTACCATCACTACCAACAATTATCATAATTTTTCATCACATCAAATACAAACTCCATACCCATTAAGCAATACCTCTCCATTCCCTCTACCCCCACAGTTCCTGATAACCTCTAATCAACTTTCTGCCTGCATGTATTAGTTTATTCATTCATGTAAGTGGAATCAGAATATAGGCAGGAAGAGATGAGAGGTGGGGACGTCTTTGGGACATGGAGATGCCCTGGATGGTGCTTCAGGGGCAATCACTGGACATTGTAAATCCTCACAGGGCCCACTGGATGGAATGGAGGAGAGTGTGGGCCATGATGTGGACCATTGACCATGAGGTGCAGAGGTGCCCAGAGATGTACTTACCAAACGCAATGGATGTGTCATGATGATGGGAACGAGTGTTGCTGGGGGGGGAGAGGTGGGGTGGGGGGGGTTGAATGGGACCTCATATATATTTTTTTAATGTAATATTATTACAAAGTCAATAAAAAAAAGAGAGAAAAAAAAGAATATTTGTCCTTTGTTTCTGGTTATTTCATTTACCATAATAGTTTCATTTATCCATGTTGTGGCATGTACAAAGTTTCATTTCTTTTTTTTTTTTTTAATTTATTTAATTCCCCTCCCCTCCCCCAGTTGTCTGTTTTCTGTGTCTTTTTGCTGCGTCTTGTTTCTTTGTCCGCTTCTGTTGTCGTCAGCAGCACAGGAAGTTTGGGGAGCACCATTCCTCGACAGGCTGCTCCCTCCTTCGCGCTGGGTGGCTCTCCTTATGGGTGCACTCCTTGCGTGTGGGGCTCCCCTATGCGGGGGACACCCCTGTGTAGCATGGCACTCCTTGCGCGCATCAGCACTGCGCATGGGCCAGCTCCACACGGGTCAAGGAGGCCCGGGGCTTGAACCGCGGACCTCCCATGTGGTAGACGGATGCCCTAACAACTGGGCCAAAGTCCGTTTTCCTTCATTTCTTTTTTTGACTGAATATTATTCCATTGCATGTTTTATTTATCTTTTCAACCTTTGATGTACACTTGAGTTGTTTCTATCTTTGGGTTATTTTATATAATGCTGATATGAATATTATGTATAAGAATCTGTTAGGGTAGCTGTTTTCATTTCCTCTGACTATATATCTAGAAGTATGGTTCCTGGTCATATGGTAATTCTATATTTAAACTTTTAAGAAATTACCAAATTGTTTTCCACAGAGGTTGCACAATTTTACCCTTCCAGTCACATTATTTTTAACCATTTTTTCTTTTGTAAACATAATAAGCATACAGAAAAGTGCATAGAACAAAAATTGTCAATTTAAACACTAATAACTAAGCAAACTCACATATAATTGAAAATATTGCCAATATCTCAAATCCATCCCAATGGACAATACTTTACTTTGCTCAGAAATTACCACACAACTGGCACTGTAGGAATTGCATTTTTTAAAAAATTTAACCACCTTTTAATATACCAGAACAATATTGCATATTTTTTCCAGTTTTTATTAAAAAAAGTCTTATATATGTATTTGTGTTTTCAATTTTTGCTCTTTTATTCTATTACCATTATACAGCCTAACATTTCCGCTTTTAATCACATTCAAATATATAATTCAGTGATGTTAATTATGTTCACAGTGTTGTGCTAAAAATTATCATCATTCATTACCAAAACTTACCAACCATCCTAAATAGAAACTCTGTACATTTTAATCATTGACTCCCTACTCCCTACTTCCACCATGGTAATCTACATTCTAAATTCTGATTCTATGAGTTTTCTTATTTTCCTAATTTCATATCAAAGAGATCATACAATATTTGTCCTTTTGTGTCTGGTTTATTTTACTCAATATGATGTCTTCAGGGTCCATCCATGTTGTTTCATGTATGAGAAGTTTATTCCCACTTATGGCTGAATAATATTCCATTTTGTGTATATACCACATATTGTTTATCTTTCATCATTTAATGCACACTTGGGGTCCTTGCATCATTTGTCAATTGTAAATAATGCCACTAAGAACATGGGTGAGAAAATATCTGAGTACCTATTTCCAATTGTTTGGGTTAATTATCTATGAGTGTGATTGCCAGGCCAAATGGTAATTCTATACTTAAATGTCTGATGAATTGCCAAATGTCTTCCACAGTGGAACCATTTTACATTCCCAATAACAGTGAATGAGTGTTCCTATTTCTCAACATCCTCTTCAACACTTGTAATTTTCAGTTTTTGAAATAGTAGCCATTCTAGTGGGTGTGAAATGGTATCTCATTGTGTTTTTTATTTGCATTTCCCTAGTGGCTAATGATATTGAGCATCTTTTCATGGGCTTTTTGGTCATTTGTATATAATCTTTGTAGAAATGTCTATTCAAGCCTTTTACCCATTTTTTAAAGGGTGTGGTGGTTTGAAGTTATATATTCCCCAGGAAAACATGTTCTTAAACTTAACCCTTGTAAATACAGTAAATTGCTCTCTCTGCTTACTGGTTACTCTCACCATAGGCAGCAGTGGGGATCCAGCCCTTGACATATCTTGCTGGTACCAGTGAGAGAGATGTAGAAACCTGGTTCCCCAAAATTGAAGGAGGTATGGTAAGGCTCAAAGCTTCCCACTGCTTTTGATTAGCTACTTTGGATCACTGTGGGCATGGCCCTGAGGGCAATTATTATTCCAGTGCCTCTCTTTCCCCAACAAAAGTGGCAGAAGAAGAGACTTAAAGAAAGATTACATCCTCAGAACTGCAGAAGACAGTTGGAATGCATTTGCTAGAAAGGTGCCAAGTCTAGGAAGTACAGTTTTGGGGAGCCATGGAATTAAAGTGATAACAGAAAGTAACTACCAACAAAGAATGTTATATCTGGAAAGACTTTCTTTCAAAAATGAGGGAAAGATTATGACATTCTCAGATAAACAAAAGCTAAGGAAGTTTATCACCACTAGAACTACCCTACAAGCAATGCTAAAGGGAGTTACACAGACTGAAAGGAAAGGAAACTAGACAGTAGTTCAATGTGACATAAAGAATAAAGTCATTAGATAAAACTAACAATATGGGTAACTGGGGCAATTATAACACAACCCTGTGATGAATGTGGTAGCCAATGAGTGTAGACTTTGGATAGAAGGATAGCATGGGACTGTATAACACAATGAATTACGTGCTGGAAGATGGATTGCAGTAAACAGTACAATATGAGTGTGTTCTCTTGTGAACTATAACAAATGTGAAATCCTAATACATAGTATTAATAATAGTGGATATAGGGAAAAAAATATACTAAAGGTGCACTATGGACCATAGCTAATGGCAATAGCCTGATTACGTTCTTTCAAAATCTGTAACAAATGTTCCACAACAATGTAAGTTGTTGGTGGATGGGTGATGTATTGGAATTCTGCACAGTATACATGGTTGTTTTGTAAGCTCACAACTGCTCTAATAAAAAAAGTTAAAAAGATAAGAAAAAAATCAAAACAGAGAGCTATCCTTAAAATTGTTAGTACAATAAAATAATATCAAACTAAACCCAAAAGGAGCACAAGGAAGGAAATAAACTAAATTTGGAATAGAAATCAATGAAATGAAGAATCAAAAAACAATATATATCATCAACCAAAAAATCAGTACATTTGACAAACTTTTAGATAGGCTGAAAAACAAATATGAGATAGGACAGAGTTAACTAAAATTAGAAATGAAAAGAAGGGCATTATTTCTGTTTCTTTTTATTACCCCACTCAAATAATAAGAGGATACTATGAAAAACTGTGTACTAACAAATTAGATAAACTAGATGAAATGGACAAATTCCTAGCAACACCCAAAATACCTATGTTGATGAAAGAAGATGTAGAAGATAACTAGTCATCAAAAACTTTGGAACAAAGAAAAGCCCAGGACCATATTACATCACAGGGGAACTTTACCAAACATTCAAAGAAATGTAAGACCAATCCTGTTCAAACTCTTCCAATTAAGGAGCCTAATGGCTTTAAAGTTTATGTAGCCCAGAAAAGTACATTCTGTATGTTAATTCATCCATGTGGGTGTGAACCCATTGTAAGCAGGATGTATGTGAGGAGGATCTTAAAATATGACTCACCTCATTCAGAGTGGATCCTAATCCTCTTACTGGAGTCCTTTAGAAGAGAATGAATTCAGACAGAAAGAAAGTGATGGAAACAATAAGCTGGAAACAAAGTTACTTGAAGGAGAAGGGAGATATGCAGATGCATCTTCCTCCATTTCTACCCTTGTTGCTACATAGTGTTCACTGACTGGATTTTTGAAATAGTTGATTCAGACAGTTCCTCACTGTTTAATAGTTAGTTGTTCTGGAGAAGGGACTGATTCCTGGAGTTTTCTACTCCATCATCTTCCCACAGTTCCCCTGTATGCATGCATTTTTACATATCATTGTGTACACATGCCCAGGTTTCTCTTGGGAAGCTGTTGGCATACTCATTGCACCATATTGTATGCAGATATTCAACTGTGTTACAAAATGCCAAAATGATTCCTAAACAGTTGCACCATTATGTGTGCCAATGTCAGTGTATGATACTATGTATTGTTTCACATCATTTTTTCACATCATGTTGTAAATTTTTAAAAACTTGGTAAATCTTGTATGTAGGTATGTAATTGTATCACCTTTTAGTTTGAATTTTGATTTCCCTCTGAGCACCTTTCTTTTACTGAATTCTTTCATGAAGTACTTGTTCAATTATCTTGCTCAATTTTCCTATAGGATTGTATGTTTGTACTGGTTCTGGAAGGTGTTAATATATGCTGGACACATATCCTTTATCATTTTTATATGTTGTTAAAGTCTTCTCTAACCAGTTATTGTCTCTTTAACAATTTTTATGTTATCTTTCATTAACCAAATCTTCTTAATTTTTCTGTCATATATTTCTTTAAATCTTATTCATGGTTGCTATTAACTTCTGTGTATTGTTCTTAAAGAAAAAACAAATGATGATAAATACAAATATTGCTTTATAGTATCTTTATATTCTTTCCCTCAACTTTTTGCATGTATTTAAAAAATTGACATCTTATTGTGTATATTGAGACAGATGTGCAATTATTTTTACATGCATACCGAATTGTTCCAGGATTATTTCAAAAATTTGTCCTTCCTCCACTGATCTGCAGTACCAATCTGGTCATTTATCATGGATGGCTCTGCCTTTTCAGCACTCTTTCTTCTTTCCATTGGCCTGTTTTCCTATTTGTCCCCTATCACACACCTTGAGTTGTAATTATAGGATGACCCATATTATGGTACAACAGGTGTTTTCCTCTTTTTCAAAAGGGTTTTGACTTTTACCATCCCACTGAATTTCCATATAAAGTTTAGAACTAGGTTGTCAAACTCATTGAGCCTTGCTTTCATTTTTATTTTGTTATCACAGTGCATCTATGTCTCATCTCCAAAAAATCCTTCTCCCATCTGCTTAATCATTTTTGGTTAATAATTTAATATTCCATAATGATCACATTAGGAGGTGGATGAGAAAATTCCATATACTCAATATGCCTTATTTATCTACAGTTCTAATTTATTTATTCATATTTGCCATATATAGATGGATGGTAATGATTATTAAATATCCATGTCACTACCAGCCACCTTAAGACACAGCATATCACCAATAGTTTTGAAGCCTTCTATGTGCAATAGCAGTTTTCTTTTCTCAGAAGTGAAATATAAATTTTCAATTAAAACAAGCAAAAGCTACACTATTTTACTCCAAATTTTTAATGAGTTTATTTAATACAGAATGATTTCAAATAACATTGTATGACTCTCATACTGTAACTCTACTTCTGACTTTCTGAACACTATCATATGCCCCCCTCTAAACTCCAGTCTTGCAAAACTACTTGAAGACATATAATATGCTTTTTCTTTCTTATATTTTCTCCATTATAATTTTTTCCATGAAATATTTCTTTTCTATCTTTTGTATTACTGGCTAATTTTTACATCTCTCTCAAAATTCTCAAAACACATTCTCTTTTTTAGATAGCTCATTTGCTCTTTCAAAGTGTCAATTATATGCCTGCTCTTTTTTCTTACATGGTAATGTAATATTTAGCACTGTATTGGTTACAAAAACGTTTTTCTCTCTCTTGCTAGCGGGTGATCTACCTAAAGACAAGTTCACCATCACTTCTCCATTTAGCGACTAAAGAAGATAAGCACTCAAAAGATGACTATAGAATAATGTTTCGTATGATAATGGCTGAATACATTTTATGCCTTCAATATTTGATTTAATTCAGTATGTGTTTTTTGGTATTGAGGCATAAAATGATTAGAAGACATGACACATATTTATGAACCTTACTAAGGAAGCATATAATATTTACACAAATAGTTGTACCGTATTATTAAGTTTTATGTAAGTTCATAATAAAGTATTCAAATGTGTAGTAAATTTTAGTTGAAATGATAGCGATATGGATGGAGGAGTTCAAATAATTCTCTCACTTAACAATATTTATTGAGCAATTGTTATATGTCAGGCATTCAGCACCATTCTAGAAATGAGATCATTCAAATATTCTCATTCCCTGCCATCACAAAGTTCAGAATCTAGAGTGGAAGCCAGGCATTAAAAATTGATGTGATTTTTCAATTGTTTTTACATGGTAGGAGGTAAAATAGCATGATTAAAGGTGAATTTATTTCCACCTGGCAGTTTGGACAAGGCTTCTTAGAAATGAAGTACAGAGACAGGACACACTGTTAGAATATTCCAGTGTGAATAGAGTAAGCTAAAATGTCTCATTATAAGGAAGAAATTGAAGTGTAAGGAATATAAATAAAACATTAAGCAAGACTGGAGAAACTGGAACTGAGGATATAAGCAAGGGGAAATTATTACACCTGAGCCTTATAATGTGTATAAAAATTTTTGGAATTAGTTTAAAAATAATGAGAAATCATTACAATAATTTAAATGAAGATCATAAAAGGTAAGATGGGTGGAAGGATGGATGGATGCATGCATACATAAAAGACCGTGCACATGTGCTCAATAAAACCTTGAGAGCATTTTTAGAATCACTATTGAAATTTTGTAGTCTAAAAAATAATGTATCAGGTGATGAAGTTTATGACTTTAAGGAGGAAAATACATTAGTCTCCTAGGATGCTCTTCTTTGGCCATCTTGTATTAAATAAGAATTTCCTGGTGGAGCCTGATATCTCAAGGGAACAACCCATGAGCTCTCTATACAATGTGCAAGCATCCATGCTTCAGGGAAACTGACAGCTTCATAATGAAATGTGTCTCTTCTCTAGACATAAGGGGAAAAGAACATCTTTACCTACTACCAAGCTTGTGCTCCTTTAAATATAGCATTTTTTATTGCTATTTACTATTTTTCTATCTACAGTTTTGTAGTGTTAAGGCCTCCTAAATTTATTGGAAGATCAAATGTGTAATTCCTAATTATCTGAGGATTTTCCAAGGGATTATCATAGTTTGGGAAGCCCACAAGTAAATCAAAATATAATAATTCTTCAGTAAACATGTAATTTAGGGAAAAGCAGAGAAGAAATTTGGGAGGTGAGCTCCTGTGCTCAAATTCTGTCTCTCCCCTAAAGTCTCCTTGGGCATGTTACTGCTCTGCATAGTATCTTAAAGGTCAAGATCTCAGAACAGATCTCAGAACCCTGGCAGTCTGTCAAGATAAATGCAGCACAAAAAGACAAGGCACATTTCTCTTTTCCAAAACAGGTCAGAGGAGACAGAACCTTTCTGAGCTCAACATCCAGATCAGACAGTGCATGCATTATGCATTTGGTATAATTGGTATAGTTTCCCATTGATCTGAGGGTTCTTTCAGAGAATTACATTGGTGAACACATCCCTGCAGATAAGACTATGGATTCTCTTCACCCTCAAGTGACTCAGTGCTTAGTGGCTGCTTTTCCAAGCATATTCGATGATGTCTAGTGTGTAGGTTCTCACTGGCTGCCTGCAAGGAGGAACATGTACTAGGCTACTTGAGATCAAGAGTGCAAAGAAACATTGGTTATCACAGCTGTTGAAACTGGCAACCTCGACTTTATTCATATTGATTCATAAACAACTTGATGGGTTTTATGATTCTTTTTTTCTGAAATTAAAGCATTATGCCCACTTTCAAAACCCATGTCAATTACTCCTTAAGTCTCTACTAAATGCATCATGACTCTCTTCCTTGCATCACTATCTAATGATAATGATTAAATTCATGGTACATTTCTATTGCTTGCCTTGCCTTTTTTGTTTTTTCCTCACTTTCTTCCCTTTTCTTCACATGTCTACATATTAATACTTACTTGCACATGGTTACTCTGAAGAGAGGGTTCACAGAGAAGGCCTGCAATCATTTCACATCCATCAACCCTCCAACTTGAAATCCTGTGGAGGTATGTCCTCATTGCTGTAATTAGGTTTTGATGGGAGAATATGTGGTTGAACCTATAACAACTTCTACTTATTTTGGGGCTTGATTGTTTCTTCCTAGTAGCCAACAGAATTCTTGTTTACAATGTAATTTTAATTTTATATTCCTGATATGTAGTGTAGGACCTTGGACATAATATCCATTCAATAATTAAGGGTGGATACATTAATTGGTTTCATGTCCAAAGACAAATAATTAAGTCATGTTGTTTCTCTAAGAGATATACAGTACTTCAAAATGTGCTCTAAAAAAGTTTGTAAATGAATAGAGCTGCATGTGAAAATTAAGTAGAACATATAATCTAAAAAAAATAGACTTTTCATATATTCACTCATATATATATATATATCCTTTTTTTTCTGGGTCTTAATAGAGCTCTATTTGTTCACTGTTCTTCAGTCATTTTTTGTGTGTTACAAAATGCAGTCTTAACTATTTAACTGTGCTTAAAGAAAATGGTTCATGCCATTCAAAAGTAACATTTTTTATTATTTATTTATTTTTAAAAAATTATATTCAAAAAATATGAGGTCCCATTCAACCCCCCTGCCCCCACCCCCCACTCCCCCCACAGCAACACTCTCTCCCATCATCGTAACACATCCATTGCACCTGGTAAGTACATCTCTGAGCATCACTGCACCCCTCAAAAGTAACATTTTATGCACTTTTTTGGGGCGAGGTGGGGTGGGTTAGTCCACAGACATGGTTAACTGTGTTTTTTAAGGAACAAGAGTTTTGTTTTGTTTTTCTATTTTATTGCTTTTATAACTAGTCAATGCTAGTTTCACATGTAGGAAAATAATTTCTCTCTGCTGGGTTGGAATGAGTCTCTGGGGCAAACAATTGGTTTTCCATCTTGTGCCTTTCTTTTTTTTTTTTTTTTAAAGATTTATTTTTATTTATTTAATTCCCCTCTCCTCCCCCATTGTCTGTTTTTTTTTTCTGTGTCTTTTTGCTGCGTCTTGTTTCTTTGTCCGCTTCTGTTGTCGTCAGCGGCACGGGAAGTGTGGGCGGCGCCATTCCTCAGCAGGCTGCTCCCTCCTTCGCGCTGGGCAGCTCTCCTTATGGGTGCACTCCTTGCACGTGGGGCTCCCCTACGCGGGGACACCCCTGTGTGGCAGGGCACTCCTTGCGCGCATCAGCACTGCGCATGGGCCAGCTCCACACGGGTCAAGGAGGCCCGGGGCTTGAACCGCGGACCTCCCATGTGGTAGATGGATGCCCTAACCACTGGGCCAAAGTCCGTTTCCCATCTTGTGCCCTTCTTGACTATTGTCCTTTTTTACTCACCCACAGCATGGTGACTGTCTTGCCTGCAGTTGTGATCTGTGTCCACGGGAGGAAGAGCCAACAGAAACGTCTTATCTTAAAGGGTCTCTTCCATTACTAGGCTGATAAATTGCAAAGCAATTTGGGCTGAGTTTGCCTGCTGGTCCTGCCTCATCCCTTGGAGGTCTAAATAGTCATTGTCAATGACACCCCACATCAGTGCTCCTCCCCTGCCATAGCTGAACCCCTCTGTGATCCAAAACTCCTTCAAAAATGAAGTCTAAAATATTTCCAAGTTCAATTAATCAGAAAATGAAATATTAATGATAGTCTTAAAGATTAGAAATAGAATATGTAAAAATTTAGAAAAACTAAAATAAAGTAAAAAATAAATTGGAGCATTAAAAAATGAAAAATATAAATTTTTTTTGATGTTTTGCCTTTCATCACTCTAATAGGTATTACCCTGTGTGTACAGTGGCAAGGCAATCTCTTCCATTCCTTCCTGAGTGTCTACAAACTCCTTTTTAAAATTATATCTTCAAAAAAGTTTTAGGTCACTGTAAAGTCACATATAAAATATAGGGAACTCTCATATACCAAACATCAAACCCCTTTCCCCCTTCCTCAGAATGATCTTTTTACATGTGGATGTTATATTTGCTGCAACTGATGTACAGATATTTAAACATAGCTACCAAACATGGTTCCATTATAGTTTACATTATCATTTACATTTTAGACTGTACACTTTCATAAATTTTTGGTTACAATATGATTTACATTATGGTTTATATTGTAGACTGTACACCTTTATAAATTTGGGTGATATTTTAAATGGCCAGTATCAATCATTGCAGGATCATTCAGAACACTTCCATTGCCCACCCCAGTAATCCCCATCTTCCAACTATTCTACTCCTCTCTCCCCTTCCCCTTAAGGTGGGAGGGAATTCTCCAGGGCATGCATATAGGTTACATAGATCTGTTCAGATGTCCGTTGGGTATTGACATAGAGGGTAGAGTATCACATGACAACTGAGGGAATGCTGAGTTCCCATTCTGGAAAACCTTGTCACACTCTCCAGTGGAGCAGCAACAATCCTCCAAGTGCAAGGGCACAGAGAAGAAGGATGGTCCAATGATGGGCTCTTGATACTGATGACTATGTTTATAAGCCTGTGTGCTTGAATTTTCAACTTGGCCTAGAGCTGCAGGTTACCTTAGAGTTACCTCCTGAGAGCCTCCATGTTACTCATATGTGGCCACTCTCTAAGCCAAACTCAGCATTACATTCCCCCCATCAAGGGACATGATTCCTGGGGATGAGCCTTCCTGGTGTGGAGGGATTACAGCTAAGCACCAACTGGTGATGCAACTAGAAAAAGACCTTGAATAAAAAGGGGGAATGGTAAAGACAAATGAGTTTATATGGCTAAGAGTATTCAAAATGAGTTGGGAGGTCATCAGAGGGCTTGTGCTTATGCACATCTCAGCAGGATCTCAGAGACAACCAAAGTAGATACAATCCCAGGTAGTGGTGCTCCTTAGGGCTATGGACACAACCAAGCCCTATGGTCACGGCAGATGGCTCTGCAGTTTGTTGCTTGCCAGTGGGCCCTACTTTGGAATTTGTGCTTCTGAGTGTGATGGAGTTGGACACAGATATGACCTCTCTATGCATGCCTCTTCTGTCACTTTTACTGAACCTGTGGTAGGCACTGGGGTTGGTGTATGCTCAGGATTCTTGAATCTCTGGACTGTCTATGTGCTAGCTGGGTCCTGAACCTCAGCAGTGTTGCAACACCTACTCTCCAGTTCATAGGACCCAGGTCAGCTAGCAGGGAGGTGATGATAGTCAACCACCTCACCAGGGAACCCAGAGGGACTACAGCTGCAAGCAGGAGCCATGTGAGATCTAAGGCCCCTCTCAATTTAGAGGTGGAGTGGATATCACCATCTCAGGGTCCTCAGGATGGAAGAATAAAATATGGACTAGAGTGGAAAAAAGAAAAGAGTCATTGTCTTCATCAGTTTCTATTTCAATGAAGCGCCTCCTCTCCCTTGAAGAGAAAAGAAACTGTCTTTGCTTGGGAAACTGAGGGGGTAAGCCTTTTGAAGGTCCCTGATGGTTGTCAGAACCCCCCCTGCCCATTAAAGGTGTATCTCCCTGGGGAGAGTTTTCTTCCAAGAGGGTGGTGCTGATGTGCTATGAGGTGGTGAGCAGAGTCAGCTGTGATGACTGGCAGTGGCCTGGCTGTGCTGGGGTGGTCTGTGGTGCACTGCATCTACTTTCCTGAGAGTTCACATTGAGAAATCTGGGCTTGAGTGAGTTGTTGCCTTTCAGCATGCTCTTAGGGCTGTCAGGGACAATGCCAGACTGTGGAGGACTGTGGGCCACCCTGGGAACCATGGGCATTCAGGTTCACAGCTATGTCAATTGGATGATGTGCCAAGGCAGCATCCTACACAGCCAGCCCTTTCTCTCTGTCTAAGTGTTAGAAACAGGGTGCCTAGGCTCTATGGTGCTCTTCTGTCCACATAATGCCAGTGAGGAACTTCCCCTGCAAGTGGGAAGCAGAGGGCAGTGGCAGGGGAAAATTCTGTCTCAGTGAATTCAGTGGTGCAGCTGGTAAAGCTGTCAATGCTGTCAATACTTTTCATGTCCATCATGATCTTGGTGTGCACCAAGGCCAGCTGCTCTGGGAGCAGGCAACCTCTTCCACCTCAATCTCTTCCTCAAATGCAGATGGTCTCATACTGTTCCTTGGTGGCTATGCCTTGGTGATTTCATTGTATAGCATCTCCAGTTTCTGGTCACTTAGGTGCTGTGGCTGAAGGAAGGAGTGTTGTTCAGCTGCTCATGGGATTCTTTTTGGCTAACTTTCTGGTGCTTATTCTCCTAAGACTTGTAGGAACTTGTTTTGGAGAGTGCCTTCCCAGCCCACTTCTATAGGCTGGGAGACAGTTAATAATCATTGGCTGTGTCCTTCATATTGGCCAACTCTCCTGCCTTCTCCACAGCCACATCTCTCAGCTCCATACATCCACCAAAGTCATACCTTAAGTTCATAGAATGATGTTTCCATTCCCTTCCCCTGCTTCAGAGCCTCTCTCCTTTTAATTGCTTTATCCTGGCATTTCTGCTCCTGTAAAACTCAGAAAATTTGTTTACAATGATTGGGATGGGGAAGGCAATAACCAGGATCCCAGCAATACAGCAGAGGCCACCCCTGACTTTCTCATAGTGTTTTAGGGTAAATGTTACCATAGGCTATAATGGTCATGGTGATGGTGGCCCACCAAAATGATGTGGGGATACTGGTGAATTTGGTAGCATCTTCATCTTTCTCAGCAAAAGATGACAGGCTGAAAAATATCATGATCCCCATTGCCAAAAACAGTATCAGTGAGTCCAATTCTTTGTAACTCTGTCTGAGGGTGAAACCCAGATACTGCATGCCTATTGGATGTCTTTTGAGTTTTAGGATTCTCAGGATATGCATGAATCAGAAGATCTGAGAAACACACCTCATGTTCTGGAACTGTAGCTTGCTTTTGTTGGATTCCATCAGGAAAATGGGTGACATAGTAAGGTAAGATAGACAGCAAATCAGTGATGTTTAGTGGGCCTTTAAAGAACTTCCATTTATTGCATGAGGATAGGAAAAATAAAATGTACTCCCATGAATCAAGCAATACACACAGCTTCCACATGTGCTAACTGGGGGTTGTCATTTGGTTGTCTGAATTCATCTGTTTCCTGCAGCTCCTGTAATGTGTTGAGTGATAAAATAATGATGAAGTGTAAAATGAATAGGATAGACATGATGGCTAAGATCTTCCAAACTTTTAGACAAAGCAAACTGGAAAGTCCAAGGTGGACAATCAGTAGATCGCAGTTTTCTTTGACTCCAAAATCAGAACCACACTGCAAATGATTTTATATTTCATGGCTTTGCAGTTACTAATCAGTTTGGTTTTTCCAGCAAGTCCCAGTTTCTTCCTTTCTCAGGGCAGTACATATAATCAAACTCTTCTCCCTCTTGCTCTCTCGTTGCCTCGGGCTCATGCCTCAGTTCTTTATTCATTTGCTCTTTCTTTTGATGATATCTGGCTTGACAGCAGGACTCTAAATAAATCTCATCAATTCCCCAGTAATCAAGCTCTTGGCCAAAAGAGAGAGCCCACATTTCTTCCATCACATGGAGTTTCGTGTTCAGTAGAAATTTAAAATGGAAGTGAAGCCTCCTGGATATGGAGCCTTCTCGTTCAAATTATAGTCATCACACACTCCAGGAGGCTCCCAAGGGTGTTGCACTCTTGAAGCTTCCCCAAGAGTGTCCTCGGTAGCCAGTCAACGTTCTCCACAGAACTTGGCGGTTGAGGCCCCTCCTTTGATTTTGACTCTCCTAGAGCACGTTTTGCTCCTGAGAAAGCCCACTGGTTCTGGTGGAAGAGACAGTGTCAACCTTGAAGTCTTCCTGTTTACCCAGGGGGAGCCTTTTCTGCCAATTCGAACTAGACAAAACCTCAGGACTAGGGTCTTTGGTAGAACAAGCTGCGGGAAAGTCAACTGAAGCACTGTCCCTTGGAGACAGGCATCTCCACAGACACGGGCAGCTCCACAGACGCAGGCAGCTCCACAGACCCGCTCAGCTGAGGCACAGGCTCGGGCACCACAGAGGCTGTGGGATTCCCGCTCCCGCCGGGCTCCTGTCCCCGCGACGATTCCCTTCGCTAATGATTTGTCACTGGAAAACCCTCCCCTCCACAGAGGAGGGTCTCCCCGGCTGGGGCTCCTGCTTGTCTGTACGGCCCTGACTCTGGTTCACCGTCTCTAGGAGGAAGGCTCGAAGGAGAGGTAAAGGGAGAAAGCTAAGGCACCTTTTCAAAGAACCATAGTCTTCCTCACTCTTCACCCCTTCCCCACGCGGGGCTCGCTGCCATGGCCCAGACAGAAGAAGGATGGGTTATCAAAGAGGAAATCCAGTGCGAGGAAGGAGCCGAAGTGGGCAGCACAGCGGAAGAGTCCCCACCGCCTTGGCAGCCCGAGGCCCGGCAGCGGGGCAGGGAGGCAGCGGCTGTGTGTGCGCAGGGATCGCGCTGGGCGTGGGGGAAGAGCGGCGCGCTGGGGAGCCTTCCCCGCCCTGCAGCTCGCCGACTGGGGCGCACACAATATCCGCTTATTTTTTAAACAGAGTTTCTGGATTAGAGGGGTTTCTGTTTTAAATTTTACTACACTGTGTAGATGCATATCTTTAAAAAGAAAATTCAAACAAAACCACATCCCTCTTACAAAGACCTTACTTCTCTACCCAATTATATCCAAATAAGGTTTAATGACATTTAAGGTCTTTGAAAAATTGACTCAAACTTATCTTTAATTACCATATCCTGTTATTTGATTTAGTCCATATAGGCAATAATCCCTTCCAAATTTAGTTACTTGCTTTTTAATTTTTTTCCTTTATTAGAGAAGTTGTGAGTTTACAAAACAACCATTCACAAAATACAGGGTTCCTATTACCCCTCTACTACCAACACCTTGCACTGATGTGGCACATTTGTCACAATTGATGACAGCATATTTTTATAATTGTTCTATTAACTAGAGTCCGTTGTGTAACATAGCATTCACTGTGTAGTGTAGTTCCAAGGATTTTTAAAAAATTTATTCTGTTACTATGTATACTATCTAACATTTCCCCTTTTAATCACATGCAGTAATGTATTTCAGTGTTGTTAATTGCACTCACAATGTTGTAGTACCGTCGACACCATCCATTCCCAAAACCTTTCCATGATTTCAAATAGGAACCCAGTACCTATAGGCTTTAAATTCCCATTTCCTATCCCCACCTCCTCCCCTGGTAACCTATATTCTAGATTCTGACTTTAAGAGTTTTTTTACTATAATTACTTCAACTTAGTGAGCTACTCACTTTTTTTTTTCTCTTTCTATGCCAACCTATAGTGTCACCTCCATTTCTAGACTTATTGCAATTCTTTAGGCCTGGATTTTTAACTCTGCATCTCTGTAAGAGTAGGTTGTCAGGTCACCCTAGAACTAATCTCAAATATATCATTCCATAGGTTACTCAAACTCCTCTGCATTCTCATAATACATTGCATGCATAAACGTGATCATGAACTCTCTGATGTATTTCATCATTGTGTCTACCTAATCTACCTATCCATTTGGCAGATTTTCCTAATGCACTATATTTCTCTGGTATTTATAGTTCACATAGTTTCTACAAAATGCCATTACCTTTACATTGAAAAAGTTAATGCACATGAAAATGTGGGGAAAACTTCAATCTTTTGTACATTCTAACTTTATAATCACTATGACCTTTTGTTTTGTCCTCAAGGTAGATGGAAAACCTATGGCAAATAGATTGTGCTCATGGATTAATCAAAGATATCACACAGTGGTGTTCTCTACTTTGGCCTTTTCTCTTCACCTATTTCCAAAGTTTGATTTCCCTCACTAAGTCTTAACTGTCATGGATTTGACATAAAATTCCTGAGGTTAATACATTATATGACTTGATCTTTCAGGACTTAAAATGAGAGCAATGCAGTGGACCAATGAGACTGCCCTCCTTGGATTCATTCTGATAGGTTTTTCAGACAAGCCTCAGTTGGAGCTGGTTCTCTTTGGAGACATCTTTTTCCATTACCTTATGGCCCTTCTAGGCAACACTACTATCATCTTGGTGTCCATCTTGGACTCTAAACTCCACACTCGTAAGTACTTTTTCACCTCCCATCTCTCCCTTCTGGACCTCTTCTTCATCAGCAGTTATCATTCCCCTGCTTCTAGCAACCTGTGGGGTTCAGGTAAGTCCATCACATCTGGAGGCTGTGTGATTCAACTCTATGTCTCCCTTGCACTGGGCTCCACTGAGTGTATTCTCCTGACTATGATGTCCAATGATTGCTATGCTACAGTTTGCTGTCCTCAACATTATGCTTTTGTCATTCATCATCAGCTCTGCCATGTCTTGGCCTCTATAATGGCTTAGTAGGGTGGCCATCACATTGATTCAGTCTACACTCACCCTTCAGCTTCCCTTTTGTGGTCATCGCCAGGTGGATCATTTCTTCTGTGAGGTCCCTGTGCTCATCACATTGGCATGTGTGGACACCACACTCAACAAGCCTGAGTGCTTTGTGGTTAGCATATAATGCCTGGTGGTGCCTTTGTCACCATCCTAACCTCATGTGGATACATGGCTCAAGCAATTTTGAAGACCAAGTCAGCCATTGGAAGACATAAAGTGTTTGGGACTGCTCTTCTCACCTGATGGTGGTCATCATCTTCTATGGAACCATCACCTTCATGTATCTGCAGCCAGCCAAGAACAGAGCCAAGGACCAGGGAAAGTGTTTTTCCCTCTTCTATACCGTGGTGACCCCCATGCTTAACCCACTCATCTATACCCTAAGGAACAAGGAAGTAAAGGCAGCACTGAAAAAAATTCTTGAGAAACTATGATTGAGTGGGACATGATTAACAAGAAACATTTAGGAGAGAATTACTAAGGGAGCATCATTTAATGAATGGTGACTCAATAAATAATTTGACTGTATTCATGATGCTATCAATGAGATTCAGTAGAAGAGATTAAATTAGAGCTTGAGTTTCAGAATCAGAGCAATCTGAGTTTGAGTGCCCATTTTTACCACATAAGAACTATGGGACTTGGTCAGTCTGCTTAACAACCATTACATTATCTCTAAACTGGGCTGTATTCTATGATCTGAAATGGAACAGACCAATAAAAAGAGATCACTGTTCTAAGGATTTACTATTTTTAAAGCTTGTTTTTAAAAAGTTTATTCTACTTAAGAGTCATAGCCATATAATAGATGGCCTATAAGTTATTATAAAAGTATTAAAATTTTTGTTATGCAAAGATCATGTGTTCTGACCAGTTGCTCAGGACAGAAAGAGCAAACCCTAAACTTCAGTGACCTTGTCCTATCAACTATAATTATGGATTCCTGAGCCCCTTAGGTCCACTATGTAAGCCCTATTACACTCTGAGTTCACCTCTAATGCTGCACCCCACCCCAGTCCTGTATTAGAATTTTCTGATTTTTTACATTTCTCCCCTCACTAGGTTTTTGAGAACAGCAAGTACATTATGATTTAATCACAGGCTAAAATAAAACCTTTACATATGACTTTACAGTGACTCTCAGCTTTCCCTTTAAGCCCAGGCCTTTTCTCTTCAAAATCTCATGTTAAATTATTTATTTCTAGGGCAGAGCAAGATGGCATCTGAGGGAGTGCACCTCATAATCTCTCCTGAAAAGAAGTGTCTGGGTGGGGTTGGAGTCCTCCCAGAGCAGGCTGTTTCAGGGGTTTGCAGGGCCAGAGCTGTCTGGACATTGATTTAGAGAGACAGTGACAGGAGTGGTGCTTGTTAGAGGTAGAATTTTGGGTTTCTGACATGGAGGTCAGAAGTTGTGGGCAGGACCCTTCTCCCTAGGGTTGGTGGCCACAGTGGTCCCTGAAAACTGCTGGCTGTGTGGTGGTGTTCCAAAGCCCCATGTTTCCCGGATGTGTGGTTCTGGGGTCCATGTCCCCTAAGCCCCCACAGCTCATGCTCCACAGACCCACATACCTTGAGTCTGCAATATCCCACCCTGGTCTTCCCATTCCCCAGTCCAGTGCTCCCTGAGGTCCGTGATTACCCTAGCCCTCTGGTTTTGGACTGACTCTGTGAGTGCAAGAGATTTAGGGGGAGACATGGAGGGGATAGGTGAGTGGATTAAATTTTATGGTCACGCCCCCTTTTATTTTTTTGAGCTGGGAGGAGCATACCAGCTAGCTTAGGGAGAGCCTGGGAAGAAAGGAGAGATGAATCTGCTGAAAAAGCCCAATTTACCTAGACGCTCTGGGATAGGAAACTTGGTCTGGGAGAAGGAGGAGTCAGAATATCAATTAGCAGGCAGCAGATTTGGCCCAGTGATTAGGACGACCGTCTACCAAATGGGAGATCTGTGGTTCAAACCCCAGTCCTCCTTGACCCATGTGGAGCTGGCCCATGTGCAGTACTGATGCATGCTAGGAGTGCCCTGCCACGCAGGGGTGTCCCCCATAGAGGGGAGCCCCACGTGCAAGGACTGCACCCCCTAAGGAGAGCCGCCTAGCATGAAAGAAAGTGCAGCCTGCCCAGGAATGGTGCCACACACATGGAGAGCTGACACAATAAGATGATGCCACAAAAAGAAATACAGATTCCCGTGCTGCTGACAACAACAGAAGCAGACAAAGAACATGCAGCAAATAGACACAGAGAACAGACAACTGGGGTTGGGGGAGGGGAAGGGGAAAAATAAATAAATAAATAAATAAATAAATAAATAAGTAAATAAATAAATAAATAAATCTTTTAAAAATATATCAATTAGCCCTCCCCTAGCACACCTAAGGGAGAGGGACCATAGGATGTGCTTTCCAACCTTCCAATAGCATATTTGGGGTTCCTGGTGAGGTGTAGGAGCCCTCTCATGGGAAATAAAGAGTCATTGTCTTCTGCGTTGAGTTGATTCACCAAGGACCTACTCCTTGAACCTCCTACTGAGCCTCTCATGCAACTTTCCTGCTGCCCTGGGAAAGAGGGAAGTGAGGAAGGGAGAAAGAGGGAACCTCAGATTCCTAAGTATTTTATTTCACTGCAAAGACGAGTCCTAGTTTGAAACTTTGGGTTTTTTTGTTATTGTCATTGGTTTGTCTTCCGGCTTTTCCTTCCTCTTTACCCCCCAAACGCCCCTTTTTTATTTTTATTTTTCTTTTCTTTTCTTCTCCTTTTCTTTTTATTGCTTGCTTCCCCCCCCTTTTTTTAAAACGTTTTCTTTCTTTCTCTTCTTTTTTATTTTTTTCTTATATTAGGTGCTGCAGGGGGCACTTCACATTTGCTGTGTTTCTTCATCCTCCATTTCCTCTTTTCTGTGTGTATTGATTTTGGCCACCAACACTATCCCCTTTTCTCTACATCTTTCTATCCTCCATCATTTATTGTTTCTCTTACATTCCACCTCTCTTTGTTTGGCCCCCAAATTTTCTGACTTTTTATTTCTAATACCTTTGTTCTGTTTTCTGTCTTTTATTCACTCTTTGTATTATTTTCTTTTTACCCCTCTCCTGAAAACACTGGCCTTTAATTCATATATACTCCCCCTCATATTCAGTTGACTGACTCATAATCTCTCCTGCAAAGAAGCAGCGAGTAGGGCTGGAGTCCTGCTGGACCAGGCTGTTTTGGGTGCTTGCAGGGCAGGAGGTGGCTGGATGTCGATTTGGTGGACAGTAACGGAGGAGATTCTTGAGAGAGGTGAATTTTGGGTTTCTGACATGGAGGTCGGAGGTTCTGGCTGGAGCCCCTCCCCCTAGGGCTGGCGGCCGGCTGTGGCAATTGCTGGGAACTTTGTTGTGTGGGGTGTTCCCAAACCCTGAGTAGGCTGTTTCAGGGGGCTTGCAGGGCAGGAAGTATCTGGATGTTGATTTGGTGAGACAGTGGCAGAGGAGAATCTTGTAAGAGGTGGAACTTTCGGTTTCTGACACAGAGGTCAGAGGTTGTGGGCAGAACCCCTCCCCTTAGGGCTGGTGCCCAGCTGCGGGGATCCCTGAAGGCTGTGTTGTGCTGCAGTGCTCCCAGGCCCCCTGTTGGCCAGGTCTGTGTTCCCTAGAGCCTGGTGGCCCACACTCCAGAGACTCACAAACCTTGACTCTGCAGTGTCGCAGACTTCCCATCCCTGAATCCACCATGCCCTGGGGTCCATCTGAGGTCCTTGATTGCCCTAGCCCTCGGCCTTTGTGGTTTTGTTTTGTTTTGTTTTCTCTTGGGTGCTAATATTGCATGGTCTCCTGGTCTTTTCTCCCATTTTATCCCCTCAGGTCCTTTTTCATTTATTTAGTTTTTTTTTCTCTTTCTTGCTTGTTTGCCCCCCCTTCTTTGCCCACCCACTTTTTCTCTTCTCTTTTTTTTCTTTTCTCTCTTTTTCTTCTTATTTTATTTTCTTTATATAATAGGTGCTATAGGGAGCACTTCACATTTGTTGTGTTTCCTCACCCTCCATTTCCTCTTTTCCGTGTGTATTGATTTTGGAAACCTACACTATCTCCTGTCCCCCAAATCTTGCTATCCTCCCTCATCTACTGTTTCTCTTATATTCCACCTCCCTTTCTTTGGCCCCCAAATTGTCTGATTTTTTATTTCTAGTACCTTTGTTCTGTTTTCTGCCTTTTATCCACTCTTGATATTATTTTCTTTCTTTTCTCTTTCCCTCTCTCATGAGAACACTGGCTTTTTAATTCATACTATATTCCTCCCCATATTCAGTTGACTGTCTCATTATAGGTACTCTACTTACTGCTCTAACTCTACACAACTTACATGAATCTAATATCCATTCTCCCAGATCTCACATTGTTGCTCTGTTAACATTTATTACCAATACTACTTTATACATTTTCTTTTCTTACTCATTTTGCTTTCCCTGGCCCTAACAGTTTCCTTCAAAGTGAACTTAGCCAGCAACAAGAAAATAGAGTAAGAAGAACAAAGTGACAAAGAGAAGACATAACACTTATGCATGAACAACAACTAATTAACCCCCAAGACTAGACAAAGAAGCTAAGGAACTGATTAAACCTGTCAAGATAAAGTGATGACCAGACAGCAACAAAAAACTACAAACCAAACCAATAATCAGGAAAACATGGCTGAATCCAGTGAACAAACTAAAAACCAGGAAGGGGAGCAGAACATTGGAAAAGTAATAAAAGATCTCAAAACATATATTAGAGACCAACTTAATGAAGTAAAGGAAGAGATTAACAATATGAAGAAAACACTTGGAGAGGAAATTGCAGACATATGCAAAAAGATAACAGATACTATGGGAATGAACACCACAGTTCAAGAAATCAAAATTACATTAGCAGCAAATAGCAGCAGATTAGAAGAGGCAGAGGAGAGAATTAGTGATGTGGAAGACAGTACATCTGAAATCAAACAGATAGTAAAACTGATCGATAAAAAGATAGAAAAAATCCAGCTAGGACTTAGGGACCTGAATGACAATGCATATGCACAAACATATGTATTATAGGCATCCCAGAAGGAGAAGAGAAGGAAAAGGGGCAGAAGGGATGTTAGAGGCTGAAAACTTCCCAAATATACTGAGAGAGATGAATGTACATGTCCAGGAAGCACAACGCACCCCAAACATCATAAATCCCAACAAGCCCACCTCAAGACATATTCTTGTTAAATTATCCAATGCTCAAGACAAAGAGAAAATTCTAAAAGCAGCAAGAGAAAAGAAAACCATCACATACAAGGGAGGCTCCATAAGATTCAGTGCTGATTTCTCATCTGAAACCATGGAGGCAAGAAGGCAGTGGTATGATATTGTCAAGGTACTAAAAGAAAAAAATTTCCAACCAAGAATACTCTACCCAGCTAAACTAGCATTCAAAAATGATGAAGAATTCAAAATATTCACAGATAAACAGAAATTAAAAGAGTATGCCAACAAGAAACCTACCCTTCAAGAAATACTAAAGGGAGTTCTACAGGAAAAAAGAAAAAAACAGGAGAGGCAGAGTTGGAGGAGAGGGTAAGAGCAACAAAAAAGACAAAAAGAAAATGAAAAAAACAAACAAAATATGACAAACACAAGTCCAAATAAAATATGGCTAACATAAATAATTCCTTGAAAGTAATAACACTGAATGTCAATGGATTACACTCACCTGTCAAAAGATTCAGCCTGGAAGATTGGATAAGGAAATATGACCCATCTGTTTGCTGTCTACAAGAAACACATCTTAGACCCAGGGGTTCATGGAGGTTGAAAGTGAATGGCTGGGTAGAGTTGGAATTTTGCTGGACAGGGCTGTTTTGGGTGTTTGCAGGGCAGGAGGTGTCTGGACATTGATTTAGTGGGATGGTGACAGAGAAGATTCTTGTAAAAGGTAGAATTTTGGGTCTCTTTTATGGAGATTGGGGTTGCATGTGGAACACTTCCCCCTGGGGCTGGCAGCCCAGTGGTGGTGATTCCTGGAGGCTTGCTGCACTGGGGAGTTCCCAAGCCCTGAGCAGGCTATTCAGGGGCTTGCAGGGTGGGAGGTGTCTGGAAGTCGATTTGGTGAGACAGAGACGGAGGTGATTCTTGCGAGATGTGGAATTTTGGGTTTCTGACATGGAGATCAGATCTTCTGGCTAGAGCCCCTCCCCCTAGGGCTGGTGGCCCATCTGCAGTGGTCCCTGAATTGTTTGTAGTACAGCAGTGTCTCCAGCAAGCTGTTTCAGGGGATTGCAGGGTGGGAGGTGTCCTGAAGTCAATTTGTTGAGACAGTGACAGAAGAGACTCTTGTGAGAGGTGGAATTTTGGGTTTCTGACATCGATGTCAGAGTTTGCAGGTGGGACCCCTCCCCCTAGGGCTGGCACCCAGCTGTGGGGATCCCTGAAGAGTGTGTTGTGCCACAGTCCTCCCAGGCTCCCTGTTAACCGGATGCATGGTTCCCAGGTCTGTGTCCCCTAAACCCTGGTGGCCCACACGCCAGAGACTCATACCTCTTGAGTCTGTAATATCACAGAATTTCCATCCCTGAATCCACCACACCCTGAGGTCTATCTGAGGTCCTTGATTGTCCTAGCCCTTGGTGTTTTTTGTTTTTTTCTTTTTCTACTTTTTTCTTTTTTTTATTGCCTTGGTTGGTAATATTGCATTATCTCCTGGTCTTTTCTCCCATTGTATCCCCTAAAGTCCTTTTTCATTTATTTAGGGTTTTTTTTTTCTTTCTTCTTTTCCTTTTCTTGCTTGTTTCCCTCCCTTTTCTTTGCCCACCCCCCTTTTTCTTCTTTTTTTTTCTTTTCTCTCTTTTTCTTCTTATTTTATTTTATTTTATTTATACAATAGGTGCTGCAGGGAGCGCCTCACATTTGCTGTTTCCTCATCCTCCATTTTCTCGTGTCTGTGTAAATTGATTTTGGCCACCTACACTATCCCCTTTCCCCCACATCTTGCTATCCTCCGTCATCTACTGTCTTTCTTACATTCCATCTCCCTTTCTTTGGTCCCCAAGTTGTCTAACTTTTAATTTCTAATGCCTTTGTTCTGTTTTCTGTCTTTTATCCACTCTTGATATTATTGTCTTTCTTTTCTCTTTCCCTCTCTCATGAAAACACTGGCTTTTTAATTCATACTGTATTCCTCCCCATATTCAGTTGACTGTCTCATTATAGGTACTCTACTTACTGCTCTAACTCTACACAACTTACATGAGTCTAATATCCATTCTCCCACATCTCACATTAACGACATGGAAGACAGTACATCAGAAATCAAACAGATAATAGAATTGATTGATAAAAAGATAGAAAAAATCCAACTAGGACTTAGCAGAACAATTGCATCCAGCATCCATGTGGAATCTAGGACCCCTCTTGATATAGATGTGGAGTGGACATGACCATTCCAAGGTACACAGGATGGAGGAATAGAGTATGGATTAGAGTGGTCTTACTGATATTCTATTCGTGAACTATTGTGATTAGTAATCAAAGAAAATGTGGCATTGGTGTGGAGAAAGCAGCCATGGTGGCTGCTGGGTGTGGGGAATGGGAGGAAGAGATGATCTGTGGGGGCATTTTCAGGACTTGGAGTTGTCCTGGGTGGTCCTGCAGGGACAGTTACCAGACATTGTATGTCCTCCCATGGCCCACTAGGTGGAATGTGGGAGAGTGTGGACTATGATGTGGACCATTGACCATGAGGTGCAGCAGTGTTCAGAGATGTATTCACCAAATGCAATGAATGTCTCATGATGATGGGTGAGATTATTTTTATGGGGGGAGGAGAGAGATGAGGGGATATATGGGGACCTCATATTTTTTAATGTAATATTAAAAAATAAAGACAAAAAATAAAAATAAAAAAATTTTAAAAAGAATATGAAGAAAACACTTGGAGAGACTACAGAAGAAATGCCATCATATTAAAAAGATAACAGATATGGTGGTGAAGACCAGCACAATTCAAGAAATCAAAAATACACTTTCAGCAAATAACAGCAGATCTGAAGAGGCAGAGGACAAATTTGGTGATGTGGAAGACAGTACACCTGAAATCAAACAGATAGTAGAACTGATCAATAAAAGATAGAAAAACTCCAGTTAGGACTTAGGGACCTGAATGACAATGCAAAATGCACAAACATACACATTTTGGCTTTCCAGAAGGAGAAGAGAAGGGAAAGGGAATAGAAGGGGTGTTAGAAGAAATAATGGCTGAAAACTTCCCAAATCTACTGAGGGAGATGGATGTACATGTCCAGGAAGCACAACACACATTAAACATAAATCCCAACAGGCCTACCCTAAAACATGTACTTTTCAAATTATCCAATGATCAAGACAAAGAGAAAATTCTAAAAGCAGCAAGTGAAAAGAGAACCATCACATATAAAGGAGGCTCTATAAGATTAAGAGATGATTTCTCATCTGAAACCATGGAGGCAAGTAGGCAGTGGTATGACATAGTCAAGGTACTAAAAGAAAAAAATTTCCAACCAAGAATACTATATCCAGCTAACCTAGCATTCAAAAAATGATGGATAGTTCAAAATATCCACAGATAAACAGAAACTAAGAGAGTATACCAACAATAATCCTGCCTTTCAAGAAATACTAAATTGAGTTCTGTGGGAAGAAAAAAAAAAAACAGGAGAGGCAGAGTTGGAGGAGAGGGTAAGAGCAATTAAAAGACAAAAAGAGACAAAAATCAAACAAAATATGACTAACACAAATCCAAAGAAATTATGGATAATATAAATAATTCCTTGAAAGTAATAACACTGAATGTCAATGGATTAAACTCACCTGTCAAAAGATTCAGACTGGAAGATTGGATAAGGAAATATGACCCATCTATATGCTGTCTACAAGAAACACATCTTAGCACCAGGGATTCAAGAAGGTTGAAAGTGAATGGCTGGAAAACAGTCTTACAAGCAAACAATAACCAACAAAGGGCAGGAGTAGCTATATTCATATCAGACAAAATAGGCTTTAAAGGCAAAACAACTGTGAAAGAAAAAGATGCACACTACATATTAAAGAAAGGGATAATCTTTCAAGAAGAACGAACAATCATAAACATTTATGCTCCTAACAAGGGCACCTCCAAATATATGAGGCAAACACTGGAAAAACTAAGTGAAAGAATAGATGCCTCTACAATTATAGTGGGGGACTTTAATATACCACTACAAACTTTGGACTGAACATCTCAAAAGAGAATCAATAAAGAAACAAAACCTTTGAACAGTACATTAGAGAAGCTGGACCTAATAAATATATACAGAACATTACACCTACATACAGCAGGATATACATTCTTCTCAAGTGCACATGGATCACTCTCCAAGATAGAGCATATGCTAGGCCACAAAGAAAGTTTCAATGAATGCAGAAAGATTGAAATCATACAAAACAATTTCTCTGACACAGTGGAGAGAAGCTGGAAATCTGCAAGGGTTAGAGGCCCAGATTTCACACCAAGATATGGAATTTAAACAACACACTCTTAGAAAAACAGTGGGTCAAGGTGGAAATCTAAAAAAATCAATAACCACCTTGAAACTAATGAAAATGATAACACAACATATCAAAACTTATGGGATGCAGCAAAAGCTGTACTGACAAGGAAATTCATAGCCATACCTTCATACATCAAAAAAGAAGAAAGAGCTAAAATTGAAGAACTAACTGCACAATTAGAGGAATTTGTAAAAAAACAACAAAATATCCCCAAAGGAAGAAGAAAGAAAGAAACAACAAAATAAGAGCAGAACTAAATAAAATAGAAAATAAGAAAGCACTTGAAAAGATAAACAAAACCAAGACCTGGTTCTTTGAGAAGATCAATAAAATTGACAAACCCTTATCTAGACTTACAAAGAAAAAAAGAGAGAAGATGCAAATACACAAAATAAGACATGAGAAAGGAGATATCACCACAGACCACACAGAAATAAAGACTGCCATAAAAAGATACTTTGAAAAACTAGGGAAGCGGACTTGGGCCAATGGATAGGGCATCTGCCTACCACACAGGAGGTCTGTGGTTCAAACCCTGGGTCTCTTTGATCCATGTGGAGCTAGCCCATGCACAGTGCTGATGTGCACAAGGAGTGCCATGCCTTACGGGAGTGTCCCCCACATAGGGAAGCCCTATGTGCAAGGAGTATGCCCCATAAGGAGAGCTGCCAAGCACAGAAGAGGGTAAAGTCTGCCCAAGAATGGTGCTACACACACAGAGAGCTTACACAAGATGACACAATAAAAAGAAATGCTGATAAGGATAGAAAGTGGTCACAGAAGAACATGCAGTGAATGGACACAGAGAACAGACAACGGGGGAGGGGATAAGGGGAGAAAAATAAATAAAAAATAAATCTTAAAAAAAAAAGAAAAACTATATTCCAAAAAGGACAATTTAGAGGAAATGGACAAATTCCTAGAAATGCATAAGCAGCCTGCATTGATGAAAGAAGAAATTGATGATCTCAACAAACCAATCACAAGTGAAGAGATAGAATCTGTCAGTAAACACCTTCCAACTAAGAAGAGCCCTGGGTCAGATGGCTTCACAGGTGAATTCTACAAAACATTCCAGAAAGAATGAACACCAATCTTGCTGAAACTCTTCTGAAAAATTGAAGCAGAAGGAGCATTGCATAACTCATTCTATGATGCCAACATTATCCTAGTACAAAGCCAAACAAAGACACCACAAAAAATGTAAACTACAGACAAAACTCTATGAACCTAGACGTGAAAATCCTCAACAAAATACTTGCTAATCGTACTCAACAACACATTAAATCCCACTATGACCAAGTGGGATTCATTCCTGGTATGCAAGGATGTTTCAACATAAGAAAATCAATTAATGTAATACACCATATAAATAGATTGAAGGAAAAAAACACATGATCATGTCTATAGATGCAGAAAAAGCATTTGACAAAATGCAGTACTCTTTCTTAATAAAAACAATGCAAAAGATCAGAATAGAAGGAAATTTTCTGAACATGATAAAGGGTATGTATGAAAAACCCACAGTTAACATCATTTACAATGGTTAAATTCTAAAATCTTTCCCTGTAAGATCAGGGACAAGACAAGAATGTCCACTATCACCCTTTAATTTAACATTGTCATAGAAGTACTTGCTCAAGCACTGAGGAAAGTACCAGATGTAAAAGGCATCCAAATTGGAAAGGAAGAAGACGAAATTTCATTATTTGCAGATGACATGATCCTATACATAGAAAACCCAGAGAAGTCTACAAGAAAGCTTCTAGAACTCATAAATGAGTTCAGTAAAGTTGCAGGTTATAATATCAGAGAGCAAAAATCAGTAGCATTTCTGCAATAATGAGCAATCAAATAAACCAATAATGAGCAATCTCAGGAGGAAATCAAGAAATAAATACCATTTACAATAGTGAATAAGAAAACAAATACTTAGGAATAAATTTAACTAAAGATGTAAAAGACTTATACACAGAAAACTACACAACCCTGTTCAAGGAAATCAAAGAGACATTAAATAAATGAAAGAATATTCCCTGTTTATGGATAGGAAGACTAAATATTATTAAGATGTCTATCCTACCAAAACTGATCTACACATTTAATGCAGTCCCAATAAAGATCAACACACCATTCTTTAATGAATTAGAAAAACTAGGATTGAAATTTACTTGGAAAGGAAAGAGGCCCCAAATGGCCAAAGACATATTGAAAAACAGAAATGAAACTGGAGGAATCACACTACCTGACTTCAAAACATACTACAAAGCTACAGAAGTGAAAACAGCATGATATTGGCACAAAGATAGACACACAGACCAATTGAACCAAATTGAGAGTCCTGATATAGATCCTCATATATGTAGTCATATAATATTCGACAAGGCCATCAAACCCATTCAACTGGGAGAGAATGACCTCTTCAACAAATGGTGTCTGGAGAGGTGGATATTCGTATGTAAAAGAATGAAAGAGGATTACCAACTCACACTTTATACAAAAATCAACTCAAGATGGATCAAAGACCTAAATATAAGAGCCAAGACCATAGAGACTTTGGAAAGAAATGTAGGGAACCATCTACAGGACCTTGTAATAGGAAATGGCTTCATGAATTTCACACCCAAAGCATGAGCAGCAAAAGAACAAATAGATAAATGGGACTTCCTCAAAATTAAAGCCAACTGCACGTCAAAGGAGTTTGTAAAAAAAAAAAGGGAAAAGAGACCTACCCAATGGGAGAAAATATTTGGTAACCAGATATCTGATAGGAGACTTATATCATGCATATATAAAGAACTCTTGTACCTCAAAAATAAAAAGAGAAACAACCCATTTAAAAATGGGAAAAAGATTTGCAAAAAAACTTCTCTAAAGAAGAAATACAAATGACCAAAAAGCACATGAAAAAATGAACAAAATCACTAGCTGTTAGGGAAATGCAAATCAAAACAACAATGAGATACCATCTTACTCCCATAAGATTGTCAGCTATGAAAAAAACAGACTTTAAGTGCTGGAGAGGATGTGGAGGAATGGGAACACTCACCCATTGCTGGAGGGAATGCAGAAGGATACAGCCATTCTGGAGGAGAGTTTGGCAGTTCCTCAGAAATCTAGCTATAGATTTGCCATATGATCCAGCAATTCCTGTGCTGGGCATATACTCAGTAGAACTGAAAACAAGGGCACAAACTGATATATGCACACCAATGTTCATAGCAGCACTATTCACTATTGCCAAAAGTTGGAATCAACCCAAATGCCCAACAACAGATGAAAGGGTAAATAAAATGTGGTATATGCATACAATGGAATACTACTCAGCCATAAGAACGAACACAGTACAAACACATGTAATAACATGAACAAATCTTGAGAACCTTATGTTGAGCGAAGCAACCCAGGTATTGAAGGACAAATACTATATGACCTCACTGAAATGAAATAAATAAACCAAGCTGTCTCAGAGAGCTAGAGAAAGGATGATAGGCTTAAAGGAATTTAGGGGGTAGAGGTAGATTGCAAGCTGACACTTACCTGGGTGAAATCTATGATAAGCTGAAGGTAAGTATTTGTACAGGGAAGGGATAAAATGGGAGCATAGGGATACCTTTGCAGGCCTGAGGGGGCATAGGGATGGGAGGATGGGTAAGATGGCTCAAGAAACAGGGGGAGGGTGGGGGGAACATTTGAACATAGGAGATTGTCAAGTATGTGGTTGAAAGTATAATGTTGAGAAAACTTTTTTGAAAATATAATAAGGGATATTACCTGTTTAAGATACTTAAAGGGGAGAATTTGACCAAAGGCAGGCTTCTAAGGAATGTGTGAGTGCTCATTTTGTCATAGTGGATTACATCATTGGATAGAGACCTATACAGTGAGAGTGAAGGTAGAGGGAATTACCTTTCTCGAGAGAATTGGTGGCTCCCAGTGGGTTAGGGCAGTAGAGCGTATCAAGCCCCAAACATTGTTGCAAGTATCTCTGCATATGGTCCTTCAAGTAATGAAGATTGATTTTCACTATGGGCCATGAGGGGAGGGGGAAAGAGGTATTGAATAGATGGAATCAGTGTAACTGTGGGGCAATGGAAGTGTTCCACAAGATTATGCAATGGTGGATATAGGACACATTAAAGTACACCAAAAATGTTTAAAAGCCTATAGGCTAAAATGTAAACCATAATGTAAATCCAAGTGTAATCATGTTTGAAAGCTATTGTCTCAATATCTGTACATCAGTTGCAGCAAATATAATATGAACATGTAAAAATATCATAGCTGGGGAAGGGACAAAGTGTTTGATGCTGGATATGTGGGAGTACCATATATTGTATATATGAATTACTGTGATCTAAAACTTTTGTGAAGACAAACTTACTAATTAGAAAAAAAGAAGAAAAAGGATGTACACACTGAAGAAGAAGTGGAAGAAATTGCCTTGCCACTGTACAAATGGGGTAACATTTACAGCAGTGATAAAAGGTAAAGCATCAAAAACAAAGCTTTTTCATTTTTTAAATTTTTTGAAACCCCAATTTATTTTTGCTTTAATTTTTCTAAATTAGTATATATTCTATATCTAACCTTTAAACCCATTATGATATTGCATTTTACTATTAATGGAACTTGGCAATATATTAGGATTTATTTTTGAAGAAGTTTTGGATCACAGAGAGGTGCAACTATGGCAGGGGAGAAACACTGGTGTGGGATGTTATTGATAGGGGGTACATGATTGGAATAGAGTTCTCCAGGGCATGTATACAGGGTACATAAAAATATTTGGGTATTTTCATAATGATTACAGTAAAAAATGACAACTGAGCAAGTGTTGAGTTCCTAGCCAGGGGGTGTTCTATCACATTCCCCAATGGAATAGCAACAACCACCAAGTGCAATGGATAAGATCAATAAAAAAAGGATGGTCCAACAATGAGCCCTTGATACTAATGACTATGCTTGTGAGGCTGTGCACCTGAAGTAAGAACTAGGCCTAGAGCTGCAGAGTGCCTAAGAATTACCTCCTGAAAGCCTCCATGTTGTTCAGTTGTACCCAGTCTCAAAGCCAAACTCAGCATGTAAATGCATTACATTCCCCCCAGCATGGGAAATGACTTCTAGGGATGAACCTCCCTGGTGTGGAGGGATTATTACCAAGTACCACCTGATGATGTGACTAGAAAATGACCTTGAATAAAAGGGTCAATTCAGACCAGCAGAAGATCTCAGCCTACATGTAATATCAGGTGTCAAAAATGCATTTGACCTTAAAGAAAAGGGTGAAATGGAAAGTACAAATGAGTTTATATGGCTATACTCCAAAAAAGAGTTGGGAGGTCATCAGAGGGGTCACTCTTATGCACACCTCAGCAGGGTCCCAGAGACAGCCAAAGTAGATACAAGCCCAGGTATTAGTTCTTCTGAGGGCTACAGAGACCTGCAGTTTCTATGGTCATGGCAGATGTAGTTCAGTGCCATGTCAGTTGGCCCTACTTTGGAGTTTGTGTTCCTGAATGTGATGGAGTTGAACTCAGATTTGATCTTTGTTCACAAGCCTCTCCTGTTACTTTTACTGGACCTGTGGTTGGTACTGGGGTATGGTGTATGCTCAGAGGACCTGAATCTCTGGAGTGTCCATGTGATAACCAGGCCCTGAGCCTCAACACACCTGCAAATCCTACCTTCTGGTTTAATGAACTTACTCCAGCCAGCTAACAGGGAGGTTTAGAAGGTCAACCATCACACCAGGGAGCCAAGAGTGCCTACAACTGAAAGCAGAAGGATCGCATCCAGCATCCATATGGAATCTAAGCCCCATCTCAATATAGAGGTGGAGTGGACACAACCATTCCAAGGTCCTCAAGATGGAGGAATAGAGTATGGATTAGAGTGGACTTATGGATATTCACAATAGTTTGTGATCAGTATGTAAGAAAATGTAGCATTAATGTGGAGAAAGTGGCCATGGTAACTGCTGAGGGTAGGGAGAGGTAAGAAGAGATATGATGTGGGGTCATTTTCATGACTTGGAGTTTTCCTGGGTGGTACTGCTGGAACAGTTGCTGGACATTGTATGTCCTCCCATGGCACACGGTGTGAACTGGGGGAGAGTATAAACTATAATATAAACCCCTGTCCATGTGGTGCAGCAGTACTCCAAAATGTATTCCCCAAATGCAATGAATGTGCCACAATGATGAAAGAGGTTGTTGATGTGAGAGGAGTGGGGTGAGGGGGGTGGGGGCTATACGGGGACTTCATATTTTTTTAATGTAACATTAAAAAGAAATAAGTAAAATTATGTATTTCTCTCTGGGTGTGTTTTTTTTTCATTAAAAGATATATTGAAGTACATTATTTGTACATTAACATACATAAACAAGAAGTGTATTGTAAAATAAACAAACATGCATTACATCATACAGGGCTCCCCTAAATCAGCCTGCCACCAATACCTTACATTGTTGTGAAACATTTGTAACAAATTATGAAAGAGCATCATCAGTGTATTACTACTAGCTATGGTACATTTCTTACATTTGGTGTATTTTTCTGTCTACCCACCATATTATTATTTTTTTGTTCATAAACCATACAATTTACTGAAATGTACAATCAATATTATTTGTTATAATCACAGAGTTGTGCATTCATCACTTCAATCAATAATAGAGCATTTTCATTACTCAGAAAAAAGGAAAAAAGAAAACAAGAAACAAACCATTATAACATTCATATGCTAGCACTACTAATTATAAATCCTATGATGTGTTTTCACCATTTTCATTCATTTCTAAACATTTACAAACAAGTTTTTACCAATTCTGCAAAGATTAAACTTCAGCCTTCCATTCTGTAACCTTGTTTTATTTTCTGGTGATCTATTCTAGCTATTAGCTCCATTATTTTGCTCATTATGTTTAGTTCATAGGAGTGAAATTGTACAATATTTGTCCTTTTGAGCCTGGCTTGTTTCACTCAACATACTGTCCTATAAATTCATCCATGTTGTCGTATGATTTATGTCTTCATTACTTCTTACTGCTGAATAATATTCCATAATGTATATATACCACACATTATTTATCCATTCATGATTTGATGAATACCTAGCTTGATTACATTGTCTGGCATTTATGAATGTCACTATGAACTTCAGTGTGAAGATATCTGTTCATGTCACTGTTTTCATTTCTTCTGGATTATCTACCAAGTAGTGGTATTGCTGGCTGACATGGTAGATCTATATCTCACTTCCTTAGGAACCACCAAACAGACTTTCACAGAGACTATATCCCTACATTCCCACCAACAGTGAATAAGCGTTCCTATTCTCTCCAACACCTGTAGTTTTCTGCTTGGTTAATAGTGGCATTCTAGTAGGTGTGAAATGAAATCTCATTGTAGCTTCGATTTGCATTTCTATAATAGCCAATGATGTTGAATCATTTTTCATGTGTTTTTCACCATTTCTATTTCTGTTTTAGAAAATGTCTATTCAAGTTTTTTTCTCATTTTTTAATCTGGCCATTTTTACTCTGGTCATTTTGTTTTCTTATTGTTGAGTAATAGGATCTCTTTATATATAATGGATATTAGAATCTTTTCAGATGTGTGATTTCCAAATATTTTCTCCCATTGAGTAGGCTGACATCCCTCTCCCTCTTTAATCCTCCATCTTTACCTGGGTGTTTTAAGCATTCTCAATATTAGCACATCAAAACTAAAATCACAAGCTCTCTAAGTTTCTATTTGCTCTTCCTTGTTCCTGATATCAGAATAGGGAACACATTTTGTCACCTGTGACAGCATGTTTACCCTTTTCCTCTCTCTCACTTGTTATATGTAATCTTCCACAATATTGTAGATTTTCCCTTTTAATTATGTTGCTATCATATCCACTTCTTTCCAGTTTGTTTCAACCACCTGTCATGTAGAAAACTAGACATGGATAATCAATTAAGTAATTAATCAAGCATATCCTTTAGCCTTTCATACATTAGCAGGTGCATGTAATTCTAATACATCATGGGACTTTGCATTATTTCCTTCTTTAAAAAATGGGTTCATTTATTATAGAGCCACTGATGTGAACAATGGTAGCCATGCCTTAATAGAGAGGTACATGCTGTAGCAGTTTGATATTATTTATGAATTTAAAAAAAGATATTTGATTATGTTTGTAAACTGGTCTATTCCTCTGGGCATGATGCCTTTTGATTATTTTGGATTCACCTGAGATGATCTTTGATAAAATTATTTTAAGATTTTGGCTTTGATTAGACAATGTCATAAAGGTGACTCAGTTTGAATCCACACCCACTTCGTTGGCTATATAAATGGACATTCAATCAAAAAGATACACTGAAGCAGACATGTGAGAAAAGAGGAAGGGAGCACCATAGATACAAAAGAGAATCCTGCAGCCCCAGGATAAGAGATGAGCCATTTGCCTGATAGTTTATAGCTGACCTTGTAAAGAGAACAGAGTAGCTGAGCCCATAAAGAAATCAGTCCTGGGAAGAGAGAAGAGCCCTTCAGCCTACAGCTGAGATTGGGAGAAGCTGGGGCCACAGGACTTAAGAGGAAAGAGGAAGGCTGAAGTCTTGCAGAGGTGGTCCACTATCTTGCTTCAACATTTGGCAACAGAGTTTGGTGAGGAAGTAACCTTGAATTGTATTCTTTAGGGTCTCGGAACTGTAAGCTCATATCCCAAATAAATAGCATTTACAAAGCCAACAGATTTCTGGTCCTTTGTATCAGCACCCCTTTCACTGACTAATACAGAATTTGGTACCAGGAGAGTGGGTTCATGCTTTTGCAATTACCAAAATGCTGGATTGGTTTTATAAATGGATAAGGGGTATTTTTGGAGGAATTATGAGATGCTTGATGGAAAAGGCCTAGACTGCTTTGAAGCAACTGTTAGTAGGAACATGGATGCTAAAGAGTCTTTTGATGGGCCTTAGAAGGAAATGATGAAAGTATTACTGGAAACTGGAGGAAAGGTGATCTGTGTTTTAAAGTTGCAGAGAACTTAACAAGGTTGCTCCTGATGTTATATGGAAGGCAGAATTTGAAAATTACTAACATGGAAATTTAGCCAAGGAGATTTCCAAACTAAATGTGGAAAATGCAGCCTGGCTTCTCCTTGCTTCTTCTAGCAAAATGTTAGAGGAGAGAGATAAGCTGATAACTGAATTATTAGGCACAAATTGAACAGAAACTGATTCTGGAAATTCCAAGACTCTGGAAATCAAGCCCCAAGATGATAGTGGCCCACTTGAGGAATTAAACTTGGAACTTGTAAGTCAGGCTTGAAAATGCAGATATTCAGGAAAGACTTGTGGAAAGTTTTACTTTCTGATGGCTTTCACCCCTGCTTCCTGAATGCTAAAACAACAAGATTTTGAGAGAGCTGTATGAACAAAACCACTGTCAGCCTGAACTAAAAGGGATATGGAGGGAGAGATGAAAGGGAAAACAGCTTTAAGAGGAAATCCATGGAAGCTGAGGTCTGGAATTAAGACATCTCCTTGAGGCCAGAGAGGAACCCCACCCATGAGCACAGAAAGGGTGACTTTATTACAGCATTTGAAGAAGGTGGATGTTCCAGCCCACTGCTCAGGGTAATTTTTGCAACACCAGGCTACAGAAAGGGTAGAGCACATTCCCCAAGGGTTGGGGAAAGTGAGGTCAACACCACAGTGCTCTGAGAGGGGTGGACTTTTCCCCTAGGTAGGGGAAAGGGTGGCCATCACCCCAATGTTCTTGGAGGGTGAGGTCTGGAGCTCAGTCATCTTGCAGATGCTTGATGAGGGTGGAACCAAGAAAATGCCCATTGGGCAAGCCTATGGAAAGACTGGGCCCACATGAGGCTCCAAGGTGGAGAAAAAATAATCATTTTAAGAATGACTCTCAGACTTTGAAATCTAATGAAGTGTGCCCCTCAGGTTATTGGAACTGTAGGGGAACAGTGACTCATGTGTCCCTCCCAGATTCTCCTTATGGTAATGCAAATGTTTATTCTTTGTCTGTGTCTTTGTATAGTGGAAGCAGATAAATGGTTTTGTTGGTTTCACAGATCTACAGTCAGAGGGGACTTTTCCTCAAGACAAACTATATTTCTTTAATCTGTAACTGCAATGTGACTTTGGTTGTTTTTTTTTTAAAGATTTATTTATTTATCTATTTATTTATTTATTTTTAATTTCTCTCCCCTTCTGTACCCTCCCCCCCAGTTGTCTGTTCTGTGTGTCCATTCTCTGTGTGTTCTTTATGTCCACTTGTATTCTTGTCAGTGGCACCAGGAATCTGTGTCTCTTTCTGTTGTGTCATCTTGCTGCATCAGCTCTCCATGTGTGCAGTGCCACTTCTGGACAGGCTGCACTTTTTCATGCTGGGTGGTTCTTGTTACAGGATGTACTCCTTGCATGTGGGGTTCCCCTATGTGGGGGACACCCCTGTGTAGCATGGCACTCCTTGCGTGCATCAGCACTGTGCATGGGCCAGCTCACCACACAGGTCAGGAGGCCCTGGGTTGGAACGCTGGACCTCCCATGTGGTAGGCGTGTGCTCTATTTGTTGAGCCAAATCTGCTTCCCCAATGTGACTTTGCACTTAGCATTACTAATTGAAAGGATTTAAGGTTTTTTGAATATTGTAATGTCTTTTTTGGAATTCAGAAGGTGGAGTACAGCAGTTTGATATTATTTATGAATTTTAAAAAAATGATGTTTGATTATGTTTATAAACTGGGCTGTTCCTCTAGGCATGATATCCTTTGATTGTATTGGACTCAGCTGAGATAGCTTTGATTAAATTATGTTAAGATTATGGCTTTGATTTGACTATGTTTTAGAGTGACTCAGTTTGAGACCTTGTCCCCTTTGTGGGCTATATAAACAGACATTCGGGGCGCGGGCGGAAGCGGCGGGCGCCGCGGCGGCGCCGAGGGAGGGATGGCGCGGGCTGGACAGTGCTTGTGAAAGTGAACACAACAAAAATATGGATATGGGAAACCAACATCCTTCCATCAGTAGGCTTCAGGAAATCCAAAAGGAAGTAAAAAGTATAGAACAGCAAGTAATTGGCTTCAGTGGCGTGTCCGATGACAAGAATTACAAGAAACTGGAGAGGATTCTAACAAAACAGCTTTTCGAAATAGACTCTGTAGACACTGAAGGGAAAGGAGACATCCAGCAAGCCAGAAAGAGGGCTGCACGGGAGACGGAAGGTCTTCTCAAAGAGTTGGAGCAGAATGCAAAACACCCGCAACGAGTGGAAATACAGAACATTTTTAAGGAAGCCCAGTCCCTCGTGAAAGAGAAGATAGTGCCTTTCTATAGCGGAGGCAACTCTGTGACTGATGAATTCGAGGAAGGCATCCAGGATGTCATTCTCAGGCTGACACATGTGAAAACCGGAGGCAAGGTCTCCCTGCGGAAAGCGAGATATCACACTCTAACCAAAATCTGTGCGGTGCAGGAGATCATTGAAGACTGCCTGAAGAGGCAGCCTTCCCTGCCGCTTTCCGAAGATGCCCACCCTTCAGTCTCCAAAATTAACTCTGTGATGTGTGACGTGAACAAGGCGAGAGGCACTCTGATCGCACTTCTCATGGGAGTGAACAACGACAACGAGACTTGCAGGCACTTGTCGTGTGTACTCTCAGGCCTGATGGCTGATCTCGATGCTTTAGATGTGTGCGGGCGTACAGAAATCAGGAATTATCGAAGGGAGGTGGTAGAAGATATCAACAAATTATTGAAGTATTTGGATTTAGAGGAGGAAGCAGACACTACGTATGCGTTTGACCTGGGACAGAATCATTCCATTTTAAAAATTGAAAAGGTCCTCAAGAGAATGAGAGAAATAAAAAATGAACTTCTTCAGGCACAGAATCCTTCTGAATTGTACCTGAGCTGCAAAACAGAGCTGCAGGGTCTGATTGGACAGTTGGATGAGGTCAGTCTCGAGAAGAACCCCTGCATCCGGGAAGCCAGGAGAAGAGCAGTGATTGAGGTGCAGACCCTCATAACTTACATCGACCTGAAGGAAGCCCTGGGCAAGAGACAGGCGTTGGTCTGCGAGGAGCACCCGTCCCATAAGGCAGTCTGGAGTGTCCTCGGGAACTTGTCAGAGATCCAAGAGGAGGTTCTCTCGTTTGGGGGAAATCGGACTGATAAGAACTACATCCGGCTGGAAGAGCTGCTCACCAAACAGCTGCTGGCCCTGGACGCTGTGGACCCACAGGGGGAGGAGAAGTGCAAGGCTGCCAGGAAGCAGGCGGTGAAGCTGGCCCAGAACATTCTCAGCTATCTCGACATGAAATCCGACGAGTGGGAGTACTGAAATGCCCCAGGCCTCACGCCTGCCATCCCTTGTTCTGCACTTTGTACATACTTCTATGTATTTATAGAGAGCTTTCAGTTCACTGAGCCTAAATATGATTTATACATACCTATTTTAACCTCGGTATTTATGATTTAAGCAAATTATATTCAGTATCTTTGCTGCTTTTGATGTTGTGAAAACAATATTACAGCACATTACTTTTTCCATCTGGGTCCTTATCCGTATGTGGTATGGTTTTGTTTGTTGATTGGTTTTGGTTTTGGCATGTTTTTCTCCTATTATCAAAATACGAAATAGAGGCAGCTTTTGTAATTAATTTTTAAATGGCTTTGTCCAAGCATTTAAATGCAGATATTTCACAATCTCAAAAAATAGATATAACCTTACACAATACTAGAAAAATTATGAGAAAAGGGGACATTTTTCAATAGCTAGGAGTAAGGTCCAAGCACAAAGCCGCAAAATGAAGTATATTAATATGCTGAGTAAAGCAGAAAGATCTGCTTCATTTAGAAATCCTGATTTGGGCATACCAAGTTTAATAGGGTGGAGGGTTTTTGTTTGTTTATGTGTTCATTGGATGATTTTGACTTAAGTTCTGTTCTTTTGTAAATATGTTTCATTTGAAAAAGTGTCTGTTTCGTTCCTGCCCCCTCCCCCCCCATACTCTGCATTTAGAGGGGGGCTATCTTATTTTTGTTTATGATATAAAATTATGAAAAGTAATGGTAAAAAAAAATGAGAATTTATTGAAAGGATAAAACACCAGCTATTAAATACCTTGAAGTTGTTTTTGTTTGTAAAAAAAAAAAAAAAAAAAAAAAAAAAAAAATAAACAGACATTCAATCAAGGAGACACACTGAAGCAGATATGTGAGAAAAGAGGAAAGGAACTACATAGACACAGAAGAAGATCCTGCAACCCTGGAAAGAGAGATGAGTCATTTGCCTGATGGTAACAGCTGACCTTGTGAAGAGACCAGAGCAGCCAAGCCCATAAAGAAACAAACCCTGATGAGTCCTTCAGCCTCCAGCTGAGATCAAAAGCTGGGGCAACAGAGCCTTACAAGGAAAAAGGAAGACTGAACTCATAGATGTCACCCACCATCTTGCATGAACATCTGGCAACAGAATTTAGTGAGGATGTAACCTTGAGTAGGACTCTTTAGGGCCTTGTAACTGTAAGATTTTACCCCAAATAAACACCTTTTATAAAAGCCAACAGATTTCTGATATTTTGCATCAGCAACTTTTTGATTGACTAATACTGCTAATGCTCCAGCTACATTCATTGTTATTTTCACATTATTATTATTATTTTTTATTTAATTCATTTTTTAAAATAATATTAATTAAAAAAATATGAGGTCCCACTCAACCCCACCGCCCCCACCCCCCACTCCCCCCACAGCAACATCCTCTCCCGCCATCTCGACACATCCACTGCACCTGGCAAGCACATCTCCGGGCATCGCTGCACCCCACAGTCAACGGTCCACATCACAGCCCACACTCTCCCACGCTCCATCCAGTAGGCCCTGGGGGGATCCACAACGTCCCGCAGCCGTCCGTGAAGCACCACCCAGGACAACTCCAAGTCCCGAAAACGCCTCCCCATCCCATCTCCCCCCCCCACCCCCCTGCACCCAGCAGCCACCACGGCCACCCCTCCCACACCAACGCCACACCTTCTCCGTGGACATTGGACCGGCCGCGTCCACCGCACATCCATGTTAAGTGGGGGCCCAGACTCCACATGGACACTGGATGCAATCCTCCCGCCCCCAGCCGCAGGCACTCCAGGCTCCACGGCGCCGCGGTGGTCGACCCTCCTCAACTCCACGTCAGCTGAACGGGGCAAGTCCAACAAATCAGAGTGCAGGAGCCGAAGTCTGCCGAGGCCCAGGGCCTGGCCATCACACTGTCAGTCCAGAGACTCAAATCCCCCAAATACATCCCAAACCCCAACACCAACCACAACCCCAGCAAAGTAGCATGAAAGTCCTGTGAAAAGAGATCCCACCCGAGTCCAGCTCCATTGCGCAAACACCAGCTCCAAAGAAGGGCCATCCGACATGGCAGTGAACCCCATCCGCCATGACCACAGAACCCATGGGTTTCTCCATCCCTCAAAAGAACCAATACCTGGGGTTGCATCCACTCCATCCGTCTCCTAGACTCTGCTCAGTTGTGCATAAGGGCAATCCCCCTGACAATCTCCAGACTCTCCCCTAGAGACTCGTAGCCATACAAACTCATCTCTCCCTCCCATCTCCCCCCCACACCAGGCCAAACAGCATCTCAAAGTCATGTTATTATATGTAGACAGGGACATTCTGCTGATCCGCATTGGACCCCCAATTCAAGGTCACTCTCCAGTCGCATCCCCAGCCGGCACCTGGCAGTGGTACCTCCGCGCCAGGGAGGCCCACCCCCGGGTGCCACGTCCCACGCTGGGGGGAACGCACCGCATCCACACGCCGCGCCCGGCCCTGAGATGGCCACACCCGAGTAACATGAAGGCGGGCAGGAGGAAACCCCCAGGCACAGTGCCGCTCCAGGCCGGCTCACCGCGGGCGTACAGGCTCGCAAGCATAGTCGCCAGCACCAGGAGCCCACCGCTGGATCCCCACTCCCCGCCCGGCTCCTATTTTCACAATATTATTATATCTGTTATGAAAAAAAAATTACAGGTCAAATGTAAGGGAAAATTCTTTCAACAAATTGTTAGGCGTCTTCCCCAGTCTAACAAAAGGCTGTTAAATTTTAAAAAATTATTTGGATTTTTGGCACCAAATTGATATTGTTGTAAAGTAACACTATATAAACAGTGAAGTCTCATCTTGAAGAAGGAGAAAAGAATTATGTTACTATTTGCTAATGACACATATTAATATATGCATAAGAAAGTAAAAAACATACAGGTGAGTTTTAAAGAGGTTACCAGCTTGCATAGGAGCCAAATAATCTTCAGGTGGTATGATCCATTTTAAGGCCAAGAGTAAATTTCCTTGAAAGTTACTAGAAGAGTCAGCAGATAGATTTGCACAATAAAGCAGGGCATGGTCAAAAGGGAATGTTCTCCTCTGTACTGAGGAAGTAAGTCTCAGAATTCTGAGGAAACTGAGAAGTGGAGAAGCAAAAAAGATTTTTTCCCCTTACAATGTAGATTTTGGAAATTGTTTCTACATATGAATGATAATTAGGGAACCATATGAGAATGAAGATTCTCCTATTTCAAATAACTCAATTTTTACAATTGAGGTGCTTTAATATAAGAGGAACAGGAATAGAATTACTCATTTAAAATCTGCTCAGAAATGTAAAATGGACATTTTAAAATAGTGAGAACAACACACAGTACAAGAATGCCTGATATTTGCTGTTCACTTAAAATTCAGTCAGTAGCTAACTTGCTACTCTGGGCCAGTTACTTGAGGGATTTATGCATGAGGCTATTTCTCTATAGACCACTCAGTCATACTCTTTTTCTACTGCCTCACACAGGCATTCCTTGCAAGTGATTACAAACTTGCCAGGTTAAGTTGCTGACATCTTATTACAATACAGCAAATTTCTCTTATTTTTTTTTCCATGACCATTTCCCAGGATCCTCTATTACGGACATTTTAATGAGCTACATATTTCCCATAGAGCTACATATTTCCCCATCTGGGGAATGATGATGCCACACCAACAAACACTTTTTTCTTTCATTCTTTTCTTCCCTGCATAAGCTCCAAGCCTATCCAGGAGGTAAGTCATGGGGTTTTCCACTTTCAAGTTTTGTCTTACGAGTGAAGAAACTGGGTTTAGTATCTCCAAACACATTCCCAGCAAGCCCCAACATCTAATTTGAAAGTCACTTGATTCTTTCCATTATTTGGAATAGGCATATCTGTGTTATACCCTTGGCTGCACATACCAAGAGCAATATCTCCTGGAGCTGTTGCAGAGAGATTCAGTCTCCAGAGAGAGAGCTTCCAGCCAAGTGTGAACGTTATGATACTTCATCCTCATAACTTCACCTGTGCACAAACCTCACACAAGATGATTTTAACCTACTCTCACACTCTTCCAGAGAAGTGAGAAAGATAAACTGTCACCTTTCTAGATGTACTGACACTCAAATTGTCCTGGAAATTAATAGCAGGTCTCTGCAACAACCAGACTGCTTCTCTTTCTCAGAATTTTATATTTGTTGCCTAATTTGGCCCTTCTCCAATAATTCCTGAGACAATGGGGCCCTGACCTAGGAATGCTGATTTATTTCCTCTTAGAACACAGGCAGCTGGACATACCGTGAACACAGAAGTGACTCCTGAGGTCGGATGCTTTTTACAGCATGGAAGTAAGTGTACAGAAAAGTTCAATCAGTGGCATAACCATGATGGTGAGGTTGGATGTTTTATTGTACATGAAATTACTATGAAGTTAAAGCTGCTAAAGAGAATCCAGATGGTAGATTTCAAATTATCCTTTCATGTTGTTTCAGAGTATTTCAGAATGGTTTCTCTTATAAAATAGAAATTCAGTGTTTGTTTGTTTGTTTTGTTTCATTTTATGTCCAACATCACCTCTGTGAAACATCATCAAAGTAGAGTTTAAATTGATCATACCTGAGATTTTATATTGTTCATGGAGGAAAAAAATCCTCTGACCCTAAGCTTTCTTCATGTAATATACATTCATGAATGACATTGTCAACATCTAAAGACAGTATTGTTAATATAAAGAGGAGAAAAACCAGGATATATATTATCTGCTCAATCAATAGATCTTACCGATGGACTATAAAAATTCCCAGGAATTGAGCTCCTAAAGGAGGTTAAGAAATGACAAACATCTCAACCTACCATATCCTCTGCCTTATATGTAATTGCAGCCTCCATATACTGAGCAGCTCAGGGGTACAATCACTGCTATAGACAATTAAATGATTATCATGTTTCTTCTACAGTATTATACTGTTTTGTTCTCATGCTATAGTACCTAATCTCCTGGTCCTATTGAGAAGATATTTGGGCCCAATTTTAAAAATTGTTTTCAGTGCAACTTTTTATTTTTAATTTTTAAAGATGCTTTAGATTGCATAAAATGTTATATTGAAAATATAGGGGACTCCCATATTCCTCAATCCCTCCCCCTCCCACATTTTTCCCCATTAGCAACTTCTTTCTTTAGTGTGGTATATTTGTTACAATTGATGAATGCATATTGAAACATTGCTACTAACCATGCTCTATAGTTCACATTATGGTTTATACTTTGCACCACAAAATTTTATAGGTGTTGGCAAAATTTATAATGCCCTATATCTGTCATTGCAATATCATGCAAAACAATTCCATGACAAGTGACAAGATGTGTGAGCTACTGGCCTAGAGTTATCCCTGGATTAAAAAAAAAAACAAACAAACAAAAAAAACCCTTTAAATTTAGGTTCTTTTCTTGGTTTTTTGGAAAGTAAAAAAGAGATTTCCAAACTAGACTAGATGGATGAATGATTTTTAGCAATGTTTGTATACTCAAAAAGTATTTTAAGGAGAATAATAACTTATGTGTTCAGCTCTATGGCAGTACTTGCAGCCCATGAGCTGCAACCACATGGTGAAAAAAATGATATATTATTTTCAAAGTGAAAAATAATGCATGCTACAGGATAAGCCACGATACAGGGTTTACATAATTTGCTGATTCATGTGAGATTTCTGATGGAGACAACCAAGAGAAATAAACTGGGGAAGGGGGGCTAGAGACAGTCTTCCACAAGTTAGCAGAGAGTGACTAATTCCACAAGAGAGAAGAGCACCAGGTGGGCATGTGGAGTTAGGGGTGAGGTCCAGCACAAGGGAAGATGCAGCTTTTATCCGTGTTAATGATACACGCAGACAGGACACTGTTAGACATGAAATGAGCTAGAAGTTTGCAAATACTTAGAGGCAGACATTTGAGGACAGAGTACCTGCAGTGCTCAATTTATTCTGAGCAGCTCACTCTGAGTGTGGAATGAATTAGTGTTCATAAAAAGAGATATGTGACTATCGGGAGACAACAGTATTGCATTCCATGGGATGCTCCCTGTGGATTGGTTTGGGGAAAAGATCCAAAAAGTGTCCACCTTAGGAAATCTTTTTTGTTGCCTAGTCCAAAAGTTTGTGTTATACCATGGTTTAGGGCCCATGCCCTAAATTGCCTGGGAGTCATGGAAAGGATAGCTGCACTTAAAGAAGAAAGAGAAATACATACCAGGCCTTTGGGAAGACCTGGGTGGGTAGGATATGTTGTCCCTTTGAAGCGGCTCCTTAACTATTATTGGTGGAAGAGGCAATTATTAACGTGATTCACTGGGTCTCAATTAGACAACCTAGTTCTTTCTAAGATGCATTTTTATAATTAGGGAAATCAATCAATCTACAAAAAACCTTCTAGGGTTATTTAAAGTTTTAATGATGATGTTTTGGTACAGATATTTCATAGCATTTTACCAAAAATGAAAATTGATTACAATATAATGTTTTAATTTCTTGTCTTATATGGTAATATCTTGGATTCTTTATTTTGTTGTGTATCTTTAATTCATGAATTTTTCATCATATTTGCAATTGTTTTTATTTTTAACTAAAATTAAAATTGATTTTTAATCATTTTGCTTCTCATAAGATTTATTTTGTAGTATTTTTCTAACTTCTTCAACTTATTTCCTTACTTTACATTGTTTACTGAGAAGTTTAGAATATTCTTATGTTTTGATATTCAAATTTCTTATGTATGATATATTCTAACACTTTCTAATTGAAATTTTGGCACCTAAACTTTTGTTACTGATTTCATTGTTACCAGTGATGAATTAGAAAATATAAAGATAAAAAATTCTACTATACATGTAATCAATATTTTCAATAAAACTTGGCCAATGACACAAACTTCATATTATCGGCATTCTTGCTTTATATCATTTGTTATATTGTATGCATGAAAACTTATCAGTGGTGTCTTTAGTGTGAATTGTGTAATAAATGGTTATAAACTAACTGAAAAACTACTGCTTTACCAGAAGATGCCACCATGTGCCTTGCTATGTGACAGAGGAGTCCAAGATCACCCAGCAGCCATTTTTCAGGAAGAAAGCATCCCCTGATGATGACTTCATTTGGACATTTTTCTCAGTCTCACAACTGTAAGCATTTGAGTTAATAAATTCCCATTATGAAAGCCAAAATAATTACTGCTTTAGCTTTGAAATTAGCTTTCATGGTATTGCAAAGTGACCCTCTGATGTCAAGAACAATTACTAACTGTGAAATTTAGGATATTTGTAATTTTGCTGCTTGACTTTTTAATGTCATCTTCTTAATATATTTTTATGTTTTCTTTCTACTGCAGTCTCTGCAAGTTACTCAAGCTCACCCTTATTTAATCTCTATTGTTGCCTTTCCAAAAATGTTTCCATCTCCCTAACAATTTTTAGTTCCTTAATTTATTTAAATACCTCAGCCAATTTTGCCTTTTAAATCTGCTTTTGTTTCAAATCTCATTTCAATAAATCCAGGATTTTTGGTATTTTTCAGAGTTTGTAGGAAAATTTCACCTTTTCAATATTTATACTGCTTCTTGGAGCAATTCTTCAAATGCACATTCTTCATCCACCTTTTGTCTCTTATGAGCCTTTTTACCTTTTGTTATTTTTGTGTGTTTTACCTTGTTTTAACAGACTAGATTTTGTAGTGTATGAAACTGAGGTATTGTTTTTTTAAAATATTTTTTACATATCCTTAATCTTTGGGAGAAGACAGCAATCCAGGATTGCTCTTTCCCCAAATATATTGGGAGAGTGTGTTTTGCTTTTTCTTCGAAGGTTTTCTGGGTGTGATTTTACCTGGATTTTAAAAACTTGAGCTGGAGAATAAGTGTTGGTGATTTTTAGTTTATCTTATGTCTTGCAGTCACTGGATGGGAAAGTATAGTGGATATCTGGAAGTTTCATTCTGACATAATTTTCCCAATCACTTTTCCCCAAAATAAATAACTTTTCTCTGGAACTATATCTAGCTCCCCCTAGCTCCTAGCCATGCCACTTATCAACGGAGCAGATTTTCCCAGCAATGGAAAAATCTTCTATATGGAAACACTCCTCTAATAGGATATTTGATGTCCCATGGCCTTCTACATTCTACATTTCATTTTTCCAGGGTAAGTGATGCATAGGATGGTGCTTAGCATAGAGGGTTTTGCTCTCTGTATCCAAGTGTTTTTCATTAAATTTCAATGTACCAGGTACATGATGTATGGAACATGTGAATTAGACTTATGGGAGTTTCACAGTTTTAGGACTGTTCCTGTTTGGAAAGATATTTCTTTTTTATTTTATTTTCTTCTGTTATAGTTAATAGATTTAAATTAAGAAGTTATGTAAATATTGTTTTCACTCAGCCAATATCTATCACTCTTTAAAAACACAGTGTTTTTTAGAATTAATTTCAAACTTCTGTATGATCAGTCACATGATATTTGTAATGAGTAATGAGTATATATGATATATTAAGAAAAATCCTATAATTAAACAAGTTCAAATTAAATGGTATGTATGTGCAGATTTAATTACTTTCCTTGTATTCTGCCATGGAAAAATGCCCGGATAATCCTATTGTTCTGAGTTTGTTCATGAATGTTTACTTTGAAGACTTTAATGATTCATAATGAATGGGAATATGTTCATCATGGAATTATATGTGCATGGAATATAAAGCCAGATACTTGGGAGCTCATCAACAGGAAAGGACATTGGATAGGGTCTGACTTGCAATGACAAAGGGTGGACTAGTAATAGTTAATTTTGCATAAAATTTACCAGAAGGAAATCAATTTTTAAAGGAAATATTTATTTCTGGAATATAAACAAAATCTGTGAAGCTTCCTACTTGAAGGCAATGGTGGAAAATGAACAAGGTAATAATGAAGATATTGCAGTATGTTTTTGTTTTTGGAATGAAAATATTGAGTTGAAGTTGATGGCAAGTTGCCACATTTATAAGTGTCCCTTAACCACATTAATACTATTAATAAGGGTAGAACCACATGTGCTTACTGCAATTACAATTCATGAGGGGTTATAAATTTGAGGTTTATGCAGAAGGTGGGGATGAGATCACAGGTAGATGGATAAGGATTATAGGATTCAGATTATAAATTCAGGACATTTAACTATGTCATCTCACTAAATATTTAACAGGGTTGAACAAATCATTTTATGTCCCATGGATCTATCACAGGAATTTCTCTATCAGTGTTGCTAGTTCTACTTAAGTTCTACCTAAGACATCACAATGGGCCCTTGAAGAGTACATGGTGGTATGTCTTTTCCTGATGAATCTATGAATAACTATGAGGTGCAATTACTATCCTTGCATCATTTCAGATATTCATAAGAACATGCTCACCCAGAAATAATAGGATAACTCTAGTGAGAAGTTAGCAAAGTTAACTTTCATTTGATACTAGGAGATCTGATCATATCTCTTGGGATTGAAAAGAACTGGCTCTCCTTTCTTCATTTCTATATTGCTTAAGTGAATTTAGTTAATAAAATGGAGATATTGTGGGGATCTACAAAGGTCAGAGGGAAGAAAATAAGATTTATCAAGAAAATGTCATATCCAGAGCTGAAGTTATCACAGAGTATCTATTTAAACAAAGAGGGTCTCTAATATTATAGATACTTTTATTCCATGTTATTCAAAATAATTAAAATATTATTTTCAAAATAATTTAATTGAAGATATACTGATGAAATTAAAAAAAAATATATTTTGAAATTTCATTCCAACATGAATTAATTGGAATTGCTTTGGGGAAATGTTAAATATTAATTATCATCACCAGAATTTATATTCAGGAGAATTAGAAAGGTTTCTTTTTGCACCATATCTTAAGGCATCTCTTCATTCATTCATTTGATGATGATATCAACTATCTACTAGTTGGCTTGAGCTGTTTCAGACTCTCCTGGGAAAATCAAACGAGTATAAAATGATGGATTTAATTTGTGCAGGCTGAGAGAGTACCATGGACATGGATGCTGTGAAATCACCAGCTATTGTGAAGAAACTGACATACACCTTACTCAAATCAAGTACTTAAAAACAAAGGTTTTGGGAGTGTATAATATTAAAGGGCTATTTTCTTTTTCTGCAGGATTGAGGGAAGTCTCCTTAGTAACACTGGATTGGAAGAAAGGCCTGCTCTCTATAGTACCTTCATAACTAAGAGCTTACTGAGTAGTGTCATTTCATAAATCAGATATGGTTTCTTCATTTGGAAGTAAAGATCCTTTTACTTGCTTGCTTCCTTTCCAGGAAGCACATTTTGCCTTCACACTTTGAATGATGGTTAGAAGGCAAATGATTCTAGGGAAAGAAATTTAAATACTTAAAAATGTATAACTAACAGATACCATTTCATTTCCTAAAAATCAAAAGGATCCTTGGTCCCTGAAAATAGAAACAGGCAAAAACCAAGAAAAACAAATAAAAAGCAACAGTGGAAGGAATAAGAAACATAGATAGTGAGTAGAATCAAAATCAATTTTACATGCATTCAGAAGAAATGCATCCAAGCTTTACATTTCTCGGTAAACAGATGCATTTGAGCAGGTCATGTAAGCATTCAGGCATTGTTTTTTAGTTAATGATAATCACATCCAATTTATTTCAGCAATGTAACCTTAGAAATGTCCACAGTTCTTCATGATGAGAGATATTTTTCCATAATAGAAAATTTCTTAAAAATTCAATTTTCTCATTTTAGTTGGAATCAGCTGAATTTCCTCCTACCTGTAATTAGAAAGATATGTCAAAATATGAAGGGTAAATTTGGTGGGATTGGAAAGAAACAATGGTCTAAAGTGTTTCCTATAGCAGATGATGTTGTCTATTAATATGCCCATTGCGCTCTATTTTGAAGAAAATTAGGAAACCACTAAGAAGTCAAATGGGTAGAATGAACACATTAGGAAAAATGGATCGATGGACGTTACTAGCTCTAAGGACACAAACTCATACCAATTTAACATAGGACACTTTTATGAGAGGTAACCTTGTCACTCACTTGACCTTGTATAATATGCCATCTTTTCAGCTATGCCTCAGCATTCTGGAAACTACCTCGCAAATAGGGATGGTGAGGAGTACCCATGAGAGCAGCCTGACAGGTTTCATCCTGTTGGGGTTTTCTGATTATCCTCAGTTACAGAAGGCTCTATTTATAATCATCTTGATCTTGTATTTACTAACAATTTTGGGTAATACAACCATCATACTGATATCTCGTCTGGAACCCAAACTTCACATGCCAATGTATTACTTCCTTTCTCATCTATCCTTCCTGGACTTATGCTTCACCAGCAGTGTGATTCCCCAGCTCCTGGTAAACTTGAGGGATTCCATGAAAATGATTACCTATGGTGGCTGTATTGTTCAACTCTATGTTTCCCTTGCACTGGGTTCCACAGAGTGTGTTTTGCTCACGGTGATGTCCTACGATCGCTATGTTGCTGTCTGCCGTCCCCTTCGTTACACTGTCCTTATGCATCCCCATCTCTGCATGATCCTGGCCTCTATGGCATGGCTCAGTGGGATGGCCACCAGCTTGGTACAGTCTAGTCTCACTCTTCACCTGCCCTTCTGTGGTCATCATCAAGTGGACCATTTCATCTGTGAGGTTCCTGTGCTCATCAAGTTGGCTTGCGTGGACACCACTTTCAATGAGGTTGGGCTTTTTGTGGCTAGTGTCCTCTTCCTTGTAGTGCCGGTCTCATTCATCCTGGTCTCTTATGGGTACATTGTCCAGGCTATTTTGATGATCAAGTCAGCCTGTGGGAGACAGAAAGCTTTTGGTACCTGCTCTTCCCACCTTTTGGTAGTCATCATCTTCTATGGAACCATCATCTTCATATATCTGCAGCCATCCAAGAGTAAATACAAAGATCAGGGAAAGTTCGTTTCCCTCTTCTACACTGTGGTGACCCCTATGCTGAACCCTCTTATCTATACTCTGAGGAACAAAGAGTTTAAAAGGGCTCTTAAGAAAATTCTAGGGAATATTCTGTGTATAACATTTACATGAATCCCAAAGAATTCCTAAAAGTGATACTGTGATAGAAACCTTCCAGAAGGACAACACTTTGGCCATTTTATTCCATTTTCTTTTAATTAGTTGCTTATTCAATTTTTAACATACAAAAATACTATGAATATATGCACCTAATCCTGACTTTACTATGACCCAACTCAGCATACAGTTTAGTATTTACTCAATCTATGCTTCAGTGTCTTTTCTTCAAAATGTATTATTTAAGTAGCAAATGTGAGATTCCTTTTAAGTGCTAAACTCTTTACAAGATTAAAGTGAACATGCAAACATTCAAGGCATTCATAAGGCTATTTGTTCTCACCATCATTCATTTGTAACAATACAGTTGTCAGTCTTGCAGACTCCCCATAACTATAGAAGTGCAAGTAGCTTAATTATTTCCAAAGTAACAGAGCTGGATGTCTGAATCTTAAGCAAACAGTCACAAAGCAAAACTCTTTTTATTTCACCTTATTGGAACCTGGAAGAGATGTGTAGAGGGGCAAAAACACCATAAGAACTAAAGCCATACATTAAAAATGGTCAACAAAGCCCCTGGAGGGAGCCCAGTTCTCTAATTTTATAATTGAATTCATAAACCATTTCTAACTGCCTAACCATAAATTCTATTTCCTGAGATGAATCACAGCTCTAGAATATTTTGTGTCTTGAAGACACAGATAATTAATAGCAGTTATTAGTGTTATTTTAACCTGTATTATATATATAAAACATTTTTTTCTTCATTTTGAATTTTATTTTCTGGACAAAATCTGAACCAAAGATCTTTCACTATTTACTATTAAACACTGATAGTCATTTCTCCAGACTTCACTCTAAGAATTCTTTTTATGTACATTCCTTTTCTGAAAATGAAAATTGATTTTGGGTAATTTTGTGTGAATATATGAGTCTACATTCTACTTTCTTGCATGATGGCAATAACTGAGTTGTATAGACTATTGTAGGCAACAATGGTGGGTTCAAATATACATCAAAATAAAGAAACATTTTAGTGAGGTGAAAAAGAATATTCTCATCTCACTAGAGTGGGAAGGTCTTGTAAGTTCAAGTGTGTTAATTATTTCATTGAAAGAGTAAGCAAGTCAAGGAATGACTGACCAATCCTTATGACTTCTAAGAAGCTGAGAAATGCATTGTCCCAGAGAGACCAGAAGGATGTGCAAGTTTAAGCCAACTAAAGAAGAGTTTTTAAGAGTCATATATGTAGAGAGATGAGCATGTTTTTATAACTGAAGTAAACTTAAAATTATGAAACTATTAAAGAAACAAAATAAAATATAAGATGGCTGGAGCAAAGATTTATGTTGAGATGAGATGATAGAAAAATGTCTGAATTGATCAAGGAATAAAGGGTCCTGTATGCCAGATAAGGAATTGGAACAGTACAAAATAGGAAGCAAAAATCTTGTAGTTAAGTAGATTTATATTGTATAAGTATGACCTAGGTTAATATTTTTATTTATCAAAACTGCCCTTCCTGTCACTGTCTGGGCAGGGGACAGCAGCTGAGTAACTTCCCTTCCCTGGGATCACCAGATTACCCACATTTGGTGTCAGGCCAAAACTTTGAGGATTAATTTGCCGTGAGAGTTGCTGATAACTGATTTCCCAACTTCTCTTGGATGCATGTTGTGAAGAAAGCAGAGGTAATAATTTGAGGATAGTCCATGAATTATAATAATACATGTTTGTTAAAAATTTCAAATACCAAATTCTTTGAAGGAATTTTTAAAAATGTTCTATGATTATTTCTATTCACAACCAATAGTACCACATGCCATTCTGTTGTATCTTGTATGAGGCAACATCAAAATAAAAATCAGGCGCTGTCTTTAGAGTTGAGAAAGTTCAAGAATGTCTTAACCAATATAGGGTCATGTAAGGACCTGGATATTGAAAGAGGTATAGAATTTAGACTAAAAAAAACTACATTATTTCAACATGTAATCAACTAATGTTGATATAATGAAAGAACACCAGACAGAGAAGAGATGTTTTGGTTTTAGTCCTAACACTTCTTATAACAAACACAAATCCCTACACTTATTTTTTAACTCATTTTAACCTTTATTTAATGAGGCAACTGTATTAGAACATAAGATATCTTCGTTCAGCTTAAAATTTGCAACCAGCATTGGAGACTGAAGAGTTAATAAGGAGCATATTTGAGAAATATTTAGGTGTTATTTGTAATTTTGGGGACTTGATATGAAGGATAAAAAAGATAAACTTAATGGTGGTCACATCAATGATGGGCCCAAGTTTCTACCTTGCATGAACTGGGCTGATGATGATGCCATTTACTTTTAGAAGAAACATAATATTGAAAGCAAGGGCTTAGATTTGAACAAATATCATTTGGGGTGCAAGGAGAGCTGTTCATTTGAGAGTTGAATATGAGGATCTGGTCCTCACTAGAGGAACATACTCATAATTAATGTAGTGATTAGCAGATGTGTTCACTTAGGGAAGATTAAATCATGATAAGAGTTGAGGATGCTGGCTTGATGTTTGAGTAATCCAACATTTAAAGGTTTGGGGGAGAAGAATAAGGTTACAAAAGGACAGTAAATCTAAATTTACGTCCAGATGATTTTACTATGAAATTTCTTTGCACTAATAAATAAAGATGTTGGTAGTTATAGGGAGTTATATGATGCAGATAATCCAAGTTACAGGGGGAAGGATTAACTTTAAAGTGGATGACAGAGATGTTCTTTCTTGCAACTGAAGAGAAGGAGCAAAGAAGCAACACAGACAAGTTTGTTTATTTTTTATGCTGGGAAGTCTGATGACTTCCTTTACAAAGTAGGAAGTTGAAGAATGATACTGTATCAAAAACAGAATACTCCACATTAGGGAAATATGTATATCCATTTTCCTTGGTTGATCCCCTGGAGTTAGTTACTTCCTCTGCTAATTGCCTGCTGGACACAGGTTACCCCAGAGGATTTTGTAGATGTGAATAAATAAGAACTTGCCACAAAGGGATCCTGCCCACTTCAGATCCCCCTCTCTCCCAAATTTCATTATGACTGCAACAGTTTCCTCAGGCTTTGTTCCTGTGAGAAATACCAGTCTTCAACAGATAGTGTTCTGAAGCTAAGTTGCCTGGTGGGTCAGGACCAGGTTTGACACAGAAACACAAAGCTAAGAAAATGCTATATAATGTGCTTTCTGAAGAAGTGGAAAATACCAACACATTTACAGAGTCTTGGTAGTAAGACTTAAGTTGAATTTAGCATTACTTGCGTGCACTTATGTTTTGAGTGGATTTATGAAAGTTATTCACGTAGCAGTCTTGTAGTTTTCTATCTCTGCTGAACATGGTTTGTCATTAATGTAACATGAAATGTTGAGAGAGAAAGTTAAACTCTTTGAATTTCAAGTTATTTTTTCTGCAGTTATGGAAATGTGGCAAATTTCTGTTGCTATTCATAAGTACAAGGTAGTGCCTGGCAACTTATTAGTATAACTGATATTTTCAATTTAAGTCATCTCTTACAGGAAAAACATAGATGATAGATATAGCTAAATAGATATCGAAACCTAGATACAGAGAGGACAGAAGATAAATAGCTGCTTAGATATATAAATAGTTGCATAGATGTTCACATAAAGAGATACATAGGTAGATACAAACAACATCCTAGAGCACTTAATTCAATGTGGTATTAATCTTCTGTAAAAAAATTACTTAGGAGAATTACTATACAGTTATACAGCTCAAGCTGTGTGTTATTGTAAGCCTCTGAGCTCTGGACTTTCTGCAACCTCAAATGGAGGAATATTGTAAATAAAATGAATGATTAGGTTTGGTTTTATTGAGAAAGAATAAAATATTTTCCAGAGCATCATTCATTATTGACTTTATTAACACTGTGGTCTCATTTGTCAGTTTCCTCAGAGAGATGTGATTGTGTTTATTGATGCTGACAGGGGTCAGCAAGTTGAGGGATGAAACAGCATAAATCAGAATGTGCCCTGGAGAGGACAGTTGCTTACACATCAAATCAGGCCTTTGTCTGCTCAGGTGGGTAACTTTAAAACACATGAGCAGCTACTGAGAACTCTAATACCATCAGTCTTGTATTTTCACCTAAAGGCAGGACAGACACAGAGGAACAAAACATCTGTAAAATGGCCTAGACCAGAAGGAACATCTGTCTTATATTGGATCTCTTCAAATTGGGATAAGACATGGCTATGGGTTTTCAGCCTGTTTCAAGGCTTTAAACAGGAGGTGGCTTGAGTAATGAGCAAGGTTCAGTTTCACAAAAGTAAAGGTGGACTATATTCTATACAGAAAGACCCAAGAGAAGGTATGTCTTTGGGAAATAGGGCAACTGAAATGCATTAGTTTATGCAACAAACATTTATCATTTACTATGCTTCAGACTCCATACAAATTACACATAATAAAATCAGTAAAACATGACCCTTCACTTTAAGAAGCTTGCAGTTTATTAGAAACATACAAATGTAAAGATTTATATCAGTGGTATCTGATAGGTTCTATGATAGAAATAGGTTCAGGATGAAGGATGGTTTTATTAGATAAGAATTGGTAAATCTACCTGGGTGGGGCATGGGGGCTGTCATCACTGATCAGAGTCAAGGAAGACTTTGTACACAAGTGACCAGCATGGAGCCTTGAAATGGGAGGAGATGCTTTTCCAGTGATGGGAGCTGTGGGAGAATATCCTTTCATAGGGAGAAGCCTAAGAAAACATATGACTGAATGAAAGGAAAGTAGGGGGAGTGCAAATGACTCAAAATGGCAGCATGATAAGATAGATAGATGTGTGGGGTATGGCAGTGGATGTAGGGAGGGCGTAAACCAGCCCAAGGAGGGGTTGAACACCTTGTGGATAGTGCATGTTTTTCTTGTAAACACAAGGAACCATTCAAAGGGAAAGGTCATATTTGAGAGACAAAGATAACTCTGGTTGCTGTATGAGGCTTAATTAGAATGAGCTTTAGAGACAAAGAGCATGGACTTCAAAACATCAAACCTTGATCCTTACTTTAGCCTTTTTTGCCCTTCCTCCCTACCTCTTTTCTTCCTCCTTCCCTCCCTCCCTTTCTTCCTTCCTTTCTTTCTTCTTTCCATCTTTCCCCAGATTGTTCTAGTCAGATAAGATATTGTGAAGCATGAGTTGCATATGTTCCATGTATAATCAAAGATCATAAACATTTCTTTTCATTTATATATATATATTTCTTCTTATTTTCCTTTAAACATTACATTCAAAAAATATGAGGACCCCATATACCCTCCACACCTTCACCCAGTTCCTCCCACATCAATAACCTCTTCCATCATCATGGCACATTCACTGGACCTGGTGAATACATTTTGGAGCACTGCTGCACCACATGGACAGTGATCTACATTGTAGTCTATACTCTCCCCCAGTCCACCCAGTGGACCATGGCAGGACACAAAATGTCCAGCATCTGTTCCTGCAGCACCACACAGGACAACTCCAAATTCTGAAAATGCCCCCACATTGTATCTCTTCTTCCCTCTCCCTAACATCAGCAGCTACCATGGCCACTTTTTCCACATCAATACTACAATTTCTTCCATTACTAATCACAATAGTTACCCAGCAGAACATCAATAAGTCCATTCTAATCCATATTCTATTCCTCCATCCTATGGACCCTGGGATGGTTATGTCCAGTTCCCCTCTACATCAAGAGGGAGCTTAGATTCCACATGGATGATGGGTGCAATTCTCCTGCTTGCAGTTGTAGGCACTCTTGGCTCCCTGGTGTGGTGGTTGACCTTTTTCACCTCCCTGTTAGCCAGCCAGGGTAAGTCGAATAAACCAGAAGGTAGGAATTGCAGGTCTGTTGAGGCTCAGGGCCTGGCTGTCACATGCACAGACCAGAAATTCAGGTGTCCTGAGTATACACCAACCCAAATGCCAACTACAGGTCTGGTAAAAGTAACAGAAGAGTCATGTGTGGAAAGGTCATATCTGTGTCCAACTCCATCACACTCAGGAACATAAACTCCAAAGTAGGGCCAACTGAGATGGCACTGAACTCCAGAGTCATTTGCCATGACCATAGAACCTGTGGGTCTCTGTAGCCAATAGGAGGCACAGCACCTGGGTTTCTATCTAATTTGGCTGTCTCTGGTACCCTGCTGAGGCGTGCATAAGCATTTACCCCTCTGATGACCTCCCAACTCTTTTTTGGAGACTCATAGCCATATAAATTCATATGTCCTTTCCATTTTCCCCTTTTATCCAAAGTCAAAAAGCAGTTTTAACACCTGATATTACATGTAGGCTGAGATACTTTGCCAGTCTGAGTTGACCCTTTTATTCAAGGTCTTTTTCTAGTTATATCATCAGCTGGTACTTGGTCGTAATCCCTTGACATCAGGGAGGCTCATCCCCAGGAGTCATGTCCCATGCTGGGGGGAAGGTAATGCATTTACATGCTGAATTTGGCTTAGAGAGTGGCCACATTTGAGCAACATGGAGGTTCCCTGGAGGTATCACCTAGGCACCCTGCAGCTCTAGGCCTAGTTCATATTTCAGGCACACAGGCTCATAATCATAACCATCAGTATCAAAGGCTCATTGTTGGACCATCCATCTTTATTGGTCTTTGCCATTATGCTGGATAATTGTTGCTGTTTCATTGGAGAATGTGATAGAGCTCCCCTGGTTAGGAACTCAGTGCTCCCTCAGTTGTCATTTTTAACTGAAACCACTATGAAAATATCCAAACATTTTTATGTACACTGTATACATACATTGGAGAACTCCCTCCCAACCATGTGCCCTCTATCAATAACACCCCACACCAGTATTCCTCCTCTGTCATAGTTGAACATCTCTGTGGTCCAAAGCTTTTTTTAAAAAGGAAGCCTAATATAGTGCCAGGTTCTATTAATAGTAAAATGGAATATAATGATAGATTTGAAGGTTAGATATAGAATACATACTAATTTAGAAAAACTAAATAAAGGAAAAATAAATTTGGTATCAAAAAATGAAAAAATGAAAAGCTTTATTTTTGACATTTTGCCTTCCATCACTGCTATAGGTGTTGTCCTGTATGTAGAGTGGCAAGGCAATTTCTTCCATTTCTTCCTTACTGTCTACATCCTTTCTTTCTTTTTTCCCCCTAATTATTAATTTGTATTCACATGAGTTTTAGATCACAGTAATTCACATATACAATATATAGTATCCCCACATATCCAACATCAAACCCTTTGTCCCTCTCCAAACAACAGTTTTTTTTATATGTTGATAATATATTTCCTGCAGCTGATGTACAGATATTGAAACAACAGCTTTCAAACACAGTTCCATTTGGGTTTACATTATGATTTATATTTCAGACTATACAATTTTCTAAATTTTTAGCTATCTTATGCTTTACATTATGATTTTCATTTTAGCCTATAGACTTTTATGCACTTTTAGTGTAATTTGACATGTCCTATATCCATCATTGCATGATCTTGTGGAACACTTCCATTGCCCCACAGTTACACTGATTCCATCTATTCAACACCTCTTTCCCCCTCCCCTCAGGGCCCACTGTGACAATCAGTCTTTATTACTTGAAGGACCATATTCAGAGATACTTGCAGCAATGTTGAGGTCTTGACCTACTCGACTGCCCTAACCCATTTGGAGCCACCAATTCTCTTGAGAGATACAATTCCATCTGTTTGAGAAATAGGTCCTCCCCAGGATGTGGGTATACCTTCACTATCATTGTATGGGTCTCCACCCAATGATATAACCCACTATGACAAATGAGCACTCACACACTCCCTAGAAGCCTACCCTGTGTCACATGACCTCTTTAAGCATCTAAAACAGGTAACCGTCCTTATTGTATTTTCTAAAGTGTTTTCTCTACATTATAATTTCAACCACATACCTGACAATCTCCTATGTTCAAGTGTTCCCCCACCCTCCCCCTAATTTCTTAGGTCATATGACCCATCCTCCCTTCCCTAGCCCCCATTAAGCCCACAAAGCCCCACCCAAAGGTATCCCTATGCCCCCATTTTATCCCTTCCCTGTACAAATACTTACCTCCAGCTTATCATAGATTTCACCCATTTTGGTGTCAGCTTGCAACTTTCCTTTACCCCCCAACTTCCTTTAAGCTTATCATCCAGTCTCTAGCTCTCTGAGATAGCTTGGTTTACTTATTTCATATCATTGAGGTCATGTAGTATTTGTCCTTCAATACCTGGGTTGCTTCATTCAACATAAGGTTCTCATGATTCATCCATGCTATCACATGTGTTTGTAGTGTATTCTTTCTTATAGCTGAGTAGTATTCCATTGTATGTATATACCACATTTTATTTATCCATTCATCTGTTGATGGGCATAACCATTTCTTGAATCTTAGGCTGATTTTCAAAGTACTTCACTATCTAAACCATAGAATTCTTGACTTTTTCATCTTTACTACTTCTCCCTTCACAAACATACAAACTTATTAACTGTTATTCTAAGAAAACATAAAGAGAATCCAAATTTTTTAGTATTTCTCATGTCATTTTCCTTTGTTTAAAATTCCTTTCTCATCTGCTATTGATTTAGGTCTTTTTTGGAGAGCTGAAGTTGCTTGGGTTTGCTTATATGAGTGTGGTTTTGATCACTCACTTCTATGAACTTACATCAATACCTATAATTTTTACATTTGTTATTCATGTTTAGTGCACCTATTTTCAACAAACAGGCATTGCAAATGTGTGAAAGGAAGAGGAAATCTTTTGAGGCCAGCATGATGAGAGCATAAACAATGCATGCAACCTCCATTGGAAGAATTACACCTCATCTGTCTCTGCAGGGAATATATATAAGCACAGTATACCATCCAGTCTAATGCTTCCTCTAAGAAAATCATGAATGATTTCAATTCCAGGGTTTTCTGGGAACTCATTATTAAAGCCTGTTAAAGTGGATATTTGTTTGAATATCTAAAAATGCACCATCATTTAGTGCTAAAAATAAGTGCCCTTTAAAATAAAAAAGAAAACACCATATTCATGGTTTTTACTGTGAACAAAATCTGCATACAAAATCTAATACATTCAGGTTTCATCCTAGGCACAGATGAAGATAAGAAATCCTCCTCATTTTGCCACCACTGCACACACACATTTATACTCTTTTTGTGCACTGCTTCAACAGGGATAAGATTGTCATTGATCTAATAATCCATCTGGAGATACAAAACAAAATTTAACAGGTACATAATGAATAATCTAAATTTTAAAAAAGAAAAGTTAAAAATGATGTTCTAAGTTTGAACCAAGTAAGTAATTTTCAAATCAGTTTTGCAACATAACAGATGAGAAAAAAATTGTTTTGAAATGTGGAAAATGTGTAAGGTTTTCTGGATGAAACTAATACAAAGCCTTTTAAAATGGATAATATTGGGATGCAATAGGATAGAAGAAGACTATTTTTACCTGTGGGACATATTATACTGATGAAAAGGAAACATGTGTGAGGAAGGAACATATATAATATAAAATTCAACATAGAGCATACATGTTCACTCAATGATTGAATTGTCAAAAATGAAATTATTTTCAAAGTGTATTTTGAATCATTACTTAAACCAACTGGCTTCAAGTCATTAATATTCATCATAAAACAAAAATACATTAAACAGAATACACAACATAAAAAAGTTACAGATTTGTTAAATTCTCTTTAGAAATATATAATTAAAAAAAGATAATTGATAAAACTTTTTAAACTCCTTAAGGTTCAACATGACAAAAATTCTAAGCTGCAATGACAAATGCTTTTTAGAAAGGTGAAGAACATTTGAAGTCATTTGGTCATTAGGAGAAATGACCATTGCATAGATTATGTGGATGACTTACTTGTCTTTATAAGAAGATCCAGAAAGGTCAGCATAGAAAATGGGATTTGGAGCAAAACTTTAGAGATAATTGAGTGAAATAAAGTATTTGTCTTTGAAGTGGAAGTATTGAAATGTAGCTACAGGCTTTTAAGCAGAAAAAAAAAGTGATATTTTCAAATTCTATTTTGGAAATATTGATCTGGCAGTGATGTACAGTGGGTTGGGGATGACCCTGATGTCAAGAGTTCAAATATTGGATATTTGTAAAGTTCTTCTCAGAAATGAATGCATTATAAACTAGGGTTGTATAGTGTGGATAGACTAATAATGACTAAAATAGCATAATAATTGAATAATGACTTTTATATGGAAAAGGGAATATGATAAATATGATTCCATTCTTCTAGATGAGAATCTAGGAAAATGTAACATGACAGAATACATTTCTCATTGTGAAACATTTTTGTGTGACTTACCAATCTTTCAATTCAAAATTTGTTTCACCCTCCCCTATATAAATGTTAGCCAAATGACATTCTCTTCTGTTGATTTGGAAATAATACCTTGGGCTTTAATAATGAGTTCCCAGAAAACCCTGAAATTGAAATTATTCATGATTTTCTTAGAAAAGGCATTAGACTGGATGGTATATGGCCCACATTAAAGGCAAAAATGAGTAGGGTGGACAAATAAATCCCCATGATCTTTCAGTTCTTACATTTTTTGATTCTCAGATAAACTGTTTTAAACTTCTCATTTTTCTCTTAGCAGATGTTCCCCCTAGAGATATGGGAAGGGCCAATGACAGTACCCTGGTGGGTTTCATTGTTCTCAGTTTCTCAGACCACCCTCACCTAGAGTCTGTGCTCTTTGTATTTGTCCTTTTCTTCTATCTCCTGATGCTTGTGGGAAACTTCATCATCATCATTACCTGGTACATGGATCCTCCTCTCCACACCCCCATGTACTTTTTCCTAAGTAACCTCTCTTTCCTGCCCCTCTGCTTCACCACTAGCCTTGCTCCTCAAACCCTAGTTAACCTGGAGGACCAGAGAAGACCATCACTTATGGATGTTGTGTGATCCAACTCTACACCTCTCTAGCCCTGGGCTCTGCAGAGTGCATCCTTTTGGCTGTGATGGCCTTCCATCTCTATGCTGTTGTCTGCAAACCTTACACTATACTATGTAGTCATAATGAACATGTGGCTATGTCAGCAGCTGACATCCATCTCCTGGATGAGTGGTTTGGCCAATTCTTTGATTCATGCTACCTTCACCTTGCAGTTGCCTTTCTGTGGCAACCACCAGTTGGATCATTTTATTTGTGAAGTACCAGCTCTACTCAAATTGGCTTGTGTGGACACCACCATTAATGAAATGGTGCTTATTGTCATTAGTGTCCTGATCCTCCTAATCCCTCCAGCACTCAGCCTTATCTCCTATGGCTTCATAACGCAAGCCATTCTGAGGATCAAATCAGTGGAGGCAAGACAGAAAGCCTGTAGCACCTGCTCCTCCCACCTCATTGTGGTGATCATTTTTTATGGCACATTATCTACATGTATCTCCAGCCAAGTGACAGTTACACCCAGCACTGAGGCAAATTTATCTCTTTTCTACACCATGCTGACTTCCACCTTAAATCCTATCATCTACACTGTAAGGAACATGGATGTGAAGGAGGCTCTGAAGAAACTTCTCTCAGGAAAACTGTGTTCCTCCAGATGTGATATGCAAGGAAGTGGTTACAAGTCATGTGCTTTTATCCAACTTTTATTTAGACAAACTCATAGTTCTTAATTTTACACCAGTTGAATTGGTGCTCTCTTATTTTATATATAAGGGCTTTCCCCTTTCTTATGTGTAATTATGCAAATTGAGTACATGTTTACTTAAATCAGAACTTGAGACATAGAAAAGAAAGCTCTGAGTGGATATAAGCTATGATACTTGCCAGCAATCTTTTATTTCTGCCACTTATTTTCCAATGCTTTAAAAAATCGAATGTTGCCAATTGTTTGCTTAGGAATTTTTTTCTTTTCATTGAATTTTTCAAGTTTTTTTTCAGGTTTCTGATAAACAACCATCTTATATTTACTTATAAAATCTCCCATTAACATTTCATGCTGCAGAAGAAGAAAGTTCTATATTTTACCTTAACCATGGTGGAAAAATATCTGCTCATAGTTCAGATTTAGTGATCAGTTGGATATCATACTAACTACTACTATTTCCCTTAATCCATTTATCATTAAGAATTCCAAGAAGGAGTGAGAGAAATGAAATGTACTAAATACATTATTTTTACATAAACTTAATGAATGTATCTGATTGTGTGGTCTGTAAGTCACTGACAGCGCATGGTAGATATAAGCATTTTAGGAGAGAAAATAATGAAACAATTTTATTCCAAGTCATTTAATATGTTAGGAGTATAAAAGTAATTGCAATTTAAAAAAACACCAGTATGTTCTTAATAGTGAATATTGTTAAGGATAATGAGGAAATGTTTGTTTTAGTCAAGTATTATAAAATTATCTCAGCAAATCAAGAAAATACTACAGATGAGATAGCACTGGCTTCTGATTTTTTTTTTTTTTTTGTAAGTAAACACACAGACACTCCTTCAAAGATACAGTGCCAATCTGGTTTGGCTGGGACAGGAATTCTCTAAGTGAGTGTCTGTGTGTTATAGTAGCTGAAAAAGAACATGGTGAACTCAGAAATATAATATAAATAGCTAAAGACAAATCTTATTGGACTGAGAATAAATTCAGTCTTTGTTCCTAGTATGTGCTATCTTAAAAAGAGTGTGATGAGTTATTGAAAAACTTTTTTCTGTGTTTTTGTGTAATTTACAAGAAAGCGGTGACTTTTCTCATAAATTAATTAAGGCTTTTCTGTTATCAAAATAGGCATGAACTAATGTGTATAATATGTTTTAGGTTGAAAGATATTGATTTTATTGTTAAATGGGTAGAATAAAGATTGGTGTAGCAAAAATGAGTATATCACACAATTAATATAAAGCCCATAAAATCAGCTTCAAAAGAAATAAGTACAAGCAATCTGTAACTTGCTTTTATCAAAAGATAGGGTTGAACCTTTCACATTATCAATAGCTTATAACATGAAAGAGCATTAATTACATAATTGGTTTATGTAAGGCCAAGCAGTTGGGCACAATTACCTTATCAAGCTGACACAATAGTCTAACCATCACAAAGTTCTAACCTGTCAGTAATTGCATGCACATTTAGAGATGCATCAGAGTAAAACAGTATCCTGGCATGGAGATTTGGTTGCTCTTGTAACATACAGCATTTTCTAAAAATAACTAAAATTATGACTCATAACATTATAATGTTGTTTAATAACATGCAGATTATGATGAGGACTTAACATGGACATTGAGAACATTACCAAATCTCTATTAATTCCATACAATTTAAAAATATTTATATGAATAACATTTTATCCATACAGATTCAACCTACCAAAGGTTAGGAAATCCCTTTTGATTTGAAAACACTTCCCATGCAACTGGTAATATATTAATAAATTTAATTATTCCTCACATCTCTCTTTTACAAGGAGTGATAAAAAATCCTCTGTGACTTTCCAGAGTCCCACTAGAAAATGCCGAATACAATTTGAATATATATTAAACTATTATTTAGGGTTTGTCTTGGACCAGACAAACTGCCAAGTCATCAGATTTGAATATTACATTTAATAGGAAACTGGGTCATAGTGAAACAAGATTTGATTACTTATTATCCAAGGGTAGAGAAGACATTTATTTTAAAAGTAAGCATTTTGTAAAATAATAAAGGATGATAAAGTCAATATAAACATCAAAAACTATATTCTGGTATGGTATAGAAATTTGTCTTATTGTCAGAATTCCAAAAGGGAAAAAAAAGTTTCTATTTTCAAACCATGACCAGTATAGTAATCCAAGGCAACTTCATTATTTTAATAAAAAGAAAATCATACTCTAGTTTTTTGCATGAATTCACTGTTTGATATGAAAGCTCTTAAAAATTACACATAAGTCTATCAAATCTTAGCATTGACTGCAACAAATAAAATTCATTTCTACAATCTTTCTATAGCATTCTACATTCATTTAACCTTTCTCCTACCCATTTTCTTTCTCATTTTTTAAAAAATCAGTTTTTTTACTTCAGTACTACACAACACTCCTTTTCCTTAACAAAGTACATCCTACATACTTTAGATATCTACCTCATACCTGCATACTGTGAGTTATCAAAACATCTGTGAATTATCTTCAAACATCCTAAATAACACAATTATTCTTAAAATAAAGTTTGTCAAAGTAAGAACTCAATTTTGCTAGGCATAAACTTACATTTTACATCATTTTAAATATCTAATGTTAACTTATTTTATTAGTAAACCTATATGAATTTAAGGAGAACATACCTGAATAGAATATAATTGTAGGTTTTTATTGTAGTTAACACTGATAGTTTAGGAGACATAGCTGTTATAGGGAATTAATTTCTGAAACAGTTTTCTGGAGGCAAGCAGGAGAGGTCTGGTTCATTATTATGGCTAAGCTACAATTTAATTGCAGGTTTATAAAAGCACCCATCACTTTTCTATTTTTCCTCCATTGCAGATAAAAATCCTCTTTTTCTTTCATGACATTTCAAAATAAGGAACTATGTCAGGCTTTTAGTCAGGTTGCATTTGAAGTTGGTTGTTCATAATTTTAGACAATTACTACAATTGTTTAATTTGTCTAAAGCATAATCCTGGAAATTGGACAATGGTGCTAATGGATATTTTTCTTTACATACTGGACCTTCTGAAATTCAGCAATTTTATTCACTCCCCCATCTCAAGGATATAAATATGTTTTAATCATGATTTGTCTACTGTCTACTGTTGCAATAGTATTATTAGAGGAAAAATAACTCCAAATTGGGGAATTCCCTTGTATATTATAGTTGGTTTGTTTCTTTGATATCACCTATGAATAATTCTCTGAAACAGTGATGATATATCTCAAGATTAATAGCATTCCTAATTTTTTCTGTCCCATATGATAAATTTAAGCAAACAGAATAGTATGAATGTATCTGAGTCTAGTGTTCATTCTACATAATTTTGTAGATACCTGAAAATCTGTGGTATATGAATCTAGATGCCAAATATTGGAAATATAAAGATAATAAATTGATCTAATGTAGGTAACCAAGATTGAGATATTTCTTGATCTCAATTTGAAAGGATAGCTAAGACATTTATAGGTAAAAGAGAGTTACAATTGTATTCTGTAGAAATCTTTAAGATAAAATAAAATAAATAAAAATGGTCCTAAAATCCAGTGGAAATGTAGAGATCAACTGTGCAGTTTTTATGATGAATACTTTCTGAAACATATTAACTTGGTATTATGAACCAGCTACATTGCTTGCTGAACATTATAATATATTACTATGTATCATCTGTTTCACAATAGATGAGGAATAAATAATTTTGCTCAGTATGGTATTCTCCACATTTTAAAATTGTGAAGTAAATACTTTTTGGATATCCTGAGGAATAAGAAACAGAGAATACCCAGAAATCTCTCTAATGGCCAAGGCTATTCTACCAACCATGGTGGATTTTGAAGGTGAAGCTGTACAGTAAATTTAGCACAGTGAATCATAAGAATTTCTACAGTCTGGGATAAAGGGATATCCAATAAGATTAAGTGCTGATTTCTCACCAATACCCATGGAGGCAAGAAGACAGTGCTATGATATCTTTAAGATACTGCAAGAGAAAAACTTACATCTAAGATTCTTATACCTTAGGAATATTATCTTTAAAAAATGAGGTCGAGTTTAGAATATTCACAGACAAACAGAAACTGAGAGAATTTCTAACCAAGAGACCAGATTTTCAAGAAATACTAAAGGGTGTACTAGAGCCTGAAGAGAAAAGACAGGAAAGAGAGGCCTGGAAGACAGTCTAGAAATGAAGATTATAATAATAAAAGTAACTAAAAGTGTCAAAAGAGTAGTGAAAATAAAATATGACAGATAAAACCCAAATATGTAGGAATAAACTTAACTAACGATGTAAAGCACTTGTAATCAGAAAACTACAGCTCATTGTTAAAAGAAATTAAAAAAAGACCTAAATAATTGGAAGAACATTCCATGATCACAGACTGGAAGACAAAACATCATTATGATGTTAATTCCTGGCCTATGGTGTGGACATTGACCATGAGGTGCAGCGGTGCTCAGAGATATATTCACCAAGTGCAATGAATGTCTCATGATGAAGGAGGTTGTTGTTATGGAGGGAGGAGTGGGGTGAGGGGGGTGGGGGTATATGGGGACCTCATATTTTTTAATGTAATATTAAAAAATAAATAAAGACAAAAAATGTCAATTCCATTCAAGTTGATATTCAGATTCAATGCAATTCCAATAAAAATTCCACCAACATTTTAAAAATAATTTGAAAACACAGTTAGCAAACTTACTTGGAAAAGTAAGGGGTCTGAATTGCCAGAAACATCTATAAAAGGAAAAGTGAGACTGGAGGACACTCATCTCTGGTATTTAAATCATATTACCTAGCTACAGTGGTAAAAAGAGCATGGTACTGGCATAAAGACAGACATATAGACCAATGACCAAATTGATGGTTCAGAAACAGACCCTTACATGTATAGTCAAGTGATTTTTGACTAGCCTGTCAAACCCACACAGCTTGGGCAGAACAATTCAATCAATATATGGTGCTGAGAGAAATGGATATCCATAGCCAAAAGAAGTAAAGAAAACCCTTATCTCACACCTTATCCAAGAATTATCTCAAAATGAATAAAAAATCTAAATATAAAAGGAAGAACCATAAAGTTTCTAGAGGAAAATGTAGGAAAATATCTTCAAAGACCTGGTGGTAGGTGATGAATTCTTAAAGGAGATAAGACAAGGACTGAGATAGACTACTGATGTTTAATATATGTAGAAGTTTTAATTAGTTTTAGTGTAAAAGTGTAGAAATGTACAGAGTTGATTACATGTAGTTGAAATATAGTGAGAAGCAGCTGGTTTATAAATGGGGATGTGGTTGAAAATGGTAGTCTAAGGATATAAATGCCAATTGACAGAATGCTAGAGAATAATCTAGGAACTGAACAGCACAGTAAATCAAGAGGTGGACTGAGAAGTGTGGTTGATGGTACAGATGCAAGAATGTCCTCTGTTAGCTAGCGCAAATGTATTTCACTATTGCAGGTGGTGGGAATGTGGAGAAGCATGGGAAAAATACATCTGGTAGACTGCGGTTAGCAGTAGTAATGTAATATTCTTGCATCTATGCCAAAGAAGTAGTTTGTTGATGATGGGGCAGTATGGAAAATGTGTACCAAATGTACACTATGGATGTGGTAATAATCAGATTATGAGATAATCTGTAATAAATGTTCCACCACAGTATGGTGTGTTGATATAGGGGTGTTATTTGGGAATTCTGCACATGTGCATGACTGTTTTATAATTACAACTTCTGTCATAAAAATATATTTAAAAAATAATAATCGAGTCAGTTGGGCAAAAAATACACCAAATGTAAGATAAGGATTATAATTAGTAGTAAGATTTTGACAATATTCTTTCATAATATGTAAGAAATGTCTCCCGACAATTCAAGGTGTTGGTGAAGGGTAGATGTATGGGATCCCTGTATGATGTTAAGCATGTTTGCTCTTTAAATTCACAATTTTTACTATATACTTATTGTTTATGTATATTCATATATAAATGATATAAAATAATAATAATAACAGGGTGAGTGGGGGGAAAATATGTTGGTTAGTAGTAATATTTTGAGGATGGTCATTTATCATTAGCTAAAAATGTTTAACAACAATGCAAGGTATTGGTAGTAGGGAGAGGTATGAGAGTCCGGTATGATGTTACATATGCTTGTTTTATAAGTTCACAACTCTTACTATACACTTATTGTTTATGTATGTTTATGTATGAGTGATATACTTCAATAAATTAAAAAAGAATAAACTTGCAAAAAATAAAATAAATAGTAAATAATAATAATAAAACTTGTCCTTTGAGTGAATAAACTATTGCCTAACACAAGATCCTGAAGTTGCTTCCCTGTGTTTATTTCTAAGAGCTATATAGTTCTGTTTCTTATATGTAGGTCTTTGTTGCATTGTGATTTGGTTGCTGTATATGATGAGAAGTAGGGAACCACCTTCATCCATTTGTACATAGACATAGAGTTTCCCAAGGCCATTTTTTGGAGAAACTATTATATTCTCATTGAGGGGACCAACAGTTGGCAATAAATATGAAGGCTGACAATTGAACTCAATTTCAATGGTTAGTATGTCTCTCCTTATGCCAGTACCATGCTGTTTTGATTATGATGGCTGTGTAATAATTTTTAAGATTGGGAAATGTGAGTCAAGAAACTTCATTTTTTTTTTTCAAGATGGTTTTGGCTATTTGAGGAAACACTCTTCCATATAAATTTGATGATTGGCTTTTCCATTTCAGCAAAGAAAGTTGTTGGATTTTATTGGGATTGCACTGAATGTATAAATTACTTTAGGTGAAGTGTTTAAAAATGTTCCAGGGTTGAATGTGATGTTCCATCAAGAGCTAGTTATTTTTCTTTAATGTGGGAATTATTAGTGGAATTTTATTTTAGTAGCAAACCCTACATATTTAACATAACACAAAGGACAAGTATTAAAACAATATTGAGTGGCAGATTTGGCCCAGTGGGTAGGGCATCTATCTACCACATGGGAGGTCCGCGGTTCAAACCCCAGGCCTCCTTGACCTGTGTGGAGCTGGCCCACGTGCAGTGCTGATGCACATAAGGAGTGCCCTGCCGCGCAAGCGTGTTCCCCACTTAGGGGAGACCCACACGCAAGGAGTGCACCCCGTAAGGAGAGCCACCAAGCGTGAAAGAAAGTGCAGCCTGCCCAGGCATGGTGCCACACACACGGAGAGCTGACACAACAAGATGATGCAACAAAAAAAGAAACACAGATTCCCATGCTGCTGACAACAGCAGAAGTGGACAAAGAAGATGCAGCAAGTAGACACAGAGAACAGACAACCGGGGTGGAGGGAGGGAAGGGGAGAGAAATAAATAAATAAATAAATCTTTTAAAAAAACAATATTGGTATTTCTCAAACTGATCTAACTGATTTAAATGTGTGAAAATTTTCTGGATGAATAAATTCAATTGCTCAGAGAAATCTGAAGAGAAGAAAATGAAAACAATATATTGTAATGCCTAAACTACAAGGGTTATGAATACAAATCAACTCTAAATTTGTTTAGATTTTATTCCAGTATAAACAAAACTCATTATTAAGGACCACACATAATAATAATTATGACATGATGGACATAAAACAGTATATATCATGTAATGTATTCTTATTTACATTACATATACAAAAATTAGTATTCAGCATTTTGTCATTGATTTGTATCAGTTCAATTAAAGAACAGGATTCAACGAAATCATTCTTTTTAACATATTGGGCACCCCCAGGGTGGGAGTCAAACTCCTCCCTGCTCTTTATGTGGGTCTCCCACTGATACAATACACTATCACACTCGTACATTCTCTAGAAGACTAGCCCAGGTCACCTGTTCACAAATGCCCCCATCCAACTCCCAAAACCAGTAATCCTTGTCATATTGCCAAAAGAGATTTTTCAGCATTGTAGTTTCAACCAGGTACCCACCAATTCCCAGTGTTCACCTGCTCCCTTCCCCAAACCTCTCCCTACTTCCATGGAGCATCCCAACCGTCCTCCCCACCCTACATCCTCCCCACCCTATCCCCAATCAAGCTTGCACCACTCATCCCAATAGCATCCCTACACACCTGCCATATCCCTTCTCTGTACAACTACTCAATTTCACTTTATCATAGATTTCACCCATTTCTATTTCCTATAACCCTATCTTTCAGACTCTAGTCCTCTATTGACTCAATTTGCTTAGTTTCATATCAGAGAGGTTGTGTAATATTTGTCCTTCAATGTCTGGCTTGCTTCACTCAACATAAGGTCCTCAAGATTCATCCATGTTATCCTGTGGATTAGTATTCTATTCTTTCTTACAGCTGAGTAGTATTCCATTCTATGTACATATCACATTTTTATATGCAGTCATCTTTTGATGAGCAAAAGTTGATGATTGCAACTTTTGGCAACAGTCAATGGTGCTATGAACATTGGTGTGCATATATCTCTTCATGTCCTTGCTTTCAGTTCTTCTGGATATGTACCCAGCAGTGAAATTTCTGAGTCATATGGCAGATCTATAGTTAATTTTTTGAAGAACTGCCAAACTGTCTCCATAATGGCTGGACCATTCTACATTCCCACCAGCAGTGGAAGAGGGTTCCCATTCCTCCACATCCTCTCCAAACACTTGTACTCCTCTGTTTTTTTAATGGCTGCCAGTCTAATGGGTGTAAGATGGTATCTCATTTTAGTTTTATTTGCATTTCCCTAATAGCTAGTGATGTTGAACATCTTTGCATGTGCTTTTTAGTCATTGTATTTCTTCTCTGGAGAAATGTCTGTTCAAATCTCTTGCCCATTTTAAAAATGGGTTGTCTTTTTATTTTAAGATATATTAGGCACCTACCAGATACATGGTTATCAAATGCTTTCTCCCATTGGACAGGCTGCCTTTTCACTTTCTTGACAAACTCCTTTGAGGTGCAAAAGTTCTAATTTTGAGGAGGTCCCATTTATCTCTTTGTTCTTTTGCTGCTTGTACTTTGGGTGTGAAGTTCATGAAGACATTTTCTATTACAAAGTCCTATAGATGCTTCCCTACATTATCTTCCAGGATCTTTAAGGTCTTGCCTCTTTTATTTAAATCTTTGATCCATCTTGAGTTGGTTTTTGTATAAGATATGAGATGGTGTTCCTCTCTCTTTCTTTTAGGTATGAATATTCAGTTCTCCAAGCACCATTTGTTGAAGATACCATTCTCTCCCAATTGATTGGACTTAGTAGCATTGTCAAATATCAGATGACTGTATATATGAGGATCTATATCAGAACTCTCAATTCAGTTTCATTGGTAAGTATGTCTATCATTTTGCCAGTACCATGCAGTTTTGACCACTGTACCTTTGTAGTATGATTTAAAGTCAAGTAGTGTGATTCCTCTAATTTTATTTTATTTTTTCAATATGCCTTTGGTATTTAGGACCTCTTCCCCTTCCAAATAAATTTTATAGTTATTTTTTCCTATTCAGTAAAAAAATGCTGTATTGATTTTTATTGGGAGTGCAGTAAATCAGATTAATTTGGGTAGGATAGACATCTTAATGAAGTTAATTCATCCTATCCATGAATAGGGAATATTCTTCCATTTATCTAAGTCTTCTTTGATTTCCTTTGACAGTGTTGTGTAGTTTTCTGTGTATAAGTCATTTATGTCTTTAGTTAAATTTATTCTTAGGTATTTGATTCTTTTAGTTACTATTGTAAATGGTATTCTTTCTTGTTTTATGCCTCAGATTGCTCGTTTTTGGTGTACAGAAACGCTACTGATTTTTGCACATTGATCTCATAACCTGCCTCTTTACTGAACTCATTTATAAGCTCTAGAAGCTTTGTTGCAGATTTCCCAGGGCTTTCTATATATATAGGATCATGTCATCTGCAAATACTGAAATTTTGACTTCTTCCTTTCCAAGTTGAATGCATTTTATATCTTTTAATTGCCTCAGTGCTTGAGCAAGTACTTCTAACACAGTGCTAAATAGGAGTCGTGATAGTGAGCATCCTAATCTTGTTCCTGATCTCAGAGGGAAAGCTTTTAGGATTTCATTATTGCATATGATGTTTGCTGTGGGTTTTCCACATATATCCTTTATCATGTTCACAAAGTTTCCTTCTATTCCTATTTTTTTGCAATCTTTTCATCAGGAGCGCATACTGTGTTTTGTTGAATGCTTTTTCTGCATCTATAGAGATGATCATTTGATTTTTTTCTTTTGATCTGTTTATGTGGTGAATTACATTAAGTGGTTTTCTTATGTTGAACCATTCTTGCAAACCCACTTGTTCGTGGTGTATAATTTGTTTGATTGTGTTGTTGAATACTATTAGCAAGTATTTTGTTGAGGCTTTTAGCTTCTAGGTTCATTAGAGAGATTGGTCTGTAATTTTCCTTTCTTGTGACATCTTTGGCTTTGGTATTAGGGTAATGTTGGCATCATAGAATGAGTTAAGCAATGTTCCTTCTATTTCTCTTTTTGGAAGAGCTTAAGTAGTATTAATGTTAGTTCTTTCCCAAATGTTTGGTAGAACTCACCTGTGAAACTGTCTAGTCCTGAGCTCTACTTAGTTCAGATGTTTTTGATGACAGATTCTATCTCTTTATTGTGATTGGTCTGTTGACTTCATCAAGTTCTTATTTCATCAATGTAGGCTGCATGTGTGTTTCTAGGAATTTGCCCATTTCCTCTAGATTATCCTTCTTGTTGGCATATAATTTTTCAAAGTATCCTCTTATGATACTCTTTGTTTCTCTGGGGTCAGTGGTGATAATCATCTCCTCATTTCTTATTTTGTTTATTTGCATCTTCTCTCTTTATTTCTTGTTAGTTTCAGTTGAAAAACTGAGGGTTTTTCAATTTTATTGATCTTCTTGAAGAACCCCAGCTTTTGGTTTTGTTTATTTTTTCTAGTGCTTTCTTATTTTCTATTTCATTTAGTTCTTCTCTGGTCTTTGTTAATCTCTTCTTTCTACTTCCTTTGGGGTTAGTTTATTTCTTTTTCTAATTCTTCCTGGTTTGCAGTTAGGTCTTTGATTTTAGCTCATTCTTCTTTTTTGATATGTGTATTTATGGCTATGAATATCCCTCTCTGTACAGCTTTTGCTACATCCCATAGATTTTGCTTTGTTGTGTTATCATTTTCATTTGTATCAAGGTAGTTATTGTTTTCTTTTGAAATTTCCTTCTTGGCCCACTGTTTTTCTAAGAGTATGTTGTTTGACTTCCATATCTTTGTGCCTAATCTGATTCTTTGGCCCTTACTGATTTCCAGCTTCATTCTGTTGTGGCCAGAGAAATAACTTTGTATAATTTCTATCTTTCAGAATTCACTGAGAATATTTCTGTGGCCTAGCGTGTTGTCTTTCTTGGAGAATGATCCATGTGCACTCAAGAAGAATGTATATCCTGTTGTATTTGGGTGTTGCATTCTATATATATTATGTTTATGTCCTCTGGTTTATTATTCAAAGTCTTTGTTTCTTTATTGATTCTCTGTTGAGATGTTCTGTCTCATGGTGATAATGGTGTACTAAAATCCCCCACTATAACTGTAGAGGCATCTATTTCTCCAATTAGTTTTTCCAGTGTTTGCCTAATGTTGCATTTTGAGGTACCCTCATTAGTGCTTAAATGTTTATGATTGTACTTTCTTCTTGAAAGATTACACCTTTTACTAATATTTTGTGTCTGTCTTTGTCTCTTACAACAGTTTTGCATTTAAAATCTATTTTATCCAATATTAGTATAGCTAGTCCTTCCCTTTTAAAGGTTATTGTTTTCTTGTAAGATTGTTTTCTACCCATTTACTTTCAGCCTCCTTAATCCCTGCATCTAAGGTAGTTTTCTTGTAGACACCATATACATGGGTCATATTTCCTTGTCCATTCTGCTAATCTTTGTCTCTTTCCTGGTGAGTTTAATCCATTAACTTTCAGAGTTATTACTTTCCAGGAATTACTTACATTAGGCATGTTGGGGGGTTTTATATGTGTCATATGTTGTTTTTATTTCTCTTTTTATGTTTTTACTTTTTCTTTCACTCTCCTTCAACTCTCTCACTCCTGTTTTTTCCTTTCACCTGCAGAACTGCCATTAGTATTTCTTGAAGGGCAGTTTTCATATTGGCGTACTCTCCTAATTTCTATTTATCTATGAATATTTTGAACTCTCCATCATTTTTGAATGCCAGCTTTGCTTGATAGAGAATTATTGGCTGAAAGTTTTTTTGCCTTGCTGTTTTTGGTGTCTGTGTTGTCTTCTCTTCTCATTTTCTCTCATCTAGGATTCACTGGGATTTGATTCTGGAGACCCCTGATGTGGAGAGAGGTTCCCTATCAATTGTGCTACCTCAGTTCCTGGTTTCTGCTGTGCTTCACCTTGACTTTCCCCTTGTCTCTCTTTTGATGTGTCATCATCTTGCTGCATGATTCAGTTGCATGGGCACTGGCTCATCATGCAGGCACTCATGTGGGCACTGGCTCACTGTGTGGGCATGATTATTTTTCTTCTTTTTCGCCAGGAGGCCCCAGGGAATGAACCCAGGTCCTCCCATATGGTAGGCAGAAGCTCTATCACTTCAACCACATCCACTTCTCTGAAAGTATTTTTATTTTAGTACATTAACTATATCATTGCACTGCCTTCTTGCCTCCATTGGTTCAGATGAGAAATCAGTGCTTAATCTTATTGAGCTTCCCTTGTATGTGATGGTTCTCTTTTCTCTTGCAGCTTTCAATATTTTCTCTTTGTCTTTAACATTGGACAGTTTGACAAGTATATATGTCTTAGAGTAGGACTGTTGGGATTTGTACTGTTTGGGGTGTGCTGTGCTTCCTGGACATGTACATTCATCTCCTTCAACAGGGTTGTGAAGTTTTCAGCCATTATTTCCTCCAACAATCCTGTCCTCTTTCTCTTCTCTTTTCAATCTGGGATGCCTATAATGCATATGCTTGTGTGTTTTGTGTTGCCATTCAAATACCTAAATCCCTGCTGGATTTTTTTCTATTCTTTTATCTATCAGTTCTACTGTTTGATTTCAGATGTACTGTCTTGCACATCACTAATTCTTTCCTCTGCCTGTTCAAATCAGTTGTTATTTGCTGAGAGTATATTTTTTATTTCTTGGATTGTGCCATTCATCACCATCATATCCATTATCTTTTTATATATACTTACAATTTCTTCAATATGTTCTCTCAGTGTCTTCTTAATATCTTTAATCTCTTCCTTCACTTCATTAAGGTGGTCCATGATATTTATTTGGACAGCTTTGATTAGTTGTTCAATGTTCTACATCTCCTTCTGGTTTTTAGCTCATTCATTGGACTGGGCTATGTCTTCCTGTTCCTTGGTATGGTTTATAATTTTTTGTTGCTGTCTGGTCATCTTTTTATCTTGATGAGTTTATTCAGTTGATTAGCTTCTCTCTCTACTCTAGGATTTTATTTAGTTGCTCTTTTTGTGTGTGTGTTAAGTTTTCCCTTTGACACTTCATTCTTCTTATTCTACTTCCTTGCTGTTGTCTATGTTCTTTTGAAAGATAAAGATAAGGGCCAGAGAAAATGAAAGAGGTCAGATAAGAAAAAGAATAATAGTAATAATTATAATAAAAGTTAGAAGAGAAACCATATAAGACCTAAGAAAATGAATATTTAACTCACGTAAGCAGTGTAGAGTAATAGGAATAATAATGTGGTGTACCTAAAATTAAATTGGGAATCCAAATTGTGAAGAATATATAAAATGAATCAAAATGTCAGAATGATGAGGAAAGCTAGAAAGAGAAAAGAAAGGATCAAAAGAAAAAACTTAATAAAAGAAAGAAAACAGAATAGATGACTTAGAAATAAAAACCAGATAAAATGGAAGACTAAACAAAGAGAGGTGGAGTGTAAAAATAACAACAGAAAGCAGAAGATAGAAAGGTGAAGGAAGGAAAAGAGATATCATTGGTAGACAAAATCAGTATACACAGAAAAGGGGAAATTAGGAAGACAAACAAGCCAGTAGCACCTACTTTTAAAAGGAGGGGTGGAAGAGGAAAGTAAAACAAAAAACAAAAAAGCAAACAAACCCATAAGCAAGCAGTCAAGCAAAACCTAAGGAAAAATAATCTTCCCTCTTAGACCCCTATGGAGCCTCTCAGGCTGCTGTTGCTTATCAATCAACCAACCTGCAGCCTACTCTCCACAGGTTTTGAAGGAATTTTAGTGACTAAACTAAGTTATATTTTTATAAAAGTAACATTTTTGCTTTTTTAGGAAAAAATTAGAGATCCAAGAGAAGCTAATGCAAAAATAATGTCTATGTTTTCCCTCTCCTGAAGTATCAGCTGGGTGTTTGATATCCCAGTAGATCACTGCTCTATGAAGAGCTGGGACTCAAACTAGGAACCTCATATATTCAAGGTGGAAAATCCTCCATTGAGCTAACCTTTCTTATTGGGTCAGTTACTTCTTCAGAAAACTATCCAGTCATTTCCACTTGGGCAGGTTTGGCTCTTTGCAGGTGGATAGATTCTGCTGATTAGGAGTCTGTCCCTGACCCCTTTCTATTATTATTTTCTCTCCCAGGGCAGCAGGACCCAAGAGCCTGTGTGATGGCATTCCCCCTCACCTCTTCTGGTCAGGTTGAGTTCCCTTTTGGAATTCAAATGGGATCTTGGTGACTGAACTCAATGCAGAAAAGAAATTCTCAACCCTCTTCCAGACCACCCCCTCCTTCCAGGGAACCCTAAATAGGCTCTTCAAAGCTTATTAAGTGCTTCCTACTGCCTGTCTCCCTTAGGGGAATGGGAATTTTGATAATTTTCAGCATGGAACTAGTCAATTGCCTGACTTTGTCCTCCCTCTGCCCAAGTTTCTCTATCCCAGGATGGTGAGGTAAAGCAGGCTGCCCAAGCAGATTTGCCTTGCCTCTCCCCTCTTCCTGGGGCCACCTCTTTCTAAGTGGTATGCTCCTCAGAGCTCATAGGGGTTCCAGGCAACCAAACTCACAGAAAGGAAATCCCTGTCCACCCTTTGCCAGAACCCTCCCACTCCTGGCAGGAGTCAGGCTAGCTGCAGCATTTTGCCTTAAGGATGGGGTCCAGCCCAGCAGTCCTGCAGCCTCCAATGTCAGAGGCAAGAAACCTAAGGCCTTACCTTTGAGCAATTTTTTCCCTTTGTACAGGTCTCTCTAGATCAGTGCCCTGAAGCTTTCTGCTCCATGGGTTCCCAAAACAGCCTACTCAGTCAGGATCCTGCTCCCACGCAGTCACTTTTTGGGAGAGAAATGGTGAGTGCACACTTGCACTGATGTTATCTTGCCACCTCCCCCCTCTAATGTGTTTTTTATCTTACCTTATCATGTCCATTCCCATGAGAGCTGTTACTTTTCTATTAGGTTTTCAAGTTCTTCTTTGTGCTCATTTAATGTTTTCTTGATGTCCTTTATCTCTTTAGCCATATTGTCTTTCTATCAATTTAATTTTGGAAATTTGTGGGAATCTCATTGACTGTTGTCTCAAATCCTGTGTCCTATCTGGGGCTTTCTTATATGCCTTTGCTTGGACCATTTCTTCCATTTTTTTAGTATGGCTGTAATTTTTTGTTGATGTCTAGGCATCTGATTGTGATGGTGAGTTTAATCGGATGCTCAATTTCTCTCTCTTGTATAGGGATTTAGTGGCAGGAGGTTGTGAGTTACTGTTGTTCTTTGATTCTTGGTTTAACCTGTTCTGGGTCTTTAGGATTGTCCCTGTTGTTTGAATCTTGGCCCTGGACTCAGTAAAGCGTTGCAGACCCATTTACAGAGGCCTTGAGGAAGGAACCTGTAAATCCTGGAAAAAGCCTCATGATTACTGACTTTTAATTTCCTCATGTGCATGTCCTTTGTCCACCAGCAGATGCTCTTTGACAGTCCTCTCATTTTGAAGACTGTTTGGAGTGTGTTTGCTGCAACCCAGACTGGATCAATGAGATAGAGGATCTTGCCTGGAGGCTAAGAGCCTTGTAATTAAAACTTTTTCAGAGGCAGCACTCCAACCTCTGTTGGTAACCCCCTCCATTTTCCTAAGTAGGAACTAATTCCACTCCCCTCTTCATCCTCAACATCCAGTCCTGGTCAGTAGGAGGGAGATTGTGAGGGTCAGATCTCTTTACTCCAATTCAGGCTCCCAAGGCAAAAACTCTGGCCCCACCCAGACTGAAAGGGCTTATGGGACACAGCAAACCAAATTTATGCACAAAAGCTGAGTCAGCCTGGGGCCCATTTGCCTGCAGCCACTGTCCCTCAGGCTTGAGAATTCAAATGTGTCTCTAGGATCAGGGAGGTCGGTCAACAGTTGGAGCTGTAGCTTTTAACTCATAGTTTTCCATTATGATTCTTTTCTTTTACCCCTCTCTCTTCTGGGCAGTCTTCAGCCTTCCTGTGGTGTCCTAAATCCTAAAAGATTTTTTACAAGACATTTCTGCATTTCTGCTTCTCCTTTAGCTACATTTCTAGGAGATAAGGGAATTCATAACAGTTTTTGACTTAGCCTATTTTGTGTAATATTAATTTACCCACTCCAGTTCTCAATTGGCAACCAGGTGAATGGCATATTTTTCCATCCTTTCACTTTATGTGTGTCAATGTCTTGAGATCTAAAGTGGTTCACTTGCAGACAGCACATAATTTGAAAATTTGTTTTTATCTCTTGTGCCAAGCCCTGCCTTTAAGGGAGAGTTTAATATATTTACATTTAAAGTAATTGGTGCTATAACTTACTTCTGCCAATTTGCTATTGAATTCCTTTATGTGTTATACCTTTTTATCCCACATTTCCTTCACTACTGCCTTCTTCTGTGTTTAGTTGTATTTTATAGTGCTTGGTTTGATTCCCTTCTCACTTCTTTTGTACTTCTTATGTATTACCTAAGCAGTTAACATGGAGATTAAAACTAAAAGCCTAACCTACATTTATAAAAATTCAGTATGAATAGCAGTATGACTTCTATAGCATGGTAAACTCTGTTCTTATTTAGCTAGCACCTTCTTTATGCTGTTATTACATTTCTATTCTTTGTGTTCCCAATAACATGTATATATGATTATGAATTTATCTTTTAAAGCATGTAAGAAATTAAATGTGGAGTTACTAATGAAAAAAAACACAATTATACTGGTTTTTATATTTTCCTCTGTAGTTGTCTTTACCAGAAATATCTATTCCTTCATTTTTGTTTGCTTTACCTTCTAGTGCCCTTCCTTTTCAGTCTGAAGGAAGCTTTTCATAGTTTGGCATGACAAATTTACTAATAATGAGCTCCCTCAGCCTTTCTTTACTTGAGTATTTCTTAATTCCCCCTTCACATTGGATGATAACTTTGGTAGGCATAAAAATCTTCTTTGACATATTTTTCCTTTTAACAAGTTAAATATATCTTCTTACTGCCATCCCGTATCTGTGATTTCTGTTGTGAAATTGGCTTTTAGTCTTATAGGATCATTTGAAGATAATGCAGAACTTTTTTTCTTAAAGATTCTCTCTCTGTTTTTGCCTTTGGGCAGTTTGTTTAAAATGAGCCTCATTTTGGATATCTTTGGATTATCTTGCTTGAAGTTTGTGAAAATTCTTGGATGTGTAGATAGAGGTTTACCTTCCAATTTTTGAATGTTGACCACCATTCATTCAATATTATTCTTGTTTCTTTCTCTCTGTTTCCTTCTGGTACTCACATAATATTTATGTTGGTTGTCTTGATGATATTACCCATGTCCCTTCATGTCAGTTATTTTTTTAATCTTTTTATATTTGTGGTCCTCATAATAGACAGTTTCAGTTTTCCTTTCTTCTAGTTCACTGGTTTGTTCTGCCTGCTCAAATTTGCTATTGAGCCCCTATAGTGATTTTTCATTTGATTCAATTTTGTGCTTCAGAATTTTTATTTGTCTCATTCCCATGGCTTCTCTTTATACATATTCTAACATTTCCTGCATTGTTTTCTTAGTTTCTTTAATTTGTCAATGGTTTCATTTAGATAAGTGAGCATATTAGAAAGCTGATTTAAAATTCTCTTTTTTTCCTGCTATATTCAATGGCTGGGATTCTTCTGGGTTGGTCTCTGTCAATTTATGTTTTAATTTTCACTCTTCATTCTTCAATCTTCCTTCTTGTCTCTGGAAAAAAAATGCTCTATGGATGTTTTGTATGGTTATTCCTAAATGCAGAATTGATGAAACATCTGGGAGTTAGCCAGAAAGGAAGGATGGCACATAGGACTTTTAGATGAGATTCATTTTACTGGCAATATAAAATGTTTGTGGAAAGTCTATAAATTATTCAGTCAAGTTAATTTATACCCTATTAAGTTCGGTGGAAATCTAAATCAATCACAAGTTACTGATAAAGTCAAACTAATTCTGTGAAGATGGCAGATCTCAATTGAAATATCACTAGATAATAATAGACTCTACTCTACAATTAATAATATTTTAAAGACAATACTTATGATATGCCAGGAATTCTCCAATGTATTTAACTTTATTAAAAATATAAAATAATTTTAATACTCACAAACAAGCATAAACTTTTATTATCCACATTTGACTTATCAGGGTACTGAAATACAGACACACATAGTGTGGAGTCAATGTATTTGAGCCAAAAGATTTTGAGCCCCTGATTTTAATCACAATGCTCCATTGCTTGTTCATGGCATATTACCAGAGAATGTGTTTCTTTAGTACAAAAGTTTAAAACGTTGTGTTAAAGAGGTACATGGCTTAAAGGGTTTTTTTTAACAATACATATATCAATGTTTAAAAGTCTTAAATTGAGGATATCTGATGCAAATTTAAAATAGGAGTGTATCATATATAATAGGAGAAAATTCTTCTGTTTCACTTTTTGAAATCAAAGTATTTTAAGTGTAAGTATTTTATTCACTTCTTTAATAAGTAGGCATAATGGCTTTGGATCTGTAGATGAAGTAATCAGTTCAATCCTAACTCCCACATTTTCTAACTGTGAACATGGGTAAAGTTTCTTACTCTCTCAATCTTATTTTTCTTTTCTAAAATGAGAGTGATTATACCAAATATAGTTTTCATAAATGTTATATAAGATATTATATTTAAAGTGATTAGGACCATGGGTGATATGGGAAATCTACTGGGTCTATTTCATTATGAAGCACTGCTACAAAGTATGCTCACTTTTTTCACTAGACTATTAGCATAATAAGAGTGCAAAATGTATTTTCTGATTTAGAATAAAGTACACCACCATAATATCACATTAATTTTCCACAGTCTCATTTTCTTAACTATTATCTAAGTTAAAAGTTGGCATTTTGTGATGACAAATCAGACTATAACTATTGTGATATCCACAGATAATGTTACATTAAATTTTCCCACCTTATTGCCAGATGCAAGCAATCAGTGCATGACACCTTGGGAAAACCAAAAGGAAAATCAGATACTATTAGTAATGAATGCATCAAGGCTATCATCTATTTAAAGACTTCTGTCACACACACTGGATAATGAGAGTGAAAGAACTGTACACATTTATTTCCCATTTCATAAATCATAATATTAACCTAGACAGAATGAGACCTTATGATCACTCACATTTTGATGGCATTCAAATCCAAACAGTGAAATTTTTGCACAAAAGGATAATGATCCAAATAAAAACTTCATGTGACCTTACATACTTTCACTATAAAGACTTAAGTTAATGGCAACTGATCAATGTGGGAGCCAGAAGAATAGACTCTGAAGTCAGATAGAAAAGATCAGCCAAATACTTACAAAATGGCAAATATTATGCTTGTCTCAGAGTTTGTCCTACTGGATTTAGAGGGGATCTAGGGAGGTAGATCATGTTATTTCTCATGGTTTTGATCCTGTACATCTTGGCTGTTGTTGGGAACTTTGGCATGTTTGTGATTATCAGGACTGACTTCCACCACCATACTTCCAAGTACTCTTCCTTCCAAATCTATTACTTGCTGGACATCTGCTATTCCACAGTTGCACCCCCGGGTTCATTTGGCAAAAGACTATGATCAAAAGGAGAAAATATTATAAAGAGATATTTTATAGCTAAGAGATTCAAAGTGTGCTGGGATGTCATTCTAGAGATTATGCTTATGCACATCCCAGGAGGATCTAATTGAATGCCCCAGTGGACAGTGTCTCAAGCTGGGGTGCTCCTGTGTGATCTAGAGACACTATAGGCAGGGCAGACAATGTCAGAAATCAGGCACCCTGGCAGTGGGCCTTATATTGATATATATTTCCCTGAAGACACAGATTTAGACTTAATTTAAATCTCCTTTACATGGTTCTTCTGTCCTTTTTCTTTTAAACTATAATTACCATTATAATCATTAAATATACGTACAAGACTTAAATCTTTGGCCTGTTCATAAGCCTGTTTAGTCTTGAATCTCAGCAGAGTTGCAACACTCACTCTCCAGTTCATCAGACTCACCCAGGACAACAAGCAAAATGATGATAATGGACAACACCTATCAAAAAAAACCCAAAGATTATCTAAAACCTGAAGCAAGATCATATCATCTTTCTGCCCCATGTGATCTAAGCCCCCTCTCAATCAGAAACAGAGTGGAAATCACCCTCCCCAAACCCTCAAGACTGAGGAATAACTAAACAAAAAGGGAAAATATAATTACGGACTAAAGCAGACATTATTCTAGTGATGTAAGAACTTGTAACATTGATATAATGCGGTCACCCCTCGGGCTGAAGTGTGGTTTGCTGGCCTGGTGGGGGAGCAGCCGCAGCAGGCCAAGCTGCTGCCCCCATAATAGGGTGGTTGGTCGGACTCACCGCCACCCCTGAAGGAAGCTCGGCATGGGCGCAGAGTGCCCTCGGGTCTCCCCTTCTTGGCAGCCATGCTTCCTCGGCTGCCCCTCCTCCCGGATGGCACCACATGATGCCTTGTGGGGCGGCACCCTTCTTCTTTCTCCCTGCGCAGGCGCAGGGCAGAAAATTCCAGTCTGCCCTTTTCCCCTCCCCCGAGAGCAGCAACAGCCAGGCGTGGGTGGAGAAATCCAGTCTACCCTTTTCCCCTCCCCCGACAGCAGCAACAGCCAGGTGTGGGCGGAAAAATCCAGTCTGCCCTTTTCCCTCCCCCCACAGCAGCAACAGCCAGGCATGGGCGGGAAACTCCAGTCTGCCCTCCACCCCAGCAACAGCAGCCACCAATCCCTAAACCCTGCCCCTTCCCCCAGCAACAGCGACAGCCAATCCCTAACCACCACCCCTCCCCCATCCGGTACCGCCCACTGACCTTTCACCGGCAACCAATCAGAACAGGGCGTGGCTTCAACCAATCAGCCTTCCCCAGCCTCTATAAAACTGTTGCCTCTCCCTCAATAAAGTTGGACTTGCGTGTTTACCTTGTCTCCGTGGTAGTTCTTCTGCCATGCGCCCTCCAGTCCTGAGAGCCCCCGACAAGGGCCTGGCCTCCCTTGTCCCCAGTTCGTTGCCTGCTTCTCCAGGTGACCCCTTCGTCGCCGGCTTTGCCGGGTGACCCCGTCAGCCGAACCACGCAACCCCTGTGAGACCGATCCCTCGTCTGCTGCCGGACCAACCCCTCGTTCCAAGTGGGACCGACCCCTCATCCCAAGCGGGACTGACCCCTCGTCCAGAGCTGGACCGACCCCTCGTCCGCAGCCAGACCCCACCTCTACCGACCGAGCAAGCCGCCGCAATATAAACGCAGTGGTTATCAGAGGTTCTGAGGGGAGGCAGAGGGAAGAATAGGTGTAACATGGGGCATTTTCAAGGTACCAGAATTGTTACAAATGACATTACAATGGCTGATACAGGCCATTACACATTTTGTCAAAACCTATAAAATTGGGTGGGCCAAAATGTAAACTAGAACATAAACTATAGTCCATGGTTAGTAGCAATACTTTAGTATGTGTTCATCGATTGTAACAAATGTATCACCAATCAAAGATGTTGTTAATGGGGAAGAGTTTGAGAGGGGGAGCAGGTGCTATATATGGAACTTCCTCAATATTTTTTATGTGTAATATATGTGGTAAAAAGCTTCTTTAAAAATAAAAGTGAAATAAAATAAAAATAAAAAATACATGTTTTGAGAGTTCCAGAAGGAGAAAAGAAGGGAAAGGGGCAGAAAGAGTATTTGAGGAAATAATGGCTGAAAATTTCCCAACTGTCATGAAAGAAATGAACTTACAAGTCCAAGAAGTGCAGCATACCACAATCATAATAAATCTGAATAGACCTACTCCAAGACAAATACTACTCAGAATGTCAAATGTCAAAGATAAGAAGAAAATTCTGAAAGCAGCAAGGGAGAGGCAAACCATCACATACATGGGATACCTAGTGGATTTCTCATCAGAAAACAAGGAAGTGAGAAGACAGTGATGATACAATTTGGATACTGAAAGAGAAAAACTGCAAGCCAAGAATTCTTTATCTGGCAAAATTTTCCTTCACATATGAAGGTAAGTTTAAAATATTCACAAACAAACAGAAACTAAGAGAGTTCATAAAAAATGAACCTACCTTTGCAGGTAATATTAAAGGGAACCTTACACTCTGAAAGGAAAAGATAGGAGTGAGAGGCTGGGAGTAGAGTATAGAAGACAAGAATCACAGAAAGAATAACCAAAAGAATAAAAAGACAGATGACAATAAGATATGACATATGAAAACCAAAAAATAAAATGGTATAAGTAAATAATGCATTTACAGAAATTTTATTGAATGTGAATGGATTAAATTCCTGAATCAAAAGATATAAGCTGACAGAAGGGATAAAAACTATGAACCATCATATGCTGCCTACAAGAGGCTCACATTAAACCCAGAGATATAAACTGGCTGAAAGTGTAAGATTGGTAAAAGATATTCCATGCCAACAGTAACCAAAAAAGAGCAAGGGTAGTCACAATAATATCAGACCAAACAGACTTTAAATGCAAAAAAGTTATAAGAAATACAGAAGGCCATTATATATTAATAAAAGGGACAATTCACCAGGAAGTAATAACAGTCATAAATTCCTATGCGCTGAACCAGGTGCCCCAAAATACTTGAAGCAAACTCTGGGAAAACTGAAGGCAGAAATAGACTGCTCTACAGTAACAGTTGCAGACTTCAACACATCACTCACATCATTAGATAGAACAAGTAGACAGAAGATCGGCCAGGAAACAGAGAACTTGAACAATATGATAAATGAGCTAGAACTAACAGACATATGTGGAATGTTGCACCTAAATTCAGTAGATCATACATATTTCTCAAGTCTCATGACTCTTTATCCAAGATGGACCATGTTATCTCACAAAGCAGGTCTCAATAAATATAAAAGGACTGACATTAAACAAAGCATTTTCTCAGATCATAGTGGAATGGACCTTGAAATCAATAATATTTTTTGTCATTTATCCTTTATTTTGCTGTTTAGAGAAGAAGGTTTAGGAGAAAAGTCATGAATAAAATACAGTGTCACCATATTCCATTGTATTATTAACACATTGCATTAGTTTGGCACATTTTTTATACTTCATGAAAAGTCATCATCTCCAGAAGTTTTCACTCTTTCCATTGTGCAGTCCTATGCTTGCTTGGTTTCAATTTTAGTTTTATTCTAGTAATATATATACAACCTAAAATTTTCTCTTTTTAATCATGCATACATATGTAATAACATGTCGTTAATCATGTACATGTTGTACTACCATCATCACCATCAATTACCAAAATTTAGGATCAAACCAATTAGAAACTCTGTACAATTTAAGCATTAACTCCTCATTCCCTAGGCTCACCAGAAACCCTGGTGACCAATATTCTACATTCTGACTCTGTTGTGGCAGAGAAAATCACATGTTTGTGGTATTGAAGGCCAGGATGTGAGAATCTGAGAAGGAAGATTTATTAACAGACTGCCTGGCTTGGGGGTACCTTTTATACAGAGGATGTAGGAGTGGGGAGTCAAACGGTGCTTTTATGCAAAAGGACTTTCTTTGTTAGTTTCTTCGAGTTTTAAGTGTTTGTCTGAGTATCAGATAGGTCTTGAATGAACACATATCCCTGACAGTCCAGGTAAGCTTGAGTTAACACATTTAGTCTGCATCCTCCCTGAATATCCAAAGCCTATACAGCCTATAGCACTTAATTGGCTTTCCAGGAACTAGGCATACTTGGATATAGAATAGGTTTGAATTCATGCACAGACCATATTAACTTTATGAGTTTACTTATTCTAATTATTTAATAAAAGTGAGATTGTATTAATACAATACATGCCCTTGTGTATCTGGTTTATTTCACTCAACATAATGCCTTCAAGGTACAGGCAGTTATCACATGTATCAAATTTCACCTCTTTTTACACCTGAATAATATTCCATTGTATGTATATATTACATGTTATTTTTCTTTTTTCATTCTTTTTTGTTGTTTCTTTAAAATATCTAAAGAACACAGATTACCAAAAAAAAAACTACAAATCTATTAAAGTGCCTCTCACCTTTGGGAAAACAAAATTCAAACTTGATTTTTTCCCCCCACTAAACTCTTCTCACCCTTAGAAAACAAGAGAGCATCTCCCAAAAGCTGTATATTAAATTCCGCGACCCCACGGGCTGCCTGTGGAAAACTTTCACCCCCAGACTTTATGGAACTGTGCTTTTACGTTTCAAAAAAGTTTACAGCAGCGTATTTGTCAAGGGGCGGTATGTATAGGGTTCAGAGCCGTTCAGAGCCTGAGGAAGGTGAGGGGCTCGGGTCGCAGGACTAGGCGCCTCCACCTCTGGGGTTTGCGCGAAGGGAGCAAAACTCCCCAGGCCGGGGCCCGTAGTCCTCGAGGGGATGCCCGGGTGGCGCCCAGGGGTGCCGGCGCTCCAGGTGCTCCTGGCCCCGGTGCGGAGCGCGGGGGTCTTGTCTTGCGTCTCGGCGGAAGGTTCCCTAAGGTGCTCCTAGAAGGCGCGGGGGGCTCCCTGGGCGGGGGGCTCCCTGGGCGGGGGCGGTGCAGCCGGCGCTCCGCGGCAGCTCCAGTCCGCTGCGGGCGACGCGCAGGGGGTCCCACTCGGAGCCCGAGGCGCGCTCAGGCGCTGGCGGCCTGCGGGCCCTAGGCCGAGAGTCAGCGCCCGGGGACGCCCTGGGCCCTCCCCTCGCCCTCCCCTCCCTCTCCCCTCCCTCTCCCCTCCCTCTCCCCTCCCTCTCCCTCTCCCTCTCCTGCCCCTCCCCCGGGGCTCGCCGCCCGCCAGCAGGGGGTGGTCGTGCTCCCCGCGCCCCTCCTTGGACCTTCGGGGAGCCCTGGAACGCCCTGGCCCCGTCCTCCTGCGGCCTCCGGTCCCCTTGGGTCCTTGGCGGGCGAGCGACTCTCCTTGCCCGGCGTCAGGCGGCCGGCGGCTCGGTCTGGCAGCCCTGGAGCAGCAGGTGCTGAGGAAATGGCCCAGGGGGAGGCCCGGGGGTGCGCGGGGGTCGGGGCGGACGCCGGCGAGGCCTGGCTCAGAAGGGCGACGTCTACAGGACGTCCGGGGGGGGGGGGGGGGCGGGACTAGACAGACACACCCCCGGGCCCAGGCTCCTGTGTGTTGGGGAGGGGTCGCTTTAGCCCCCTGGGGCCCTGCAGAGTTCCTGGAGACCCAAGGTCAGAACTAGGGACAGCAGCCACCCCTTCCCCTTCCCCAAAATGAACCAGAATCCATCTTGGGAGCTGTGCCACCGAGGTCTGCGCACAGTAGGGCCATGGGGACCCGGCCTGAATCTCAGCCAAGAAAACCCTGTGATTCCAGTAGTGGAATCACCGTTTTCATTTCTGATATTTTAGTTATTTGTGTCTTTTCTTTTTTCCTTTGTAAGTCTGGACAGTCTTAATTTTATTCATTTTTTCTGAACGAGCCAACTTTTTGTATTGCTTATTCTCAGTTGTTTTTCTACCCTATTTCATTTATCTCTTCTCTAATCTTCCTTCCTTCTGATTCCTGTGGGTATACTTTGCTCTTCTTTCTTTAGTTCAAAATGCTGAGCAATGTTCTTAAGTTGAGATTTTCCTTCCTTTTTACTATAGGCATTCACAGCTATAAATCTCCTTCCTAGTAAACTTGCATTGCATTTGGCACTTGTGAATAATGTTCTGCTATGAACATCAGTGTGCAAATATCTCTTCAAGTTCTTGCTTTCAAACCTTTTGTATTTATACCTAGAAGTGGGTTTGCTGGGTCAAATGGTTATTGTTATTTCTAAAAGCCTTTGTAAAAGAATATATCGGCTCCCTACTTCCATTTTATTTTCTGTAAAGTGTTAGCACCATGGACATGTTTAAAATTAATGTTGCTGGTAGGATTAATCGATAAGAACTTGCTGATATTTGTGAGGTTTCTTTAGCAAAACCTAATAATTTATTCATTATTTCATTTTATTCATTATTTATTTTTGTCACTTAGAGATTTTAGACTCATTAAGTGAGATTTCAGGACTTGAGTACTTTGCTCAATTTTGTAAGGCAGAAATAAATGCAAAGTCCCTAGCTAGAATGATTTCTTTGAATCCTGACCTTTAATCGAACTGATGCAAAAAAACCTATCCCAAATCAGTGACAAAAATGCTGAATCCAAATTTTTGGATTTGAAATGTAAATGAAAGTATATTACTTGACATATACTGTTTTATATCCATCATGTCCTTATTCCTGTATTTGGTGCTTTAATAATGAGTTTTTTTCCACACTGGAATAAAATGTAAAGAAATTTAGAATTGATTTATATTCATAGCCCTTGTAGTTTAGGCATGACAATATATTGTTTTCATTTTTATCTCTTCACATTCTTCCGAGCAACTGAATTTACTTATCCAGAACGTTTTCACACATTTAAATCAGTTAGACTGATTATTTGAGAAATAACCAATATTGTTTTAATACTTGTCCTTTTGTGTTAGGATAAGTATGTACACTTTGCTAGTGGAAATATAATTACACTAATAATTCCTACATTAAAGAAAAGTAAGTAGCTCTTGATGGGACATCACATTCAACCTTGGAATATTTTTAAACACTTCACCTAAAGTGACTTACAGATTCAGTACAATCCTAATAAAAATTCCAACAACTTTCTTTGCTGAAATGGAAAAGCCAATCATCAAATTTGTATGGAAGGGTAAGTTTCCTCAATAGCCAAAATCATCTTGCAAAAGAAAAATGAAGTTGCTTGACTCACACTTCCCAGTCTTAAAAATTATTACATAGTCATCATAATCAAAACAGCATGGTACTGGCTTAAAGAGAGATATACTGACCATTGAAACAGAATTGAGAGTCCAGATGTCAACCTTCATATTTATGACCAACCGATGGCCCACTCAATGGGGATATAATAGTTTCTCTGAAAAACAGAGAAAACTCAATGTCCGTGTACAAGTGAATGAAGGTGGTTCCCTAATTCTCACCGTATGCAACACTCAAATAAAAATACAACAAAGACCTTAATATAAGAACCAGAACTATGTGACTTTTAGAAGAAAACACAGGGAATTAACTTCAGGATCTTGTGCTGGGCAATCATTTATTCACCTTTATACTCAAAGCACAAGCTTTCTTCTTATGATTATTTATTAGTATTTATGTATTTTTATTTTTAAAAATTAAAAAAAAAAGATAAGTGGGGCCTCCTCAAGCTTAAAAATTTTTGTGCTTCAAAGGATTTTACCCAATGTAAAAGACAATCTATACAAAGGGAGAAAATATTTGGAAACCACATATTGGGTAAGGGTTTAATATCCTGAATATATAAAGAGTTCCACAATTCAACAATAAAGAGATACATGAACCCATGGAAAAAAAATGGTCAAAAGACTTGAATAGAACTTGAATAGAATTTTTTTCAAGAAAGATACACAAATTCCAGGTAGCACATGAAAAGATGCTCAGTAACATTAGCCATTAGGGAAATACAAATTAAAACACAATATTTAGTCTTCTAATCCTTGAACACAAATGTTCTAACATTTATTTGACTCTCTCGTGATTTTTGTAGCAATGCTTTGTAATTTTCTGTGGACAAGTCCTTTACAAGCTTGGAGTTTTTCTTGATTTCTTCTTCTGATTATTAATTAATAGCATATAGAAAAACTACTGAATTTTGAGTGTTGATCCTATACCCTGCCACTTAGCCAAATTCTTTTATTAGTTCCAATAGCTTTTTTGTGTTTTTCATGCTTTTCTGTTATTCGATTATGCCATCTGCAAATAGTAAAGTATTATTTTTTCCTTTCCAGTTTTGATGACTTTAGTTTGTCTTTCTTGCCTAATTTCTCTGGCTAAACTTCCAGGACCATGTTGACTACGAATGGTGGCAGTGTACATCATTGTATTATTCCTCATCTTAGAGGGAAAGCTTTTATTCTTTCACCATAGAGTATGTTGTTAGCTGGGGGTTTTTCATAGATGTCTTTTAACACCTCGGGGATATCTCCATCTATTCCTTTTCTACTATGTGTTTTTATCAGGAATGGGTGCAGGATTTTGTCAAATGCCTTTTCTGCATCAATTAAGATGATAGTGATTTTTTCTTTTGTTACGTTAATATGTTATATTACATTTATTAATTACCTTATGTTAAACCACCCTTGCATAATTGTGATGAATTGAATTTGATCACAATGTGTAATTCATTTTATGTGCTATTGGATTTGGTTTGCTAGTATTTTGAGGATTTTTCAGTAATATTCGTAAGATATATTGATTTATGGTTTTATTTTGGTATCTTTATCTGGTATTGGTATGAGGAATATAAATGTGTGCATAGTAAAAAATATAATGTCTTATATAATATTAATATCTAGCATATGAAGAATAACCATGGGGAATATGAATATATGCTTTGGCCTGATAGAATGACTTAAGGAGTGTTCCCTCCTATTCAGATTTTTGGAAGAGTTTGAGCAGGATAGGTATTAATTCTTATTGGACTGTTTGATAAAATTCCCCTTTGAAGCTATCTGCTCTTGAGCTTTTCTGTGTTGGGAAAATCAACAAAGAAAGAAATGAAAAGTGCCTCTTTACCTTCTTTACCTAACCTGTATCTCTTTAACTTTCTTTACCTAGCATTTTATCAGTACTGTGAGGAATAAATTTGTTGGAGAATCTCCTTATCCCTAAAGAGTTCCGTGGTTGCTCTTCTTTGTTGATTAGATATTACTGTGGGGACTTCTGCCAATGAACTTGGATCCTTCAAACCAATGGGAATGACCAAATCCTGTGTTGGCAGGAGCAGGGCATTTGCCACCAAATAAAAGGTGAGCTTGTATGCCACAATGGAGGCTAGAGTCAAAGTGGAAATCAGAATAGTCTCTCTCAAAAGTATCTCTCACAGAAACCTATGGCATTGACTTGTTGATCATAGCGAACCTAGCAGTGAAATAGATAGGCTGTATAATAGTTTCCTATTTGATCTATGTAAACAGAAGTGCTCTAATTCAAGTAAATTAGAGTCTAACTTGAGACACACACAAACAATCATGACCTCTCAATCAATTTCCATACTTGAGAAAGTTTACAGACCCAAATTCCTTTGAATGAAGAATTTATATTGTTTATCTTCCACCCTTCCTATAGGCACTTATGGCTCTTTGCAAGGGTGTCTGTACATTGGGGAAATGGAAATGCTCAGACATTTTGGGTATTCCAGAACTCCCACATTCACTCCCTGATCAGTGGAGTGTGACCTGTTGTGGTAGGAAGGCCTCAAACAAGCAACATATTCACGGGTTTGGAGAACACAGGATTTGGGGGTCACGGGTTTGGGGAATGTGGGGTACAGCAAATGCCACTCTATGACAGGAGGAGTTTGGGGAATACCACAGCGACCTGCCCTCAGGGAGGGGCTTAGCCTTCCCACAGCTCCAGCCACAAGCACCAGAAACTGGAGGTTTAACCTTGAGCAATCACTTGTTTTGTTGCACTCTCCAGCTTTGTGGGTTCCCAAAACAGCTCACGCATGCAGGATTTGGTCCCCACTCAGCCATTTTCTGTAGGAGAGATGATGTGGTGCACTTATTCCAAGGTCATCTTTCAGCACCTTAAGTATTTGAATCCACTGCCTTCTTGCCTCTATGGATTCTGATAAGAAATTAACACTCACTCTAATTGGGGCTCACATTTTTATAACATGTTGCTTTTCTATAGCACAACTTAGAGCTCTTTTCTTATCTTTTGCAGTCAATAGTGTGATCAATAGATGATGGGGTATATTTCTCATCATGTTTACCATGTTTGCTCTTCTCTGGCCTTCTTTTATGTGCATGTTCATGTCTTTTGCTAATTTTTTGAAGTTCTCTGTCATTTATGACTTCTTCTTTTCCTTCTGCTTCTTTTGTTGGTATGCTTGATGATGTCCCAGATGTACCTTAGGCTCTATTCACTTTTTAAAAAATATACTTTTAATTTATTTTTAAAAGACACATAGATCACACAAAATGTTACATTAAAAAATATAAGAGGTTCCCATGCCCCACTCCCCACACCCCCCCACTTTTCCCACATCAACATCTCCTTTCATTAGTGTGGTACACTCATTACATTAGTGTGGTACATTCATTGCTACACAGCATGGATTATAGTTTACATTGTAGTTTACACTCTCTCCTATTCCATTCAGCAGGTTATGGCAGGATATATAATGTCTTGCATCTGTCTCTGCAATATCATTCAGGACAATTCTAAGTCTCAAAAATGACCCCATTTCACACCTTCTTTTCCCTCTCCCTGCCTTCAGCAACTCCTGTGGCCACCGTCTCCACATGAATGACATAATTTCTTCCATTGCTAGAGTCATAATATTTACCTGTTATAATTCTTTTTTCTTTCTATTCTCCAGCCTACCTCATTTCAAGTCCTTTGTCTCAGAGTTCACTGGTTCTTGCTTTTGCCAGCTTCAGTTTGCTCTTGCAACCCTCCTGGGAATTTGTCATTTCATTTAATGTGGATCTCAATTCCAGTGTTTCTGTTTGGTTCTTTTAAAAATTTCTGTCTCTTTACTAAGATTCTCTTACGGCTCATTCATTATTTTCCTTATATCTTTTAGTTTCTTCCCTATATTTTGCTTCATCTCCTTGAGCATTTAATGATTGTTTTTTAAAGTCTTTGCTGTTGTTGTTGTTATAACCACATTTTCTTCTTCTTTTTATGCTCTTACTTTTGATGGGCCATCATTTTCCGTTTCTTTGTTAGCCTTGTTCTTCTTTGTTGTGCACTGTATATTTTAATATTTTAAAGTGTTAATGCTGGGATTTCTTCCCCGAGATGTCTGTCCCTTACTCTTGTAACTAGCTTGTGATAAAACAGACATTTTCTTGAGCTTCAGCCCTCCTGTCAGGCAGGTCTGCCCAAGGCAAATGCAGTATGCAGGACTTACTGTCTTTCTGAGCCTCTGTCCTATCCTGGAATTTTGCTTGTTAGTTGTTTTAGTCTTTCTCTGTTTACAGGAGTTTGGTTGTTCCTGTTTTCCCATGAGATAGACATCGTTCTCATGGGTTTTTTTGGTTTGTTTGTTTTGGTTGTACCAGGACTGGGGATTGAACCTGGGACCTCATATGTGGGAAGTCAACACTCAACCACTGGAATATACTCGCTCCCCACTCCCATGGTTTTGTGTGTGTGTGTGTGTGTGTGAAATATGCTTATATACTTTATTTTTTTTTCCTTTTTTTGTCTTTATTTTTTTAATGTTACAACCCATGGGTTTTTGCAGCCAGCAAATGTTTGCCTCAGACTATCTGCCTTTTTAATTACTTACACCCCTTTCATTGTCTCAAGCTGCTTTTGCCCAGTGAGCAAATTCTGGAAGAAAAAGCAGTACAGAATGTGCTTTCCCAAATCAGTCTTCCCCAGCTGAACAGGCCAGGAGACAATGAAGAGAGCATGGGCCAGATCCAAAGTGCCCTGGGAGGAGATCAGCAAGGGAGTCAAGAGATTTTCCTAGGGCTCCCAAAAGCTTCTCTTTCTTGGCCTGCCCAGCAAATGCAGCCCTTCAATTAACTGTCCCCTATAGCCCTGAGAAGCATAGCGTATTTAATTCTCTCTGCCATGGCCTTAGTCCAGGGTGGCTTGAATGATGGCTGTCTTCGATGTTTCAGGGTCAGTTTGAAACAATGGTCACCCTCAGAGCCAGGGCCCTAATGATCTAAAGTTGCTCATCAAATACCATGATCAATGTATTAGGATTCTTACCTGGCTGAGTTGACACATCATCCTAACCATCACAATCAGTGACCAGCCATACCCACTCTTGGACTTGGGGAAGAGGATTTATATTTCCTTTTTTGTCACCAAAGAGCTAGCTAGTTGCTGGACCCCAGAGGGGGGATGGGTGGCTGTAGCTGTGATGCAGTGAGAGGGATTTACTGTTATTTACCATAATTTATCAGCTTCTTCCTCCTGATCTCCTCTCCATGCTTTACAGTGTTCTGTCATCTGGAATTTCAGAATAGTTGTTTCAGATGGTCCTGTTGTTTAATAATTACATTGGTGGAAGGACCGTGTCCTGGAGCTTCCTACTCCACCATCTTTTCGCAATCTGAGAGCTGGGTTTTAACAATCCACTTACTTACAAGAGGATTTTATTCTTCCTTCCCTGATAAATTTAAACTCCAAACTTTCTTGTTTTTCACAAGATGTGCCTGTGCATGACATTTCTAATCTTGGACGCAGAGAACAATTATACCTGAAGCCATAATTAAAATAATAATGTAGAGGAGAGTTGGAAAGTAAGGAATTAACAAGTTTAAACACTATAAATAAAGCAATAGTAGGAACTGAACAACTGTGTGGATCAAATGGCTGAAATCCAACCACATTCCATCCAATTGTCTGTTTATTCAACATTAAAGAAGTATGCTTACTAAGCATGTTCACTTCATACCTCTCTTTTAAAGCCTCAGTAGATTTTAGTCCAAGAAAAAATATGTCTTTTATCCTCATAGAGACACCATTGAAATAATAGTTAAAGGATACAAAGATTATGAACTCCAGAGATGAACACTATGAGAAGTACTCATTAATTGATATTTATACATTTCAGAAAACAACATATGAAAATGGATGACTTATAAACAAGAGAAGAAACCTTAGGTAACACTATATATGGAAGTAGAAGGAAGGTCTGATGCCTTTAGACATCTTAAAATTCAGGAAATGTAGACTCTAGTGGGAGGACAGAACATGTAATGCTGAGTCCTGATAGGCTGATTTAGATTTTGCTTAGCTTCTTCTTATTAATACCAGCAGAATTCAGCTTTCAGTTACCTGCCATGTATGTGCTTGAAAATATGACAGGAGATTGACAGGGGAAACCATGGCTCCTTCTGTTAACCGAAGCCTGAGAGAAAGGAATCCTGCTACATGACAGTGATGAGACCAAACAAAACTGTGGTCATCTCCATTCCTTCATATAAATACACAAAAGCTTACCAGGCATATAGTTCCAAGGCAAGGAAATCCTAAGGAGCTTTCATTTGGCTCACTCATGAGCCATCTCTATACTGCAAAGCATGGAAAGAAATACAGATTTTGAATAAGAAAATACACAAATAACTTTTGAAAATGAATTCAAATAGATTGTGACAAGGGACAGTAGGACAGTGAAAAACCAATTAATAATATATTCATAGATATAAAGATTGATTTTGCTTATAAATTTTGCTGTCAAAAATAAATCACAGTCTTAAGGAGGGTAAAGACAAATAAGTTTATATGGCTAAGAGACTTCAAAGTGAGTCAGGAGGTCATTTCAGAGGTTACACTTATGCACATCTCAGCAGGAACTCATTGACTGCCAAAGTAACTATTACCTCAATAGTGGGGCTCCTGAGGGCTCTGGAGATATCCAGACACTGTAGGCAAGGCAGACAGCTCAGAAGTTTGGCACCCTACCAGTGGGACTACTTTGTAATTGGTGCTTCCCAGTGTGAAAGAGTTGGACTCAGTTGTTTTTAACCTGCACATGACTCTGCTGCTCCTCTGTTTGAACCTATATTTAGTATTAGACTTCATAGGTGTATGTCCAAGAAATTTAAATCTTTAGGCTCTCCATGTACCAGTTGGACTCTGAATCTCAACCAGAATCACAACACCTACTCTCCAATTCATTGGACTCACCCAGGACAACTAACAAGGAGAAGATGACTGACAATGACCATCTCAAGGAAGAGAGAGGGTCTGCAACTGCAAGCAAGAAAGTCCCATCCATCTGCCCCATGGGACCTTAGCACCTTCTCAAGTAGAGGTAGAGTGGTCATCACCTCACAGAATCCTCAGGATTTGAGAATGGACAACGAACTAGAGTAGACTAGAGTAGGTTTTTCCAATGTAGACTTGTGATCCTATCAATGGAGGAACACATCACGGATGTGGAGGCAGTGGTCACTGGAGGTTCTGAGAGGAGGGAAAGGGAAAAATAGGTGTAATTTGGGGACATTTTGGGGACTTGGGAATTATTCTGAATGACATTTTAATGACAAATACAGGCCATTGTATGTCATGTAATAATTTGCAAAAATGTGCAGGAAAGAGTGTAAACTCCAATGTAAACTATAATCATTGCTTAGTGGCAATGCTCCAAGATGTGTTCAACAATTGTGACAAATGTACCACAGTAATGAAGGATGTTGCTGATGTGGGAAAATATGGGAGAACTAGGGAGCAGGGCATATGAGAATCATCTATATTTTTTTGTAACATATATGTAATCTAATTTCTTTTTAAAAAATAAAATAAAAAAGTATATTAAAAAGAATACTAGACTTCTAAGGGAATTTATGTGTATATACATAGTTTTTTAAAACATTTTTATTATCTTTTTAAAGATAGTTAAATCACACAAAATGTTACAATAAAAATATAGGAGGTTCCCATATACCCCACTCCCCACACCCCCCACTCCTCCCACATCAACAACTTCTTTCATTAGTGTGGCACATTCATTGCATTTGATGAGTACATTTTGGAGCACTGCTACACAGCATGGATTATAGTTCACACCGTAGTTTACACTTTCTCCCAGTCCATTCAGGGGGTTATGGCAGGATATGTAATGTCCTGCAACTGTCCCTGCAATATCAGGACAACATCAAGTCCCAAAAATGCCCAAGAGTTCCATGCTGGGGGGAAGGTAATGCATGTATATGCTGAGTTTGGCTTAGAGAGTGGCCACATTTGAGCAACACGGAGGCTCTCAGGAGGTAACTCTTAGGCACCCTGCAGCTCTAGGCCTAATTGAAATTTCAAGCACACAGACTTGTAAGCATTAAGCATAGTCATCAGTACCAAGGGACCATCATTGAACCATCCTTCTACTCTGGTCTTTGCCCTTGTATTTGGGGGAGTGTTGCTGCTCCATTGGGGAGAAAGACAGAGTTTGCTGGAGTGGAAACTCAGGACTCCCTCAGTTGTGTGATACTCTACCCTCTATGTCAATGCCCAGCGAATATCCAAACATATCTATATCCCCTATATGCATGCCCTGGAGAACTCCCTCCCACCCATGCATCCCCCATTAATGACCCCCTACATAAACTGATGAGGAATCTGTCCTTCCCCCTTTCTCCCATCCTCACTTCCCTCTCTCCCAGGGCAGCAGGAAGCCCATGTGAGAATTCCCCTCCAAGATTCAAACGGGACCTGGTGAACCAACTCACCACAGAAAATAATGACTCTCAGTCTCTTTGAGAGAAAGCACCCACACCTTTTTGGGAACCCTAAATATGCTCTTGGAAACCTGCCAAGCACTTCTTACTGCACCCCTCCCTTAGGTGTATTGCAAAGGACTAGTTAGTTGCCTAACTACACTTTTTCCCAGACTGATTTTCCCTATCCCAGGGCAATTAAGTAATTAGGCTGCCTCAGCAGATTCACCTCTCACCTCTTCCTAGTTTCTTCTAAAGCCATCTGGTATGCTCCTCAAAGCTCAAAAAGGGGGTTCCAGACAATTGAGCCCACACTCGTCAGACCCTTCTGCACCCTTCACCAGAACTCTCTCACTCTTGGAATCTGTCCAAGTCCAAGACAGGTCAGTTTGAGGAATGCCAGGGTTTAGGGTTCAGGGCCACTGGGTTTGGGGAATGCAAGTTTGGGGAAGGTGGGATCTGTGGAATGCTGCTGCCTGTGACTGCCAGGGTTCAGGGAATGCTGCAACTACCTGCCCTAAGGAAGGGACTTAGCCTTCCCACAGCTCCAGGCAAAAGCACCAGAAACCCATGGTTTTACCTTGAGCAATCACTCTCTTTTTTTGCACTCTCTCCAGATTGATATCCAGAAGCCTCCTGCTTTGTGAGTTCCCAAAGCAGCTCACTCAGGCAGGATTTTGTACCAACTCAGCCATTTTTTTTTTTGTAGGTGAGATGATGTGGGTGCACTTACTCTAACACTATCTTATACATACATCATTTTAAGCATTATAAATATCACTTAGAGTTTGGAGATATTTGAAAATCATTTTTTTGTAATGTAGAATTAAAATATAAATATGAAGAAATAATACTTGGAATAAATGATAGGTCTAATAGTAATATAAAAGTAAGTTAAGCTATTAAAATTATAAGGTAAAGAACTAGAAACAGCACCAGAGCCTTTGACTAGAAGGCAGTGATTTTATGTGTCCAAGATGACACTCTCCAGTGGGTCCTAAACCTCAGCTGATGTGTCCCAACAACCTCTACTCATTGGCAGGGGTCACATGAGTATGCCACATATTTGGCTTTCACTTCCTTCAGGATAAGTCTTTGTGATTTGGCCCACAAGTGCATATTAAGTGGGTTCTGTGTCCCATTTGGTCTTGGGTCTAACAGGCACCTATTGGGTGCATGCTTGGTCAGCAAAGGGATTTTATTAATGTTCTGCTTTAAAAGGTCATTTGCAATGAACATCAAAATGGGTGACAAACTGACCTCTTCCAGTTCATGAGCCATTGTTGTAATCCCTGTGCATATATGGAGGAGCCACTAGTCATTGATTTGGAAGTTACCACATGATAAGTTTAGCTTTTGTAATGGCCCATGGGTCTGTAAATATGTAGCAGGAAGTTGAGTTTGGTGTGTCCTGTACAGCCATCACCACTCATTTGGGCATAACACCCTTTTTCAGTATGTAGTAGGTGACCATCCTTGGGATGGATGGCTGCAGCAGCCCAGTGACCTTTAATAACCTTCAATTTTGTAGATATATTAATCTCTTGACCCATATCAAGCCATTAGGAAATTTTTTGAACCAAGGGGTGCCACCTAGCCAAGTAAGGGGCTATAATTGACCTTGCAGGATATTTAGCTACATCTAATAAAGCAGATATTTTTATTTGGATGTTCTAACTCCCTTAGTCCCCACTCAGGTTCTGTCTTGGATATACCATTTTAATTTCATGATTGAACTTTATTGAATCTATCCTGCTTTATTAGTAAGATTAGAGAGTACACACATGAAGATGACCAGTTTGGATCTCAGAGTTATGGCCATAATTGTTTTAATGCTTGGTCTCCACTAAGGCCCAATAATAGACTAAATGCTGCCATTTAAGGTGGTGTAGATAACAGTTGCTTTTGGTAATGTGTATGTATGAAACCTGAAGGATTTCAGCACACCCCATGGCAGCTTTTTGTTGTCACAATCACCAGTCAGCATGGAAAGAAGTTTTACAGGAGTGGAAGGTTGCATTGTCCCTTGTGGCAGTTTTCTTCCACAGTTTATTGTATAGACTCTAGAACCCGCTATTGTTGGGGCTATCTTTAAAGATGGTTTCCTTGGGGGTGACCTTAACAAGAGGAGCCTAAAAAATGTCCCAATGTGGCACGCTTTTTCCTGTGGTCACACAGGCCTATTAGCCATTTGGCTTCTTGATAGTAGGAACTGCCAGTGACAAAAACTTACACTTATCTTTGTCTAGTGTGCTTCTCTAAATACCAGCTCAAGTGACCCTAGAAATTCTGCCTGTTAGGCTATTTCCTGGACCTTCTCAGGAATGATCACCTAATCTATAGATGTTAAAATATTTCTGATTTTGTGTATGGCCTATTTAGCCAATTATTTTAGTGGGTCCTTGAATGAGGATGTAATAAATATTGTGAATGACAACTACTTTTGGGGTAACTGGTCTTATTATAAGTCTAACCCTACCCCCAGGTAGCAAATGGCAGGGCAGCCCTTAGGGAGCACAATCAAAGTATTCTGGAGGCTAGTCCACCTGAAGGCAAATTGATCTGGGTCAAAACTCGAATAGGGATGGAGACAAAGACATTAGCAGGTCAATAAAAGCATTTCTTGTGTGTGCTGTTATTCCTTAGGGACAGCAATATCAGGTACTGCACAGGCAGAGTAACAGATTTCAGGTTCCTGAGGTCTTTTTATTAGGCCAGAGAGTGCTGTTAAACTGCAGCACAAGGTTTCCCAACATTCCTGTCTGTATCAAGTACTGAATCAAAAAGGAATTCCCCAGAGACCTTGGCCCCACCCTTAATCCTTTTTCTGAAGGGGTAAGATTGGGGTACAGACAAGGGGAATCTTCCTCCCTATCTGATCCATCATGCTCATAGTCATGAATGTCCTCCTCACTGTCCTGGTCAGGGTGCAGGGAGGCCTTAGTAAGTGCCATTGGGGGAGGGGCAGGTGGTGCAGCATTCTAAATCTTTTCATCCTGTGAGCCCTGTTTTTCTTGCTGCTTTATTTCTCATACTAGGGCCTTAACACCTAAATTAAAGTGACCCACTTTTAGCCAGTAACTTTTCTTTATTTTTTTTTTTATTTTTAAAGAAACTTTAGATTACATAAATGTTACATAAAAACTATAAGGGATTCCCATATGCCCCACCCACTCCCCTCCCACACTTTGCATCAGCAACATCCTTCGTTCATGTGGTACATTTGTTACAATTGATGAACACATGTTGAAGCATTGCTACTAACTGTGAACTATAGTTTATATTATAGTTTACCCTCTTTCCCATGCAATTTTGTAGGTTATAACAAAATATATGGTGGCCTGAATCCATCATTGAAATGTCATGCAGGACAATTCAACATCCTGAAAATGCCACCATATACACTTATTATTCCCTTTCCCTCCCCTCAGAACCTCTGGTGGCCACTGCCGTTATATCAATGATAAATGTACTTCCATTAATAGAATAATAATCATTCTGTAAGAATAATAATGTCTACTTTAGTCCATTTTCATTACCCAATTTGAGGATTTTTGGATGGTGATGCCCGTTCTATTTCTAATTCAGAAGGGGTTTAGATCCCATGGGACAGATATATGGAACTGTCTTGCTTACAGTTTCAGACAGTCTCTGTTGCTTGGGATGTGCATTGTTCATCCATTATCATTTCCTTGTTAGTTGACCTGGGTGAGTTCAATGAACCAGAGAGTAGGTGTTGCAACTCTGCTGAGATTCAGGCCCCAACTAGAACATGGACAGACCAAAGACTGGTCTCTTGTACATATACCTATTGAGTATAATACTTACCATAGGTTCAAATAGAGGGGCAGAAAAGCCATGTGTAGAGAAACTATAAATGAGTCTTAACTCGGTTGCACTGGGAAGCATAAATTCCAAAGAAAGGCCCATTGACATGGTGCTGATTTCCTGAGCTTGACTGCCCTGCTTGTAGTGTCTCGCTATAGCCAAGCCCTCAGGAGCCCTGCTGTTTGAGGCATTATTTACTGTGGCAGTCAATGAGATGCAGCTGATATGTGCATTAGGGTAACCTCTAGAATGACCTCCCATCTCACTTTGAAATTCTTAGTCATAAAAACTCATTTGCATCTACTATTCCCCCCTGTTGGTCATGGTCTTTTTCCAAATGCATTGCCAGTTTTTGCTTGGAATAATTCTTCAGTGCCAGGGAGGTTCATCCCTGTTTCTGAATAATCAGTTTGGTTCCTTTGGTCTATGTGTCTATCTTTATGCCAATACCAAGCTGTTTTTAGCACTGTAGCTAGGTATTATGGTTAAAGTCTAGAAGGAGAGTTCTCCAACTTCACTTTTCCATTTTTAGATATTTTTGGCTATTCGGGGCCTCTTACCATTCCAGATAAGTTTGATAATTGTGTTTTCCATTTATTTAAAAAATGTTGGTGGAATTTTTATTGGGATTCCATTAAATCTGAATATCAATTTGGGTAGAATTGACATCTTAATGATATTTAGTCTTCTGATCCAACAATAGAATGTTCTTCCAATTATTTAGGTATTTTTAAATTTCACTTAACAATGCACTATTATTTTCTGAATACAAATGTTTTACATCATTGGTTAAATTTACTCCTAAATATTTAATTATTTTAGTTGCTACTGTAAATGGAATTTTTTTCCTGACTTCCCCCTCAGATTGTGCATAACTAGTGTGTAGAAACACCATTGATTTTTTAATATTGTTCTTATATCCTGACACTTTACTGAATTCATTTTTAGGTCTAGCAGTTTTATTGTAGTTTTTTGGGGGGACTTTCTAGATATAGGATCATGTCATCTGTGAATAGTGAAAGCTTTATTTCTTTCTTATTTGGATGCCATTTATTTCTTTTTCTTGTCTGATTGCTCTCACTAGAACCTCTAGAGCTATAGTAACAATAGTGGTGATAATGGACATCCTTGTCTTGTCCCTTATCTCAACAGGAAAACTTTCAAACTTTTACCATTGATTACAATTTTAGCTGTGGGTTTTTCATAGATGACCTTTATCATTTGAGAAAGTTTCCTTCAATTCTTAACTTTTGTACTATTTTTATCAAGAAAGGGTACTATAGTTTTTCAAATGCTCTTCTGTGTCAATCAATAAGATCATGTGATTTTTCTTCTTTGATTTATTAATGTGGTGGATTATGCTGATTGATTTTCTTGTGTTGAACCAGCCTTGCATGCATGGTATAAAACCCACTTGATCATAATGAATAATTTTTTAAATTGTTGTTGGATTTGATTAGCTAGTATTTTATTGAAGATTTTTGTCTCTCTATTCATTAGAAAAATGGGTCTGTAATTTCTTTTGTCATAATATCTTTATCTGGCTTTGGTATTAGGATGATATAGGCTTCATAGAATGAGATTGGTAGCATTCCTTCTTGTTCAGTCTTTTGCAAGAGCTTGAGTAAGATTGGTGTTAAATCTTCTTTGAATGCTTGGTAGAACTCACCTGTGAAACTGTCTAGTCTTGGCCTTTTCATTTTGGGGAGCTGTTTGATGACTGTCTCAATTTCTTTACTTGTGATTGGTTTGTTGAGGTCTTTTATTTCTTCTAGGGTCAGTGTGGGTTGTTTGTATATTCCTAGGAATTTTTCCATTTCTTCTACATTTTCTAAATTTTTGGCATAAAGCTGTTCATAGTATCCTCTTATGATCTCTCTTATTTCTGTGGGTTCAGTAGCAGTGTTCCTGTTTTCATTTTTTAAATTTCATTTATTTGCATCTTCTCTCTGTTTTTCTTAGTCAGTCTAGCTAAGGGTTTGTTAATTGTGCTAATCTTCTTGAAGAATCAACATTTGGTTTTGAATATCCTCTCTCTTTTTTTTTTTTGGTTTGTTTGTTTGCTTTTGTTCTAAATTTCATTTATTTCTGCTCTGATCTTTGTTATTTTTTTCCTTCTACTTGCTTTGGGATTAGTTTCCTGTTCTTTTTCTAGTTCTTCCAGCTGTGCAGTTAAGTCATTGATTTTAACACTTTTTTTTTTTTGTAAGCATCAAGGGCTTTAAATTTTCCTCTTAACACTGCCTTTGCTGTATCCTATAGGTTCTGATATGTTGTATTCTCACTGTCATTCATCTTGAGATATTTATTATTTCTCTTGAAATTTCTTCTTTAAACCAATGATTATTTAAGAATGTGTTGTTTGATTTCCATATATATATGAATTTTTCCCTTTTTCTGCCACTTGTTGATTTCTAGCTTTATTCCATTATGATCAGAGAAAGTATTTTGTATAATTTTTATTTTGTTGAATTTATTAAGATCTGATCTATCGAGAAAGATCCACAAGCACTTGAAAATAATGTATATCCTGCTGTTTGGGGGTGCAATGTTTTGTATATGTCTATTAAGTTTAGACCATTTATCCTATTATTCAAATTCTCTATTTCTTTAATGATCCTCTGCCCAGATGTTCTATCCAATGCTTAGAGTGGTGTATTGAAGTCTCCAACTATTATTTTAGATATGTCTATTTCTCCCTTCAGTTTTGCCAGTGTTTGCCTCCTGAATCTTGGGATATCCTGGTTAGGTGCATATACATTTATGACTGTTATTTCTTCCTCATGAATCATCCCTTTTATTAATATGTAATGTCCTTCCTTGTCTCTAATAACATATTTGCTTTTAAAGTCTATATCATCTGATATAAGTATATTACCCCAGCTTTTTTCTTTTCATTACTGCATGTGTGGAATATATTTTTCCAACTTTTCACTTTGAGTCTATTGATATCCTTGGGTTTAGCATGAGACCCTTGCAGACAGCATATAGATGGCTCATGTTTTCTTTTCCATTCTGCCAGTCTGAGTGTCTTGATTGGGGAGTTTAATCCATGAACATTCAATGTTATTACTTTAAAGCCAGTTCTTATTTCATCCATTTTGATCTTTACATTTTATCTGTCATTTTATGTTTGACACCTTTAATTACTGTTCCTGATACAGTCATCATTTCCAGACTCTCTTCCAAGCCTCTCTCTCCTGCTTTTTTTTTCAGGCTCTAACAGTCCCTTTAGTATTTCCTGCAGAGCCAGTCTTTTTGTTATAAACTCTCTCAGTTTCTGTGTATCTGTGAATATTCTAATCTCATCCTCATTTATGAAAGATAATCTTGCTGGATATAAAGTTCTTAGTAGAAAGTTCTTGGTAGTTTTTCTCTTACAATATCTTAAATATATTATACCTCTGCCTTCTTGCCTCCATGGTTTCTGGTGGGAAATCAGCACTTAATCTTATTGAGTATCCCTTTTATGTTATGCCTTGCTTTGCTCTTGCTGTTCTCAGAATTCTCTTTGTTTTTGGCATTTGACATTTTGATTAGTATGTGCCTCAGAGTCGGTCTATTTGGATTTATTTGAATGGAAATATGTTGTGCTTCTTGGACACAGATCTCTATGTCCTTCAATAGGGCTGGGAAATTTTTTACCATTATTTCTTCAAATATTCCCTCTACCCATTTTCCCTTTTCTTCTTCTTCTGGGACACCCATGAAACATATGTTTGCATGTCTCTTGCTATCATTTAGTTCCCCGAGACTCTGTTCAATTTTTTCCAGTATTTTCTTCATTTCTTCTTTTGTATGTCCACTTTTGGAGGCCATGTCAAGTTTGCTGATCCTTTTTCTCCTTCCTCAAATCTGATGTTATATGCTTCCAGTGTGTTTTTTTAATTTCATTTATTGTACCTTTCATTCCCATAAAATCTGCTATTTTTCTATGTATGTTTTCAAATTCTTTGTGCTCCACCAATGTCTTCTTAATATCCTAAATCTCTAGCCATCTCATTGAATTTATTAAGGAGATTTGCTTGAACATTTGTGATTAGTTGTCTCAACTCTTTATGTCAACTAGAGGCTTATCTTGTTCCTTTAATTGGGTCATATCTCCCTTTTTCTTGGTATAGATTGTAACTTTTTGTTGGTGTTTTCATATCTGGCTTGCTCAATGTATTTATTCTGGATGCAGTTTCTCCCTTTAGTTTCAGGTTTTCTTGTCTTTCCTCCCTTGCTTTCTGTGCAGTAGGATTCAAGGATGTAGTTGGTACTGTAAGCTATGGAGTCTGAAGCTGCCCACATTTTCCCAGGAATTGATGGAGCTTCTCCCAACTTTCTCCTCTGTCAGGGGTAGGGATAAAGTTGCAGCTGTGTATAATAATCCAAGTTGGGCAGGACAAGGCTGTCTGTAGTTGCTCAGAGACTGATGAAACTTCACAACCCTTCCTCTCCTACCTTCAGCAGGGATGTATCTATAATTGTGGGCAGTAATCTCTTCCATTGGGTCCAAAATTACCATGGTTGCCCAAGTAAATTAACATAGCACCAGACCCACTCCTTCCTGGGGGTGGGAGTGGATCCTCTGATGTGCCCAAAAATCTAATTCATGTAAGCCAATATGCCTGCAATTGCCCCAAGAGGCTGAGTGATTACTGTCTCTTCTACCCTTTAGGGCATGGGAATAGAACCGCCAATGCCCAACAGTTCCGTCCCTGGAGAATGAAAGTACCCACCATTGCCCAGAGAGATTGAGGAAGCACCAGCTCCCTCCTATCCTACTAGGTTGTGGGGGTGGTTCTATGGGCAATGAAGAGTTCAGTCCCTTTAGGCTGAGAATACCTGCCATTGCCTGGAGAGGCTGAGGAAACACCAGTCCCCTCCTATCCACTGAGTGGGTCCATAGGAACCCAACAGTTCAGTCCCTGGTAACCAAAAGTAGTTGCTCTTGTCCAGAGAGGTTGTGGAGACACCAGATCCCTCCTTTCCTATTGGGAAGTGAGGGTGGATCTGCAAACCCACCAGTCCAGGCTGTGTGGCCCAAAAGCACCTGCAGTTACCCAGAGATGCTGGGCAAACACAGTCTCTCTTTTGTCCTATTAGAGATGGGGGTAGAGCCACAGGTGCCCAACGGTTGGGCTTGTGCTGGCCTAATTGCCCAAAGTTGCCCTGAGAGGCTGAGGGAACACTAGTCTCCTCCTATCTTATGGGAACAAAGGTGGAGATGGTCACAAAGGCTCTCAACAAACCAGTTTGTATGGGCTGAAATCTCCTGCCATTGCCCAGAGAGACTCAGGATACCCAGCACCTCTCTTATCCTATTGAGTTGCGGGCATGAAGCCCCAGGTGACCTACTATTCAGTCCGTGCCAGTGGAGAGCACTTGCAGTTGCCTGGAAAACCTGCTGCAGGTTCTGCCAACCTCCTCTCTGCTGCAGGTGGAACTGGAGCCTAGCTTAGGGCTGCAGTCAGATCTTGGTGGAAAGAAGTACATCCCTAACTTCACTGGATTTTCAGTCAGCTGGGCTTCCCCTCATGCTGGGAGCAGAGTCAAAATGGTGACTACCAGACTCTTTCCCACTTGGACAGGCTCAGGCCCTAACTATTTCTGTGAGTGTACTTTAGCCATCTGAGTCCACTAATCAGTAGCTAATGTCAGTAAACAACAATCTCTTCCTCCACCATTTATGGGAAGTGGAGCTTCTAACTCCAGCCATGGAATAGCTCCCAAGGCAGCTTCCACTGGTAGATTAGGATGGGCACCAACCTCTATGACATGGCTTGCATCTTCCCAGAGAGGGGTGCAGGGCACCCCACCTTCCTCCATGCGAAAGATGGGGCTGGGGTTTACGTTAGAACTGCAATCTGACCTGGGTGGAAAGAAGCTGGTCCTTACCAGCACTGTGATTTTCAATCACCCCCACTTTCCTTCATGCCAGGAGAGGAGTCAAAATGGCAGCCAATGGCCTCCCTCTGACCTGGACATGCTCAAGGTTTAGTTGTTCCTAGGATTATATTTCAGCCCACTGAATCCACTAATGAGTAGCTGAAGTCAGTGCCACACCATGTCTTCCTCCCCCATTTTTGGGAAATTGAACTTCCAATTCCAGCCACAGAAGAGTTCCTGAGGCAGCTTGTGCCACAGGCACCAATCTCCATGGTGTGGAGGGCTCTACTCATGAATCTTCTGCAGATGGGCATACTTTTCCTTCCACACTCTCAAGGATGTTGTGAGATACTCCTCTGTTTTTCTGTACCCCCAAACAGGTGCTTTAAGTAGCTCTGAGTGACCACCAAATGCCCTGTATCATGAGCTGACTCCAGGAGCTCCTTACTCTGCTACCATCTTGGCTTCTTCTCTGTATTCCATTTTTCTTTACTTTAGTGGCTACTGGAAAATATTTTGTTTTTGTTGTTAATTATTTTTAAAGTAAATCATAAACATATGTTTTCATTCATGCCAAAATGTTATCATAAATACTTAGAAAATAAATTTTGTTAGGTTTTGCACAATTTTTATATATTATTATATAAATAATTATAATATAAGAACATTAAAATGTATTGAATTGGGAAGTGTATTTGGCTCAACTGATAGAGTGTCTACCTACCACATGGGATGCCCAGGGTTCAAACCCAGGGCCTCCTGACCCACGTGGTGAGCTAACCCATGTGCAGTGCTGATGCACACAAGGAGAGCCGTGTCATGCAGGGGTGTCCCCCATGTTGGGGAACCCCACACACAAGTAGTGTGCCCATAAGGAGAGCCACCCCATGCTTAAAAAGTACAGCCTGTCCAGGAGTGGTGCTGCACACTTGAAGAGCTGAGACAGCAAGATGACCCAACAAAAAGAGACATAGATTCCCGGTGCTGCTGACAAGAATACAAGTGGACACAGAAGAACACACAGTGAATGAACACAGAGAGCAGACTACTGGGGTAGGGGGAAGGGGAGAGAAATAAATAAATAATAAATCTTAAAAAAATAAATAAAATGTATTGAATCAACAGGGACAGATAAATCTTTTCAAAATTTTCTTTTTAACAAAAAAAATCTTTACTAATTATATTGATAGTAAGCACTGTTACAAATTTAACTCAAGATTTAACTAAATCTCAAAAGTATAACTACTATATCCTTACAAATCAGGAGTGAAGAGAAAATTGGTCTCACTGGATTGTGAAATCATCATCCTTCCAGGTCTCCTGAGAGAGAGGACCCAGATCCATGCTTCATAAGGAGTAAAAATGAATACAAAGAATCTAGAAGCAGAACTGATCATATGATTAAGGCTAAATGTAAATTTCCCTGAGAAGTGATTCAATGATTTTTTTTCTGAGGAAAAAGGTAGATTGCAGATTTTGTAAACTCTTTATAATTGTGCAAAGGAAATATCCATGTTACAGAAGATAAACATAAATCGTCACTTACCAGGTATAATTAGATGTTTAAATTCATGTTTTTTTCCTCTCAAATGGCTATCAAAAAATTCTCTGAAATAGCTGTGATATGCCTCAAGATGTTTAGCATATGCTATTTCTGCTTTATTATAGGTCACTGTTTTTAAAAATAGTACCCAAGGATATGTATCTGATACATAGGCTGGACTCAGAATATAGAAAATATAATGTTACCAAAATTAGCAATAAATTAAACTAGCACAAGCATTACTAAAGAAATATTACTTGAACTCAACTGTAAAGGATAACTAAGGTAATCAGAGGCAACAGTGAGTTAACATTGCATTTCATCAAAATCAATCTAAGTAAGCAAAAATGGCTTCAGTTGACATAGTGAGGTCTTTACAAGAATGATTTCTTATATTTATTTGTTGCATCTTAGGAACTAGATATGCTCTATAGAGATTTTGAATATATTATACTTCATGTGTTTAACAGTTCATAAAGAAAAATTATCCCTCTTATTTTGTTTCTTCTCACATTTTTAAATTGTGAAATAAAGATTTTCTTCACATTCTTGAGGTAGTAATGTCCAGAATGTAGTTGAAATCTCTCTTTTTTCTTCTTACACCCAAGACTGATTTTTTTTTTCCATCACAATGCACTCTGTAGTAGAAGGGAAACTTGAGAATTTGTACAGATCAAGGAGAAAAGGAAATCTGTAGAGATGGAGAGTAGGAATAAGACTTCAAAAGAGCAATTACAATGCATGGTTTTGATAAGGGAAATTTTAAAAATCATCTGGAAGTTTGGATGTGTCCAATCTGCTCTTAGATCAATAATCTTAGATCAACTTAAACACCAAGCATTGTCTTTGACATTTAATAAAATTCTCTGCCTATAGGAATTTTACTATTGATGAAAAAGAGGTTGATAGAAGTAACATGCATAAGTGAAAGTTTATTAAATAAAAAATCTTGCATATAATATTTTGTAAATATACTGGAAATTCATATGTATTTATTCAACAAAGTGAATTGTGTCAGAATGCCAATTATTACTATGATTATTGCCACAAAAATGATAGCCAAATAGTATACTACTTTCATTAAAATGGATTATATAAGTAAAATATTAGTAAGATTAAAAATTTTAATGTTCTTATAGATATTTCCCTCTATTCTAAATTTTCCACACATAAAAATAAAAGTAATTCTCAAATGATACACCTCAAGATTAATTTTAGAGCTGAAAGTATAATTCAGATGAAAAGTTTGTATTTATGATATGGAATACTTCAAGATAATCACAAGTAAAATAGTTGTGTTACACTAGTTATTTTGAATAAAATTCAGTAAAATCTAAAAGAGCATATAAGCAAGATACCTGGACAAAAATTAGTTCTTCATCAAATATAGGAATCCACGCCTGAAGAAGGAAGGGTGCTTTGAAGAAGAGTGATGTCCAGTGGGATGTGTTCCTTTTCTTTTCTTTTTTTTTTTTTTTTGAGATTTTTTGCTTTATTTATTTTTTTAATATTACATTCAAAAAATATGAGGTCCCCATATATCCCCCACCTCCCTCCCCCCACTCCTCCCCCCATAGCAACAATCTCCTCCATCATCATGAGACATTCATCGCATTTGGTGAATACATCTCTGAGCACCACTGCACATCATGGTCAATGGTCCAGGATGTGTTTCTTAGATAGATGAGAAGTTTAACTAGACAGATAGCAAGGGAACTCTGGCTCACAATATAACAGTGAAATGAATTGATTATTATTTGAATTAAATAAAATTATTTCTGAAATGTGAGGCAAAGGAAGACAAAAATCATTCACATAGGTTTAATATTACAACTGAAATGAAAGAGTAGTGAGGCATACACCATCTGGACTCCTTTAGATTAATCATTCTCAAAAGAACCTCATAGCAAATGATTACCATTTTTTTAAGAACACTAAGTCAGCTGGCCAAAGAGCCTGAGTTGTCAGTAAACATACTAGTCTGATGGTTCAAAAACAGCCTCAGAAATGGCTGTGGACTCCGCATACAAATAAGCTATGCAAAGTCTCTTTTACACAGCACATCTGGATGACCATTCACTAATGAAGAAAATGAGAAAATAATCCAGGCAAAGTTTGAAAAGATATTTTACTGCAAAAGTAGAAATTTGGCTCAATAACTGAAATGCTTATGTCTTGATTTATTTTAAATAATTAATAAATTTAGATTCTCTGATACTGAGAATGTTATAAATTGATATGTTGTGACAGTTGGGAAAGAAAATGAAAAGAGAAATATGTGCATTCATTGATTTCAAATTGTCTCTTTTCCATTTACTTTATACTGAATTCCTGATGAAAAGCCATATATTGATAACAATGGTGGCATTTTATTTTCAAGTAACGTGGGCTGTCTCCATCTCATTTTTAGCATATTTTATCATATTATACTTTGACCTCAGGGAGACTGCAGCCTATGAAAAGACATGGGTAATTTCACTATATTCACAGAATTCCTCCTCATGGATATCTCAACTTCCCGGGAGCTCCAAGTCTTGCAAGGTCTGATATTCTTAGTGATTTATCTCGGTGCCCTGGTTGGGAATCTTTCAACTGTTACTGCCATTGTAACCAACCCACATCAGCACTCTCCAATGTATTTCTTTACTGCAAATTTATCTCTTATAGATCTTTGTTGCATTTCAGTTAATCTTCTCCAAATGGTTGTAAATTCTCTCGCAGGCAATAAACTGATTTTTCTCTTAGCGTGTGCCTCCCAGATTTTCCTTTTTATCCTCTTTGGATCGACAGAGCTAACCTTCCTTATGGTGATGTCCTATGATCGCTACATTGCCATTTGTCACCCTCTGCACTATGGACTCACCATCCCACCACATCTGTGCACACAGACTGCTGGTGGCTCATGGGCAAGTGGTTTGGTCTATTCTGCTATCCACACAGGCATGATATTCAGGCTTCCCTTCACAGAGTCCAATGTAATCCATCAATATTTTTGTGATGTTTCTCAAATTTTGAGGATCTCCTCCCCAGATGTTCAATTTTCTGAGTTGATAGCTTTACCTTTAAGTGCTTGTATTGTCATACTATTTTCTGTTCTTTTGTTTAAATCCTATTTTGACATATTTTCAATGGTGCTTAAGATGAATTCTGTGGAAGCCCATAACAAAGCCTTTTCCACCTGTACCCCACAGTTGGCAATTCTCGTTTTGTTTGTGATTTCTTTGTTGACTGCTGTCTTAGGTCCCACTGCAAATGAAACATCCCTTAGTAATCTTATTACAGCCATGTTCTATACCATGGTACCACCATTCATAAACCCCCTCATCTATAGATTGCAGAACATGGAGATTAATACTGCTCTAGGAAGAATGTTCCACAGATACTTTGAGCTACCCAAGAATAGTTTGGCTTTACTAATTCTGAAAAATTTGAAAAATTCTGAGAACTTTGAATGAAGTATAATTTATATTTGATATTATGATCTTAAAATTGAATCTATCCCTGCTAATACATGGTTTAGATAATTTACATACAATTTGAGGTTTCTGTTGGCATATATGTTAGTGAGCTATATGTTTCTGTATCTTAGTTTTCTCAAATGCATACTTATGTGTAATTTATGCATTCATCTAGAAAAATTGTAACATTGCTTAATGGTTTGGATAATATTTCAGACAATTTTGAGCTAAAATAAAACAATGATACTGCATGGAGAAGATAAGGGTTATGCCCTTAACAGGTGCCTCTACATTTGAGAAAATTTCAAGGGACTTGATACTGTCAGCTTGGAAGAAAGTATTGAATTTTTTGAACTAAAAATTTCAATTAAAATTGCAGTTTGCATTCATCATTATACAAATATCTGTATGAAGTAATAAAATGGTATTGAGGCATAGCTGCAGAATGAGGATGCAGTAAGTTTGTGGCACTGGATTGATGCGCAAACTTCTTTCCTTCTTGGAAAATTGAATATAAACTGTTGACCCTCAACACAGAATATCTTTCTGTATGTTGGATGCTCTTGATCTCTACATATGATTTGGCTAAGAAAGCACATGTCATGCTCATTTCATTCAAACTCTGCATAATGAAGGACAAGTAATTACAGAAAGGAGTGTTTAGTAGAGGGTAGTCATAACATGGCTTGCTTCCTTAAGTTGGGATGCACGATTGCCTCCCACTGGCCTGGCAGTATAAATTACAACACCTTTGTATATAAGGAAACTACTTATTGGTACAGTTCTTCTCTTACTGCCCTAAGCATATGTAAATATTCACTACAGGCACTCACATTGTGGCAGGCATGTATTATAATGGCTTTCCCTGGTTTTATAAACATTCCCTGGTGGGGAGAACCTGATTCTACACTAAGACACACAAACACAGAGAAGGTTCTGCACTTAAAATGTCTCTCTGCTTTGGCCATAATTTTAGACTTGCTGGCTATGGGAACCCAATGCCCAGTAGAGAAACTGAACTTTGTGTGTTTCTTCTTTGTGTGAATAAAAGATTGTTCCATCCAGTGCTTTGTGAGATGTGCATCTCTTGGTTACTCAACACCTAGATGGACTGACATCTCTTTAGGTACCTCTTTTGGACAGACAGATTGGTTATGTTGCCTGGATCCCCAAACAAGCACACTATCCCATGCTGAAGGACTAATGAGTTGCCAGTTTGTTCATCACAGGGTCACATCAGCTCCCCAAAGGGGTGCCTGGCTGACAGAGGAGCTGACTTATCTCTGACTATGTGGGATCTAGTGGGATGTAAGCAGCCTCCCTTTAACAGAGAAGAATTAATGTGGTAGATATAGGTGGAGATGATGGAAGTGGGATCTAGAAAGAGTAGAGATATGATACACTGGTACCTGGATGCCTGTGCATGTGTCTGCCACTTGGCAAACACCATTTGTGTCTCAGGGGTTGCATATGACAAGAGGAACATCTAGGGTCCCTATGTAGGTGATCCCCCATGTTGGGGCTGTTTGCAAGAACCAACTGTTAACTACCCTTGGCATTACCAAAATTGAAACTGTTAAAAGAGGTATTTTATGAGATCAAAATATGGAAGTTGAAAAGATAGATGTTGGCAGAAGTCAGGGGAAGTTCATGCAGTTAGGTTGGTGCATCTATTTAATGTGAGGACATTGCAGACTCAGATGTCTAAGGCTGAGGGTTGCAGTATGGAAAAGATGATTCCTGACCCTTTGCTCAAGGTATTTTTGCCAGCATCAAAAAGGACAGCTGATAGGGTAGGAATATGAACAAGCCCAGACCACTTTTAGTCTGGGTTGTTGAAAGTATGAGAGTTGTATTTGTAGCTGTGAGAGATTTATGGAAAAGTAAAACTGTACATGAGGTTGTAACTACACTGAAGGTAAAAATGACAATTACTTGACTATATGCCCTTACCCTGGGACAGAATTAGATGATCCTATCTTGGTCAACATTGGAGAGATCCATGAAAGAGGTCCTGCACCAATTGAAAGAACCATTCTCTTTTTTCTATCCCTAGGGATGAAGGTGAAAAGTGGTAAGAAAGCTGCACCATAACATCCAGCTCTGGGGTGGAAATAACAGGGAGATATCAGTCTTCCCCACTGAGGCAGGCTTGGAAGGACAGGGCCCTGTAACACTGAAATGGGAAGCTGCTCCACCAAGAGGGCCATAAGGGGAAAAATAAGAGCAACCAGTAAAAGACAAAGGAGGGACATGGCCCACCAACTGGACAATGTGGCTTTGGTTATTTATTCAAGAGAAAAACAGAGAAGAATTTAATGAAATCTGTAGGGAAGAACTCAGCCAGCACAGGTGAGTTAAAAGGGGTCCCACTAAGTTAGGTGTTAAGGCCCTAGTTCAAACCTTTAAGAAGAAGGGCTCAGAGGACTGAAAAGATTTAAATCCAGCATCACTACCCTCTGAATCCCTGAACAAAGTTGTGGGAGAAGGAAAATGACAACATATAAGGCCTCCCTGCTTCCCATCAGGAAAGTGGGGATGACAATTCTGACCATGAGCATGATGTGTTAGTCAGGGATGATAACCTCACTTGCCTGTACCACAAAATAATCCCCTTTAAAGTAATGATTAAGGGTGGATCCAACATCCCTGGGTCCCTGCTGGAGATTGGCATCCCCATGCTCCCATTTGGGAAAAGGGAAAAATGGGGGATCCAGATCTTCATGGAGCTCATAGAAACAGGTGCCCAAGTGAGAGTAATCCCAGGGCTCCTTGGGGCAAGTGAAATCTAGTGGCATTTGTGGGTCTCTAAGGAGGACATGGTGATCCATGGCAGACAGGTGCTCATGCACTTCTGGGTGGAGCCATTTTGGCCAGTTCTGGCACCAGTGGCCATCTTTCCCACCTCTGAGTGCATCATAAGTATTGACATTTTGGCTCCTTGTGTCAGAAATCAGCACCATCACTTGATGGGTGAGAAGTGTGAGCAATAACTGCAAGGTGTGTTTTACTTTTCCTCACCACTAGAGTTGTCTCAGTCCCTCTAGATATTTCAACAAAAACAGATCCACCTAGCTAGTGGGTAAAAAAGGATATTAATTTGTAATTTCTGATTTCCTGTAGGCTGGAGTGTTGAGCATAACCCTGTTGCAGATTAGCAGGCCAGTCTGGCCTATAAAAAGGCCTAAGGAACATGGTGACTGCCACCCTTGGTCCTTAAATACCTGACAATCATTACTATCACTGAGCTGGTGGGAGCCCACACTGGGGATGTTATTATTGACCTGGCTCATACCTTCTCCATCCCTCTGTGAGTTAGGACAAAGATTAATTTACTTTCAATTAGAACATCCTCCAAGTATTAACTTACTGTGCTCCCACAGAGTTATCTTAACTCTCCTCCAATTTGTGCCCAGTGGGTAAGGCTAGACTTATAATAAGCTATATATACCAAAAGCTGTTGTCATCCTGTATGGATGACATCCTCACTGCTGGACTCACCAACAAAAAACTGATTTACCAAGCCCCACAAAATTTCATAAATACTTTAGGTACAGATTTGGTAATCAACACTCAGAAGGTCCAGGAGTTTTCCCAACAGTTACAATTTCTTGGGTCCACTTGGGCCAATAGTCAGAGAAGCCATACCAGGTGGAAACAAACAGAAGTTATTGTCAATGGCAGCTCCCACTATGGGGACAGGGATTAAAGTTACAGTGTATGAGTTGAAAATGAGATCTATTTGTCATCTAAGTTGATGTTCATGGCAAAGGTCCATTTAAATCAGAACCAAAAATAAAATTCCTTGGCTGACCAAGAATGTTCCCAACAGGTTGTCATGACTGACTGCCAGATCCCCATTGAATGGGACACAGAAACAGAAACTCAAACCATAACTTTGCAATGGCCATCAAAAAAGACAGCTTACTGTTGGTATTCTCACCAACTAAAACTATTTGGACATTAAACGCAGACAAAAGAACACACAGAACTGCAGCATTTGTTGAAAAATGCTGAACTTAGAGAGAGTGGAGGACTTAGCAATCACCTTATTAGGATACACCCGAGAAATTCCAATTTCAGTATATTCAACTTCTCTTTTTCTTTTTTCTTTTTTTTTCCACTAGAGCACATTTTCACAGGTGGTTAGTGGTGTGGACTGCTGTAGTATTACACAAGTGCCCACCAATTCCAACTTGGAACTGATGTGACTTTCAGGTATTTCCTCCTTGTAGAACTCCAAATGATTGAAGCAAGGGGTTTCAAAATACTTGGCACTAGTGTAACTCTGGTTATGCCTGGCATCACCAACCCTTCAGGATGGGTGAGCAACATTTAAGTTATGCCTTATTTGTTCAAGATGGCTTTTGCTACTTGACTATCCATCGTAATAAACATGGGCAATGCATTCCCAGAGAAGGGCTTGTGTCCATGGGAAAGATGGATGGATGGAACTCTCTTACTTGCAGTTGTAGTTGCTCTCTGATTTTGGCGGATGGACATTGTTCATCATCGTCCTTTTGTTAGTTGTCCTGGGCAAGTCTGATGAACTGGAGTGTAGGTGTTGGCTGAAACTCTGCTGCGATGCAGGACTCAACCAGCATATGACCAGCCAGAAGATTTAGGTTTCTGGGACACCTATTTCATAAGTATAGTGCTAATTATAAGTTCAAATAAAAGCCATGTGTAGGAAAATTATGTCTAACTCTGTTACATAGGGGAGAATGTTTATCATATATTCCAAAGTAAGACCAACTAAGAAGGTGCCAATTTCCTGGGATTGTCTGTCAATAATGTCGAGATGTCTCTAAAGCCCTGGGGAGCCCCCTTGCTTGAGGCATTGTTCACTGTGGCAGTCAGATCCTCCTAAGATGTGCATAAGTATAACCTTTGGAATGACCTCATGACTCACTTTGAAACCTCTTAGTCATAAAAACCAATTTGTATTTAATATTTCCCCCTTTTGGTCTAGGTCTTTATCCAAATGCCTCACCAGGTAATTGTGTCAGGGAGGCTCATACCAGAGTCATGTCCCATTGCCAGGGGGGAAGATAGTGAGTTTTAAGCTGAGTTTGGCTTAGAGAGAGGCCACATTTGAATAACACCTTTATTAAAAACTAATAATATGGTGCAGTGCAAAGTTTAAACCACAAATAAACCTTAGACCATGGTTATTAGCAATAAGTGTTAATCAATTGTAAGAAATGCACCACAACAATTAAAGCTGTTGATAATGGGAAAAAAATCTGAGAGGGGGAAGGGTTGGAGTATATGGGGATCCTGTATATTTTTATTTAACATTTATGTAATCTAAAACTTGGTATTGACATACAATACACCATTACTCATCTATTTGATAGAATATTATACATCTGTAAGAAGCATTGAAGTCCTGATGTATGCATAGATGAAACTTGAGGACAGTATGCTGAGTGAAAAAAGGAAGACATAAAAGGACAAATATTTTTGTTCTCACTGATCTGAACTAAATATAATAAGCAAATTCATAGAGTTAAATTCTAGTATATAGATTCTTAGAAGACATTGGCATTAGAGCCTGGAGAATTAATGCTTATTTTACAGAACTTCCATTGGTTGTAAAGATTTGGAAATGAATGGTGTTGATGGAAGCACATTACTGTGAGTGTAATTAACAGCAGTGATTATATAGGTAAATGTGTTTAATAAGATAAATTTAAGTTATATGTAGTTAGGTAACTAAGGTTAGAAAAAAATCATATAATTACAAAGAAGTGCTATCATCAACTGTAAAAAATTTTCTACAATAATTTGTGTGTTGTTGGTGAAGTAGTATATGAAAATTCTATAATTTATGCATGATTTTTCTGTAAAACCACAACTTCTGTAATGAATGATTAATTTTAAAAAAGTACTTGAAAAACACCAGACCCTACGTGGGAGAGATTCCTAATGACTATTTCAAATCACATAGTGTGATTTTTTTTTCTGAGGATATTACTCTTAAACCTAAGTTTATTGCTACAATTGTTAACAACACTACTGAGTATATGACCAGGCATCCCAATATATATCTGGGGCATAAACCTGGTACTATGGGAAATCTAGTGTGTGCAATACCACTGAGGTCTGGGATATCACAAGTATTCCCTTAGGACAGTAACACCACACAGATGCGTGGACAAACCTTAAATCTAGACTCACCTAGCCTGGTCATGGCAACTACCTATTTAGAGTCACTGCCAGGTGGGACAACCTTCTTTACCTCTCACACTGAAGTGTGTACTGTGCATATAAGGTAGCCAGATGGATTCTGTGAAGCATTACTGGTACTGGCAATGTGCTGATGTCCAGATAACTGAAACATAAAAATATGAAAGATACCACATTTATCTCCTAACTACCAGATAATAGGGGATTACACTAATACTAGCATTAAGGGAAGCTGGACTCTTTATTATAGGTGGAAATCATTTGTATAAGTTCTCTGCCCCATAATGGTGAGGGCAATGTGGAATGTAATTGTGTTTCACAATTTCATTCAGAAGGGATAAAAGCAAACAACACAAAATATCACCTAAAGTGCTCAAATTGGCTCTTTTGCAATCAGAGCCATCTCAGATAAGTTCTCCTGCAATGCATCAGTGCCTTCTACCAAGCAGAACATATTCTTATCCACAGAATTTGGTTACATAAACTAAAAAAGGTTGTATATATTATGTTCAATATCAAAAAAAGCATATTTAATTCAATACTTAATTCATTACTTAATTCATTTACTCCAATATGAAGTAGACAGTGCAGCAGCCAGTGCCCTCAAAAAGCCTAGAGTCTGGGATATTTGGAAGACATAAGCAGCAGGTGCATGCATTATGTCAGAAAAAACATTGATTTTACATAAATACATCTGTACATATGAATAAAATATATAAAATGAAAATTGCAACTCATTTCATCCACAAAATTTTAAAAATACAGACCTCTGATGTTTTCAGCTAATTTGGCCTAGACAATGGATGAGGTAGCTGGTTTCTATTCCTCCTCCAAGGGGGATTGATCTCCCTACTGTGGGAGATCATATCTGATACCTTTCTCACAAAAACAGTTACCTACTGTTTTTGTTTGTTTGTTTGTTTGTTTGTTTTTATTTTTTTATTGACTTTGTAATAATATTACATTAAAAATATATATGTGAGGTCCCATTCAGCTCCACCCCCCACCCCCCCTTTCCCCCCCCCAACAACACTCGTTCCCATCATCATGACACATCCATTGGATTTGGTAAGTACATCTTTGGGTACCTCTGCACCTCATAGTCAATGGTCCACATCATGGCCCATACTCTCCTCCATTCCATCCAGTGGGCCCTGTGAGGATTTACAATGTCTGGTAATTACCTCTGAAGCACCATCCAGGGCAGCTCCATGTCCCAAACATGCCTCCACCTCTCATCTCTTCCTGCCTTTCCCCATACCCATCATCCACCATGTCCACTTTTCCCAATCCAATGCCACCTCTTCTATGTGGACATTGGATTGGTTGTGTCCATTGCACTTCTATGTCAAGAGGAGGCTCAGATTCCACATGGATGCTGGATGCAATCCTCCCATTTTCAGTTGTAATCACTCTAGGCTCCATGGTGTGGTGGTTGTCCTTCTTCAACTCCATCTTAGCTGAGTGTGGTAAGTCCAATAGATCAGATTGTAGGTGCTGGAGTCTGTTGAGGCTCAGGACCTGGCTATCACATTGTCAGTCCAGAGATTCAAATCCCCTAAATATATCTTAAACCCCAACATTAACTGCACCTCCAGCACATTAGCATGAAAGTCTTATGAAGGGAGATCCCATCTGAGTCCAGATTCATCACACATAAACACCATTTCCAAAGAGGGGCCATCTGACCTGGTAGTTAACCCCATTGGCCATGACCATAACTCCCATGGGTCTCTTTAGCCCTCACAGGAACCAATATCTGGGGGTTGTATCTGCTTTATCTGTCTCTCTGACTCTGCTCAGTTGTGCATGAGGGTAATCCTTCTGCCAGCCTCCAGACTCTTTTTTAGAAACTCGTAGCCATATAAACTCATTTCTCCTTTCCATTTCCCTCTTACTTTAGGTCAAACAGCATTTTAAAGTCATGGTATTTTATGTAGACATGGTTATTCTGCCGCTCCGCATTGAACCTTCCGTATAAGGTCATTTTCCAGTTGCATCATCAGTTGGTAGTTGATAGTGGTCCCTCGTTGCCAGGGAGGCTCATCCCCGGGTGTCATGTCCCATGCTGGGGGGAAGGCATTGCATTTACATGCTGAGTTTGGCTTCGAGACTGGCCACATTTGAGTAACATGAAGGCTGACAGGAGGGAATTCCCAGGCACAATGTTGCTCTAGGCCTTGTTCTTATTTTAGGTTTATCAGCTCACAAGCATAGTCATTAGCATCAGGGGCTCACTGTTGAACCCTCACTCCCTCCTGGTCCCCGCCACTGTACCTGGGAGACTGTCGCTGCTCCCCTAGGGACCACAACAGAGCACCACTGGCCAGGAACCCAGTACCCCCCCTACTGTGGTTTTTAATTGTTGCCACTATGAGTATATCCAAACATTACCATGCACCCTGGACATATGTTCTGTACAGCTCCCTGTCAGCCATATATCACCTGTCATTGGTATCCCATACCAGTATCCCTCCATTGCCATTGTTGAAACACTCTGTGATCCAGAACTCCCCGAAATTTGAAGCCCAATATAATGTCATGGTCCCTTACTAGGGAATGGCATATAGCGATGGGTTTAAAGGATAGATAAAGAACTTGGATAAAGTTAGATAAAGAACTTAGATAAAGAATGTTGACTTGAAAAAATTCCACATCCTATCTTTTTCTTTTTTTCCCCCCCCTCCCCCCTAATTATTCAGCTTTTCTTCACAGGAGTCCTAGACCACAGCAATGTATATATATAATATACAGCACTCCCACACATCCACCAGAAAACCTTTTCCCTTCCACAGTGATACTCTTACGACCTATTCATATCATATTTACTTAAAGTGATGTACAGAGTCTGAGACATTAGCTTTCTAACAAGGTGACATCTGTGCTTACATTGTGGTGCATACTTTAGGATACACAGTTCTTTACATTTTTAGTTATCCTATGTTTTACATTATGGTTTACATTATCAGTCTGTCATCTCCTATATGTTATGGTGTAATATTACATGTTTTATATCCATCCTTGTGTACTCTCAAGAAACTCCTCTCTTACCCCCTATTTACTTTGGTTCCACATATTTAACGTCCATTTTCCCTTCCACCTTGGTGCCCACAGTGACAGCCAACCTCCGTTTCTTGAGGAGCCACTTCCAGAGATAGATGGAATAGTGTTCAGGGCCTAACTTGCTCAACTGCCCCTATGCCCTGGGAGCCACCCTTTCTCTCGAGGGATACAGTTCCCTCTATTTGATGGCATTAGTCCTCCCCAGGATGTGGGTCCACCCCCACTCTCACTACTTGGGTTTCTACCCCATGGTGTCACCCACTCTGGCAGAATGAGCATTTAGACATTCCCCAGGAGCCCGTCCTGCATCAGACCCTCCCCTCCGAGCATTCTAAACAGGTAACCCTCTTTATTATATTTTGATATGATTTTCTCGGCATTTTACTCTCCACCAACACCTGACCCTCTCCTGTGTTCGTATGCTACCCCTCCCTCCCCCCACTTTTGGGCAACGTTACCCATCCGTCCCTCCCCAGCCACCCTCAAACCCGCAAAACCCCAACCAAAGGCAACCCCTTGCCCCTCTTTTATCTCTTCTTTGTGTTCATACTTACCACCATCTCGTCTTAAATTCCACCCCTGCAGACATCGGCTCATATCCTTCCTCCACCCTCCGATTTCCTGTAAGCCTATCTTTCAGTCTCTTGCTATCTAGGGCAGCTTGTTTATTTCATATCATTGAGGTCATGTAGTATTTGTCCTTCAATGTCTGGGTTGCTTCACTCAACATAAGGTTCTCAAGATTCATCCATGTTATCACATGTGTTTGTGGTGTGTTTGTTCTTACAGCCGAGTAGTATTCCATTGTGTGTATATACCACATTTTATTTATCCACTCGTCTGTTGATGGGCATTTGGGTTGATTCCAACTTTTGGCAATAGTGAACAATGCTGCTATGAACATTGGTGCACATATATCTGTTTGTGTCCTTGTTTTCAGTTCTGCTGGGTATATACCCAGCAGTGGTATTGCTGGGTCATATGGCAAATCTATAGCTAGTTTTTTGAGAAACCGCCATACTGTCCTCCAGAATGGTTGGATCCTTCTGCATTCCCACCAGCAGTGGAGAGTGTTCCCCTTCCTTCACATCCTCTCCAGCACTTGTATTCTTCTGTTTTTTTCATAGCTGCCAATCTTATGGGTGTAAGATGGTATCTCATTATAGTTTTGATTTGCATTTCCCTGATAGCTAGAGATTTGGAGCATTTTTTCATGTGCTTTCTTGCCATTTGTATTTCTTCTTCGGAGAAGTGTCTGTTTAAGTCTTTTTCCCATTTTTTAAATGGGTTGTTTATCTTTTTATTTTCAAGATATAGGAGTTCTTTGTATATGCAAGTTATAAGTTTCTTATCAGATATATGATTGCCAAATATTTTCTCCCACTGTGTGGGCTCCCTTTTTACTTTCTTGACAAACTCCTTTGAGGTGCAGAAGGCTTTAATTTTGAGGAAGTCCCATTTATCTATTAGTTCTTTTGCTGCTCGTGCTTTTGGTGAGATATTCATAAATCCATTTCCTATTACAAGGTCCTGTAGATGTTTCCCTACACTGCTTTCTAAGGTTTTTATGGTCTTGGCTCTTATATTTAGGTCTTTGATCCATCTTGAGTTGATCTTTGTATAAGGTGTGAGATGGTAATCCTCTTTCATTCTTCTACATATGGCTATCCAGTTCTCCAGACACCATTTGTTGAATAGGCCACTCTCTCCCAGTTGAGAGGGTTTGGTGGCTTTATTGAATATTATGTGGTTGTATATGTGAGGTTCTATATCAGAGCTTTCAATTCGATTCCATTGGTCTATGTGTCTCTCCTTATGCCAATACCATGCTGTTTTCACCACCATAGCTTTATAGTATGTTTTGAAGTCAGGTAGTGTGATTCCTCCAATTTCGTTTTTCTTTTTCAGTATGTCTTTGGCTATTCGGGGTCTCTTTCCTTTCCAAATAAATTTCATAGTTAGTTTTTCTAGTTCCTTAAAGAAGGCTGCGTTGATTTTTATTGGGATTGCATTGAATGTGTAGATCAGTTTTGGTAGGATAGACATCTTAATAATGTTCAGTCTTCCTATCCATGAACAAGGAATAGTCTTCCATTTATTTAGGTCTTCTTTGATTTCCTTGAACAATCTTGTATAGTTCTCGGTGTATAAGTTCTTTACCTCTTTAGTTAAATTTATTCCTAAGTATTTGATTTTTTTATTTACTATTGTGAATGGTATTTGTTTCTTGATTTCCTCCTGATCTTGCTCATTATTGGTGTACAGAAATGCTACTGATTTTTGTGCATTTATCTTATAACCTGCGACTTTACTAAACTCATTTATGAGTTCTAGAATCTTTGTTGTAGATCTCTCAGTGTTTTCTATGTATAGGATCGTGTCATCTGCAAATAATGAAATTTTGACTTCTTCCTTTCCAATTTGAATGCCTTTTATTTCTGGTTCTTGCCTCAGTGGTCGAGCAAGTACTTCTAAGACAATGTTAAATAGGAGCGGAGACAGTGGGCATCCTTGTCTTGTTCCTGAGTTTAGAGGGAAGGAGTCTAGGATTTCTCCATTGTAAACAATATTGGCTTTAGGTTTTTCATATATACTCTTTATCATGTTCAAAAAATTCCCTTGTATTCCAACCTTTTGGAGTGTTTTTATCAAGAAAGGGTGCTGTATTTTGTCAAATGCTTTTTCTGCATCAATAGATATAATCATGTGATTTTTTTCCTTCAATCTGTTTATATGGTGTATTACGTTGATTGATTTTCTTATGTTGAACCATCCTTGCATACCTGGGATGAATCCCACTTGGTCGTGGTGTATAATACGTTTAATGTGTTGTTGAATACGATTAGCAAGTATTTTGTTAAGTATTTTTGCATCTAGGTTCATTACAGAAATTGGTCTGTAATTTTCCTTTCTTGTGATGTCTTTGTTTGGCTTTGGTACTAGGGTAATGTTGGCATCATAGAAGGAGTTGGGTAATGTTCTATCTGTTTCGATGTTTTGGAATAGTTTCAGCAGGATTGGTGTCAGTTCTTTCCGGAATGTTTTGCAGAATTCACCTGTGAAGCCATCTGGCCCTGGACTCTTCTTAGTTGGGAGATTTTTAATAACTGATTCTATCTCTCTGCTTGTGATTGGTTTGTTAAGATCATCAATTTCTTCTTTTGTCAATATGGGCTGCTTATGTGTTTCTAGGAATTTGTCCATTTCCTCTAGATTGTCATTTTTGTTGGAATATAGTTTTTCAAAATATCCTCTTATGATAGTCTTTATTTCTGTGGGGTCAGTGGTGATATCGCCTTTCTCATTTCTTATTTTGTGTATTTGCATCTTCTCTCTTTTTTTCTTTGTTAGTGTTGCTAAAGGTTTGTCAATTTTGTTAATCTTCTCAAAAAACCAACTCTTGGTCTTGTTTATCTGTTCAAGTGCTTTCTTATTTTCTATTTCATTTAGTTCTGCTCTTATCTTTGTTATTTCCTTCCTTCTTCTTCCTGTTGGGTTACTTTGTTGTTGTTTTTCTAATTCCTTCAAATGTGCAGTTAGTTCTTCAATTTTTGCTCTTTCTTCTTTTTTGATATATGAATTTATGGCTATAAACTTCCCTCTCAGTACTGCTTTTGCTGCATCCCATAAATTTTGGTATGTTTTGTTATCATTATCATTTGTTTCAAGATAGTCATTGATTTCTTTTGAGATTTCCTCTTTGACCCACTGTTTTTCTAAGAGTGTGCTGTTTAATTTCCAAATCGTGGTGTGAAATCTGGGCTTCTGTCCTTTGCAAATCTCCAGCTTGACTCCACTGTGGTCAGAGATAATGTTTTGCATGATTTCAATCTTTCTGAATTCGTTCAGCCTTTCTTTGTGGCCTAGCATATGATCTATCTTGGAGAATGATCCATGTGCACTTGAGAAAAATGTATATCCTGCTGTGTTTGGGTGTAGCGATCTATATATGTCTATTAGATCCAGCTCCTCTAATATACTATTCAGATGTTTTGTTTCTTTGGTGATTCTCTTTTGAGATGTTCTGTCCAGAGTTGATAGTGGTGTATTAAAATCCCCCACTATAATTGTAGATGTATCTATTCTTTCACTTAGTTTTTCCAGCATTTGCCTGACGTATATAGAGGCACCCTTGTTAGGGGCATAGATATTTATGATTGTTCGATCTTCTTGACAGATTTTCCCTTTCACTAAAATGTAGTATCCTTCTTTGTCTCTCACAATTGTTTCACATTTAAAGTCTATTTTGTCTGATATTAATATAGCTACTCCTGCCTTTTTTTGGTTATTGTTAGCTTGTATGATTGTTTTCCAGCCATTCACTTTCAATCTCCATGCGTCTCTGGGTCTAAGATGTGTCTCTTGTAGACAGCATATGGATGGGTCATATTTCCTTATCCAATGTCCCAGTCTGAATCTTTTGATAGGTGAGTTTAATCCGTTGACATTCAGTGTTATTACTATCAAGGAATTATTTGTGTTAGCCATATTTTGATTGGATTTGTGTTTGTCATATTTTGTTTGTATATTTTTTTTGTCTTTTTTGTTGTTGTTGTTGGTCTTATACTCTCCTCCAACTTTGCCTTTCCTGTTTTTTCCTTTCTTCCTGCAGAACTCCCTTTAGAATTTCTTGAAGGGGAGGTTTCTTGTTGGTATACTCTTTCAGTTTCTGTTTGTCTGTGAATATTTTGAACTCTCCATCATGTTTGAATGCTAGTTTAGCTGGATAGAGTATTCTTGGTTGGAAGTTTTTTTCCTTTAGTACCTTGACTATATCATACCACTGTCTTCTTGCCTCCATGGTTTCAGAAGAGAAATCAGCACTTAATCTAATTGAGCTTCCCTTGTATGTGATGGTTTTCTTTTCTCTTGCTGCTTTTAGGATTTTCTCTTTGTCTTGAGCCTTGGATAATTTGATAAGTATATGTCTTGGGGTGGGCCTGTTGGGGTTTATGACTTGTGGAGTGCACTGTGCTTCTTGGATATGTACATCTGTCTCTTTCAGTAGATTTGGGAAGTTTTCAGCCATTATTTCCTGCAACACTCCTTCTGACCCCTTTCCCTGCTCTTCACCTTCTGGAATGCCTATAATACGTATGTTTGAGTGTTTTGCATTGTCATTCAGGTCCCTAAATCCTAATTGGATTTTTTCTATCTTCTTATTGACCCCTTCTACTATCTGTTTGATTTCTGATGTACTGTCTTCCACATCACTAATTCTCTGCTCTGTCTCTTCTAGTCTGCTGATATTTGCTGCAAGTGTATTTTTGATTTCTTGAACTGTGGTGTTCATTCCCATCATATCTGTTATGTTTTTGCATATGTCTGCAATTTCCCCTCCAAGTGATGTCTTCATGTTGTTAACCTCTTTCATTACTGCTTCAAATTTGTCGGTGATAAATGTTCTGAGATCTTACATTGCTTGTGCCAAGTTTTGCTCCCCTTCATGATTATTGGTTTGTTGATTGGATTCGGCCATGTTTTCCTGATTATTGGTTTGGTTTGTAGATTTTTGTTGCTTTCTGGTCATCTCTTTATTTTGATGAATTTAATCAGTTCCTTAGCTTCTTTGTCTGCTCTTGGAGGTTAATTAGTTGTTATTTTTGCATAGGTGTTATATCTTCTCTTTGTCACTTTTTTCTTCTTATTCTAGTTACTTGTTGGTTAAGTTCACTTTAGAGGAAAGTATTAGTGTTGGGGAAAGGCAATTGTGTAAGCAAGGGAAAAGTATAAAGTAGTATTGGTGATGTATGTCAACAAAGCAAGAATATGAGATCTGGGAGGATGGAGGTTAGATTTATGTAGATTGTTTAGAGTTATAGCTGTAGGTAGAGTACCTTTTATGAAGTAGATGACTGAATATGGGAGGAATATGGTATGAACTACAAAGCTATTGTTTTCATGAGAGAGGGAAAAAGAAAAGAAAGGTAATAGTTTCATGAGTGGATAACAGACAGAAAACAGAACAAAGGTATTAGAAATTAAGAGTTAGACACTTTGTGGATAAAAGAACGGGAGGTGGGGGGTGGAATATAGGAGAGACAGTAGATGATAGTGGATAACAAGATGCAGGGAAAGGGGGATAGTGTAGGTAGCCTAAATCAGTTCACACAGAAATGAGGCAGTGGAGGATGGGAAAACCCAGCAAATGTGAGGTGTTCCCTGTATCACCTATTGTATACTTGAATTAAAATAAAATAAGTGGAAGATGAGGGACAAGAGGGAAAGAGAATACCGAAAAAAAAAACTAATTATAATAAAGAAAAAAAAGAAAGACAAGAAGAAAGGAAGAAAGAAAAAGTGGATGGGCAAACGGTGGGGAACGGATAGGGGGAAGAGAGATACAGGTATACACGTGTCACAATTGCAACACTATCTAAAACAACAACTTCCCCCCGCTTTGCCCTAAAACCCCCGTCTGTCTGCCCAAATGGGTCTGCAAGCACCTCCCTTCCCACAAACCCCCAATAGGCCGCCCAGGGCCCACGAACTCCCCAGTACTGCAGATGCTCCAAAAAAAAAAAAAAAATTTAAGTAAAATTAAAAAAACAACAACAACAACAACAACACAAAGAACAGAAACCCCTCCGTAGGCCCAGCTCCGCCCGCCGCGGAGGCCTGGACCGGCTCTGCCTGGCTCCTTATGCCACCATGGCCTGGCCTGGCTTCGCCCGGCTCCGCTCACTACAGCGGCCCAGCCGGCTCCCGCATCCACCTCCCGCCGCCGCGGCCTGGACCAGCTCTGCCCGGCTCCTTACGCCACCGCAGCCTGGCCTGGCTCCGCCTGGCTCTGCTCGCTACAGCAGCCCGGCCCAGCTCCGGCGTCCGCCTCTCGCCCCCGCGGCCTGGACCGGCCCCGCCCGGCTCCGTACACAGCCGCGGCCTGACCCGACTCCACCTGGCTCCGCTCGCTACAGCAGCCCAGCCGGCTCCCGCGTCCACCTCTCGCCGCGGAGGCCTGGACCGGCCCCGCCCGGCTCCGTACGCCGCTGCGGCCCGACCCGGCTCCACCCGGCTCTGCTCGCTACAGCGGCCCGGCCCGGCTCCGGCGTCCGCCTCCCGCTGCCACGGCCTGCACCGGCCCCACCCGGCTCCGTACGCCGCCGTGGCCCGGCCCGGCTACGCCCGGCTCCGCTCGCTACAGCGGCCCGGCTCCGGCTTCCGCCTATCGCCACCGCGTCCTGGACCGCCCCGCCCGGCTCCGTACGCCGCCGCGGCCCGGCCCGGCTATGCCGGGCTCCACTCGCTACAGCAGCCCAGGCCCGGCTCCGGCATCCGCCGCCCGCCGCCGTGGCCTGAACCGGCCCCGCCCAGCTCCGCACGCCACCGTGGCCCGGCTCGGCCCAGCTTGGCCCCGCCCGGCCCCGCTCGCAGCCGGCGCATCCCGGCCTGGCTCCGGCATCCGCCGCTGCGGCCCGGCCTGGCTCAGCCCCACCGAGCGGGGCTAGATGCCTCGTCTCCGCCTACCCAAGGAGGGAATCCTCTACAGGTAGCTGGGATCTCCGTGTATATTTCACAGACGGATCCTCTCTGTTACCTTCCCTCCAAATCAATGTCCAGACACCTCTGGACCAGCAAAAATCCCGAAACAATCCGGTCCCAAAGAGTCTCCAACGCCACCCAGCCGATTCCCTGCAGAGGACCCTAACAGGGATGTTCACTCAGCCGCCATCTTGCCCCCTCTCTGTTTTTAATAGTACATACAACTGTCATCTATCATAACTGAATTCCATGCTCCGGACAGGCAACTCCCCATCATAAATTGGTGATGAGTCCATTGAAATATTAACCTTTTAGGCTCCCCCCAAAAAAAATTGGGAATAGACTGTGGTAACAGAAAGTCCTCACATGCTCTACCAGGTTTTCCTAGAATCACAAATATATCCTGTTCCTAGGAACAAGTATGTCAGCCTGGCTGGATAAAACATAACCCCCTAGCAGATAAGGGGAAATCTGATATATTCCTTTCTCTATTTCCTTCAGCATAATTTATATATTCACTGGAGACAGCCTGCTTTTTGTTGGAGGGAGTCTGATTTCTGAACACAAGAATGCAAATACAAGAATGGGGTGTGACACATAATATGTGTCCCTGCATTGGTGATGGATTGAGACCTGTTGTCTATAGGGCCTGATACTCAATTTTGAAGCTGACCCTTCTCTGTCTCTTCTCTATGTGGATAAAACACTGTTCTGTCCAGTGCCATGTCATTCTTATTTCTGTTGGTGAACTGACACCTCTATTTGAGTGGGTTGATATTTCTTTAGAGGTCTGTACTTCTGATCTACAGAATGAGATGTAGCAATAAGTGGAAGCAGATTCTGCAGGAAGAATAACAGAGATTGCTTATACTATATGACACAGTTTTCCCACCAAAAAAAACCCAAACATATAAAATATATATCCTCTCATTATGGAAAGGGTTTTATTATCCTGAATCTCACAAGCTGAACCAGTATTATGTGGCTTGCATTAATTAGCCATTTTATACCTAAATTAAATCTCATGAAAGTTGCCTTTGTACTAAGAATCCTCCCCAGAAAATGTTCACCATTTAAGGAACTAATACTCATTTAACGTCAGCCTACATTCAGATAAATAGTATACTATTTCTCTTTCCTTTAAATATTCTTTCTATAATTTGAATTATATTATGAATTTTTATTTTATTTTATTTTATGAATTTCTGAAGCTCTATACTGTTTTTTTAAGCCTGTATTTTAATTAATGTACCCTTTGTGTGATAGGCTGTGCCAATCAAGATACTTAAGATTTTTTGCATGAATAATTTTTCTAGTTATTTCTTGTAAAATTTAAAATAACAGATTCATTTTTAAAGGTAAACTTAAAAGTTTAATTGCAATAATTGTTGCTAAAGATACAACCTTTATACCTAAGAACAACAAAAATAGTTTATGGGTAGATTTAAGTAATTCATATAGCTTTGGGTAGATCATCCCATGTATACTTTGCTGTGCAAAAATACATGGTATAAATGTTGATATTTTGTTTGAAGCCTTTCAGTTGAGGGCCTTCTAAAAAGCTAACTATAGGGAAGAAGTAGTCAAGAATCTCAAGTAGTGGCAGATTTATATCAGCAATAATTAAAAGTATTTCCAATTCTATGCACAAAAGTACCTGTATGGCACCTTTCCTAGAGAACTTTGTACAGATGTTTCACCACTCTTTTACTCTTCATTATTGTTAGAATGGCCTTTTTTTTTTTTTTTAGCTGTCAAAACAATTTTTTATTTTATTTTATTTTATTTTTTTATTGACTTTGTAATATTATTACATTAAAAATATATATGTGAGGTCCCATTCAACCCCACCCCCCCACCCCACCTCTCCCCCCTCCAGCAACACTCGTTCCCATCATCATGACACATCCATTGGATTTGGTAAGTACATCTTTGGGCACCTCTGCACCTCATAGTCAATGGTCCACATCATGGCCCATACTCTCCTCCATTCCATCCAGTGGGCCCTGTGAGGATTTACAATGTCCGGTGATTGCCTCTGAAGCACCATCCAGGGCAGCTCCATGTCCCAAAGACGCCTCCACCTCTCATCTCTTCCTGCCTTTCCCCATACCCATCATCCACCATGTCCACTTTTCCCAATCCAATGCCACCTCTTCTATGTGGATATTGGATTGGTTGTGTCCATTGCACCTCTATGTCAAGAGGAGGCACAGATTCCACATGGATGCTGGATGCAATCCTCCCACTTTCAGTTGTAATCACTCTAGGCTCCATGGTGTGGTGGTTGTCCTTCTTCAACTCCATCTTAGCTGAGTGTGGTAAGTCCAATAAATCAGATTGTAGGTGCTGGAGTCTGTTGAGGCTCAGGACCTGGCTATCACATTGTCAGTCCAGAGATTCAAATCCCCTAAATATATCTTAAATCCCAACATTAACTGCACCTCCAGCACATTAGCATGAAAGTCTTATGAAGGAAGATCCCATCTGAGTCCAGATTCATCACACATAAACACCATTTCCAAAGAGGGGCCATCTGACCTGGTAGTTAACCCCATTGGCCATGACCATAACTCCCATGGGTCTCTTTAGCCCTCAAAGGAACCAATATCTGGGGGTTTTATCGGCTTTATCTGTCTCTCTGACTCTGCTCAGTTGTGCATGAGGGCAATCCTTCTGCCAGCCTCCAGACTCTTTTTTAGAAACTCGTAGCCATATAAACTCATTTCTCCTTTCCATTTCCCCCTTACTTTAGGTCAAACAGCATTTTAAAGTCATGTTATTTTATGTAGACAGGGATATTCTGCTGATCCACATTGAACCTTCCGTATAAGGTCATTTTCCAGTTGCATCATCAGTTGGTAGTTGATAGTGGTCCCTCGTTGCCAGGGAGGCTCATCCCCGGGTGTCATGTCCCATGCTGGGGGGAAGGCATTGCATTTACATGCTGAGTTTGGCTTCGAGACTGGCCACATTTGAGTAACATGAAGGCTGACAGGAGGAAATTCCCAGGCACAATGTTGCTCTAGGCCTTGTTCTTATTTTAGGCTTATCAGCTCACAAGCATAGTCATTAGCATCAGGGGCTCACTGTTGAACCATCACTCCCTCCCGGTCCCCGCCACTGTACCTGGGAGACTGTCGCTGCTCCCCTAGGGACCACGACAGACCACCACTGGCCAGGAACCCAGTACCCCCCCTACTGTGGTTTTTAATTGTTGCCACTATGAGTATATCCAAACATTACCATGCACCCTGGACATATGTTCTGTACAGCTCCCTGTCAGCCATATATCACCTGTCATTGGTATCCCATACCAGTATCCCTCCATTGCCATTGTTGAAACACTCTGTGATCCAGAACTCCCCGAAATTTGAAGCCCAATATAATGTCATGGTCCCTTACTAGGGAATGGCATATAGCGATGGGTTTAAAGGATAGATAAAGAACTTGGATAAAGTTAGATAAAGAACTTAGAAAAAGAATGTTGACTTGAAAAAATTCTACATCCTATCTTTTTCTTTTTTTCTTTTTTTTTTTCCCCCTAATTATTCAGCTTCTCTTCACAGGAGTCCTAGACCACAGCAATGCATATATATAATACACAGCACTCCCACACATCCATCAGAAAACCTTTTCCCTTCCACAGTGATACTCTTACGACCTATTCATATCATATTTACTTAAAGTGATGTACAGAGTCTGAGACATTAGCTTTCTAACAAGGTGACATCTGTGCTTACATTATGGTGCATACTTTACGATACACAGTTCTTTACATTCTTAGTTATCCTATGTTTTACATTATGGTTTACATTATCAGTCTGTCATCTCCTATATGTTATGGTGTAATATTACATGTTTTATATCCATCCTTGTGTACTCTCAAGAAACTCCTCTCTTACCCCCCATTTACCTTGGTTCCACACATTTAACGTCCATTTTCCTTCCACCTTGGTGCCCACAGTGACAGCCAACCTCCGTTTCCTGAGGAGCCACTTCCAGAGATAGATGGAATAGTGTTCAGGGCCTAACTTGCTCAACTGCCCCTATGCCCTGGGAGCCACCCTTTCTCTCGAGGGATACAGTTCCCTCTATTTGATGGCATTAGTCCTCCCCAGGATGTGGGTCCACCCCCACTCTCACTACTTGGGTTTCTACCCCATGGTGTCACCCACTCTGGCAGAATGAGCATTTAGGCATTCCCCAGGAGCCCGTCCTGCATCAGACCCTCCCCTCCAAGCATTCTAAACAGGTAACACTCTTTATTATATTTTGGTATGATTTTCTCAGCATTTTACTCTCCACCAACACCTGACCCTCTCCTGTGTTCGTATGCTACCCCTCCCTCCCCCCACTTTTGGGCAATGTTACCCATCCGTCCCTCCCCAGCCACCCTCAAACCCGCAAAGCCCCAACCAAAGGCAACCCCTTGCCCCCCTTTTATCTCTTCTTTGTGTTCATACTTACCACCATCTCGTCTTAAATTCCACCCCTGCAGACATCGGCTCATATCCTTCCTCCACCCTCCGATTTCCTGTAAGCCTATCATTCAGTCTCTTGCTATCTAGGGCAGCTTGTTTATTTCATATCATTGAGGTCATGTAGTATTTGTACTTCAATGTCTGGGTTGCTTCACTCAACATAAGGTTCTCAAGATTCATCCATGTTATCACATGTGTTTGTAGTGTGTTTGTTCTTACAGCTGAGTAGTATTCCATTGTGTGTATATACCACATTTTATTGATCCACTCATCTGTTGATGGGCATTTGGGTTGATTCCAACTTTTGGCAATAGTGAACAATGCTGCTATGAACATTGGTGTACATATACTATTTTGTGTCCTTGTTTTCAGTTCTGCTGGGTATATACCCAGCAGTGGTATTGCTGGGTCATATGGCAAGTCTATAGCTAGTTTTTTGAGAAACCGCCATACTGTCCTCCAGAATGGTTGGATCCTTCTGCATTCCCACCAGCAGTGGATGAGTGTTCCCCTTCCTTCACATCCTCTCCAGCACTTGTATTCTTCTGTTTTTTTCATAGCTGCCAATCTTATGGGTGTAAGATAGTATCTCATTCTAGTTTTGATTTGCATTTCCCTGATTGCTAGAGATTTGGAACATTTTTTCATGTGCTTTCTTGCCATTTGTATTTCTTCTTTGGAGAAGTGTCTGTTTAAGTCTTTTTCCCATTTTTTAAATGGGTTGTTTATCTTTTTATTTTCAAGATATAGGAGTTCTTTGTATATGCAAGTTATAAGTTTCTTATCAGATATATGATTGCCAAATATTTTCTCCCGCTGTGTGGGCTCCCTTTTTACTTTCTTGACAAACTCCTTTGAGGTGCAGAAGGCTTTAATTTTGAGGAAGTCCCATTTATCTATGAGTTCTTTTGCTGCTCGTGCTTTTGGTGAGATATTCATAAATCCATTTCCTATTACAAGGTCCTGTAGATGTTTCCCTACACTGCTTTCTAAGGTTCTTATGGTCTTGGCTCTTATATTTAGGACTTTGATCCATCTTGAGTTGATCTTTGTATAAGGTGTGAGATGGTAATCCTCTTTCATTCTTCTACATATGGCTATCCAGTTCTCCAGACACCATTTGTTGAATAGGCCACTCTCTCCCAGTTGAGAGGGTTTGGTGGCTTTATCGAATATTATGTGGCTGTATATGTGAGGTTCTATATCAGAGCTTTCAATTCGATTCCATTGGTCTATGTGTCTCTCCTTATGCCAATACCATGCTGTTTTCACCATGGTAGCTTTGTAGTATGTTTTGAAGTCAGGTAGTGTGATTCCTCCAATTTTGTTTTTCTTTTTCATTATGTCTTTGGCTATTCGGGGTCTCTTTCCTTTCCAAATAAATTTCATAGTTAGTTTTTCTAGTTCCTTAAAGAAGGCTGCGTTGATTTTTATTGGGATTGCATTGAATGTGTAGATCAGTTTTGGTAGGATAGACATCTTAATAATATTCAGTCTTCCTATCCATGAACAAGGGATAGTCTTCCATTTATTCAGTTCTTCTTTGATTTCCTTGAACAATCTTGTATAGTTCTCAGTGTATAAGTTCTTTACCTCTTTAGTTAAATTTATTCCTAAGTATTTGATTTTTTTATTTACTATTGTGAATGGTATTTGTTTCTTGATTTCCTCCTGATCTTGCTCATTATTGGTGTACAGAAATGCTACTGATTTTTGCGCATTGTTCTTATACCCTGCGACTTTACTAAACTCATTTATGAGTTCTAGAATCTTCGTTGTAGATATCTCAGGGTTTTCTATGTATAGGATCATGTCATCTGCAAATAATGAAATTTTGACTTCTTCCTTTCCAATTTGAATGCCTTTTATTTCTGGTTCTTGCCTCAGTGCTCGTGCAAGTACTTCTAAGACAATGTTAAATAGAAGCGGAGACAGTGGGCATCCTTGTCTTGTTCCTGAGTTTAGAGGGAAGGAGTCTAGGATTTCTCCATTGTAAACAATATTGGCTTTAGGTTTTTCATATATACTCTTTATCATGTTCAAAAAATTCCCTTGTATTCCAATCTTTTGGAGTGTTTTTATCAAGAAAGGGTGCTGTATTTTGTCAAATGCTTTTTCTGCATCAATAGATATAATCATGTGATTTTTTTCCTTCAATCTGTTTATATGGTGTATTACGTTGATTGATTTTCTTATGTTGAACCATCCTTGCATACCTGGGATGAATCCCACTTGGTCGTGGTGTATAATACGTTTAATATGTTGTTGAATACGATTAGCAAGTATTTTGTTAAGTATTTTTGCGTCTAGGTTCATTAGAGAAATTGGTCTGTAATTTTCCTTTCTTGTGATGTCTTTGTTTGGCTTTGGTACTAGGGTAATGTTGGCATCATAGAAGGAGTTGGGTAATGTTCTTTCTGTTTCGATTTTTTGGAATAGTTTCAGCAGGATTGGTGTCAGTTCTTTCTGGAATGTTTTGTAGAATTCACCTGTGAAGCCATCTGGCCCTGGGCTCTTCTTAGTTGGGAGATTTTTGATAACTGATTCTATCTCTCTGCTTGTGATTGGTTTGTTAAGATCATCAATTTCTTCTTTCGTCAATATGGGCTGCTTATGTGTTTCTAGGAATTTGTCCATTTCCTCTAGATTGTCATTTTTGTTGGAATATAGTTTTTCAAAATATCCTCTTATGATAGTCTTTATTTCTGTGGGGTCAGTGGTGATATCGCCTTTCTCATTTCTTATTTTGTGTATTTGCATCTTCTCTCTTTTTTTCTTTGTTAATGTTGCTAAAGGTTTGTCAATTTTGTTAATCTTCTCAAAAAACCAGCTCTTGGTCTTGTTTATCTGTTCAAATGCTTTCTTATTTTCTATTTCATTTAGTTTTGCTCTTATCTTTGTTATTTCCTTCCTTCTTCTTCCTGTTGGGTTACTTTGTTGTTGTTTTTCTGTGGTCACCCCTTGGGCTGAAATGTGGTTTGCAGGCCTGGCGGGGGAGGAGCCGTGGCAGGCCAAGCCGTTGCCCCCATAATAGGGTGGCTGGTCGGACTCACCGCCACCCCTGAAGGGAGCTCGGCATGGGCGCAGAGTGTCCTCGGGTCTCCCCTTCTTGGCAGCCATGCTTCCGCGGCCGCCCCTCCAACTGGGTGGCGCCGCACGATGCCTGTGGGGCGGCACCCTTCTTCTTCCTTCTCCCTGCACAGGCGCAGGGCAGAAAATTCCAGTCTGCCCTTTTCCCCTCCCCCGACAGCAGGAACAGCCAGGTTTGGGCGGAAAAATTCCAGTCTGCCCTTTTCCCCTCCCCCGACAGCAGCAACAGCCAGGCGTGGGCGGAAAAATCCAGTCTGCCCTTCACCCCAGCAACAGCAGCCACCAATCCCTAAACCCTGCCCCTTCCCCCAGCAACAGCGACAGCCAATCCCTAACCACCACCCCTCCCCCCCGTCCAGTACCGCCCACTGACCTTTCACCGGCAACCAATCAGAACAGGGCGTGGCTTCAACCAATCAGCCTTCCCCAGCCCCTATAAAACTGTTGCCTCTCCCTCAATAAAGTGGACTTGCGTGTTTACCTTGTCTCCGCGGTAGTTCTTCTGCCGTGCGCCCTCCAGTCCTGAGAGCCCCCGACAAAGGCCTGGCCTCCCTTGTCCCCAGTTTGTCGCCTGCTTCTCCAGGTGACCCCTTCGTCGCCTGCTTCTCGGGGCGACCCCTTCATCGCCGGCTGCCAAAAGGTCATTCTTAAATATATATATATAAAACTAAATTGATGATAATAATAATAAAAGGTAATTTTATAACAGGAAAGATTAACAGCAACCAAGCTCCCCTGCCAACTTGCTTTTAGGAAACGGTTTCTAATATTGCATGCTACTAAGTATTTAAAGAAAAGTTATTCTTAAGGAAACAGAAGATGATTTTGTCTTTGCAGCCATTGTCTATTTAGCAACACCCCTCGCTATCGGCCTAGCCACTGTTGCGCCAGACGATTGGAACCTTAAACAAAGACTCCTCCTCACTGTCATCTTCCTATCTATCATTACTATATTTACTGCACTCATTCTCCTTCATTTATAAAGCAGTCTCCTACAAACCACAAAGCTTCTGTCTTAAACATACCATTCTCAACCCTATCCTCTAAATGATCTTCTCACTTCCCCCACAGCCTTTAATACTTTATTTCTTCCTCATAACCTTTGCTTTCTTGATAATATTTTCCGCCATCAGTCTAGCCGCTACCGCACCAGAAGATTGGAACCTCGGCCAACGAATTCTACTGTCCATCTGTTTATTATCCTCTTTTATGCTTTACTCCTTATCTTCCTCCCATAATGACTTCACCAAGCCTCCTCTTGTCGAAAACCATCACCCTTCTTTTCCTCACACTCTCCATTGCACTCACCAACCCCAGCTATCAGCCTTTTAATTGGACAGTAAGCCTCTGGCAGGAAAAAGTAATCCTCTCCTACAATGTCTTCGCTGCCAAGGAGAGATCAACTACCTGCAACGCGCTGTCATCCTGGACTTTTAACAACAGATGGATCTTATAACCACCGAGATCAACAAGAATTGGACATTGGCCACCCTTGCTTGCAATGGCAAGATACCACCCCCTAAATTGTACATTTATATCCCCGTCATACTCACCTCCCTCTTCAGCCCCGCTTCCCTCATTGCTTACTGCCTCTTGGGCCTCAGCTACTTGTTGCTGCTGCCATCCTGGTCCTTATTTGAAAAGAAGGGGGAAATGCGGTCACCCCTTGGGCTGAAATGTGGTTTGCTGGCCTGGCGGGGGAGCAGCCACGGCAGGCCAAGCCACTGCCCCCATAATAGGGTGACTGGTCGGACTCACCGCCACCCCTGAAGGGAGCTCGGCATGGGCGCAGAGTGCCCTCAGGTCTCCCCTTCTCGGCAGCCATGCTTCTGCGGCCGCCCCTCCTCCCGGGTGGTGCCACACGATGCCTGTGGGGTGGCACCCTTCTTCTTCCTTCTCCCTGCGCAGGCGCAGGGCAAAAAAATCCAGTCTGCCCTTTTCCCCTCCCCCGACAGCAGCAACAGCCAGGCGTGGGCGGAAAAATCCAGTCTGCCCTTCACCCCAGCAACAGCAGCCACCAATCCCTAAACCCTGCCCCTCCCCCCAGCAACAGCGACAGCCAATCCCTAACCACCACCCCTCCCCCCCGTCCAGTACCGCCCACTGACCTTTCACCGGCAACCAATCAGAACAGGGCGTGGCTTCGACCAATCAGCCTTCCCCAGCCCCTATAAAACTGTTGCCTCTCCCTCAATAAAGTGGACTTGCGTGTTTACCTTGTCTCCGCGGTAGTTCTTCTGCCGTGCGCCCTCCAGTCCTGAGAGCCCCCGACAAGGGCCTGTCCTCCCTTGTCCCCAGTTCGTCGCCTGCTTCTCCAGGCGACCCCTTCGTCGCCTGCTTCTCCAAGCGACCCCTTCGTCGCCGGCTTCGCCGGGCGACCCCGTCAGCCGAACCGCGCAACCCCTGTGAGACCGATCCCTCATCTGCTGCCGGACCGACCCCTCGTCCCAAGCGGGAACGACCCCTCGTCCCAAGTGGGACCAACCCCTCGTCCAGAGCTGGACCTACCCCTCGTCCGCAGCCAGACCTCACCTCTACCGACCGAGCAAGCCGCCGCATTTTTCTAATTCCTTCAAATGTGCAGTTAGTTCTTCAATTTTTGCTCTTTCTTCTTTTTTGATTTATGAATTTATGGCTATAAACTTCCCTCTCAGTACTGCTTTTGCTGCATCCCATAAATTTTGGTATGTTGTGTTATCATTATCATTTGTTTCAAGGTAGTCATTGATTTCTTTTGAGATTTCCTCTTTGACCAACTGTTTTTCTAAGAGTGTGCTGTTTAATTTCCAAATCTTGGTGTGAAATCTGGGCTTCTGTCCCTTGCAAATCTCCAGCTTGACTCCACTGTGGTCAGAGATAATGTTTTGTATGATTTCAATCTTTCTGAATTCGTTCAGCCTTTCTTTGTGGTCTAGCATATGATCTATCTTGGAGAATGATCCATGTGCGCTTGAGAAAAATGTATATCCTGCTGTGTTTGGGTGTAGCAATCTATATATGTCTATTAGATCCAGCTCCTCTAATATACTATTCAGATGTTTTGTTTCTTTGGTGATTCTCTTTTGAGATGTTCTGTCCAGAGTTGATAGTGGTGTATTAAAATCCCCCACTATAATTGTAGATGTATCTATTCTTTCACTTAGTTTTTCCAGCATTTGCCTGACGTATTTAGAGGCACCCTTGTTAGGGGCATAGATATTTATGATTGTTCGATCTTCTTGAGAGATTTTCTCTTTCACTAAGGTGTAGTATCCTTCTTTGTCTCTCACAATTGTTTCACATTTAAAGTCTATTTTGTCTGATATTAATATAGCTACTCCTGCCTTTTTTTGGTTATTGTTAGCTTGTATGATTGTTTTCCAGCCATTCACTTTCAATCTCCATGCATCTCTGGGTCTAAGATGTGTCTCTTGTAGACAGCATATGGATGGGTCATATTTCCTTATCCAATGTCCCAGTCTGAATCTTTTGATAGGTGAGTTTAATCCATTGACATTCAGTGTTATTACTATCAAGGAATTATTTGTGTTAGCCATATTTTGATTGGATTTGTGTTTGTCATATTTTGTTTGTATATTTTTTTTGTCTTTTTTGTTGTTGTTGTTGGTCTTATACTCTCCTCCAACTCTGCGTTTCCTGTTTTTTCCTTTCTTCCTGCAGAACTCCCTTTAGAATTTCTTGAAGGGGAGGTTTCTTGTTGGTATACTCTTTCAGTTTCTGTTTGTCTGCGAATATTTTGAACTCTCCATCATGTTTGAATGCTAGTTTAGCTGGATAGAGTATTCATGGTTGGAAATTTTTTTCCTTTAGTACCTTGACTATATCATACCACTGCCTTCTTGCCTCCATGGTTTCAGAAGAGAAATCAGCACTTAATCTAATTGAGCTTCCCTTGTATGTGATGGTTTTCTTTTCTCTTGCTGCTTTTAGGATTTTCTCTTTGTCTTGAGCATTGGATAATTTGACAAGTATATGTCTTGGGGTGGGCCTGTTGGGGTTTATGACTTGTGGAGTGCGCTGTGCTTCTTGGATATGTACCTTTGTCTCTTTCAGTAGATTTGGGAAGTTTTCAGCCATTATTTCCTGCAACACTCCTTCTGACCCCTTTCCCTTCTCTTCACCTTCTGGAATGTCTATAATATGTATGTTTGAGCATTTTGCATTGTCATTCAGGTCCCTAAATCCTAATTGGATTTTTTCTATCTTCTTATTGTCCCCTTCTACTATCTGTTTGATTTCTGATGTACTGTCTTCCACATCACTAATTCTCTGCTCTGTCTCTTCTAGACTGCTGATATTTGCTGCAAGTGTATTTTTGATTTCCTGAACTGTGGTGTTCATTCCCATCATATCTGTTATGTTTTTGCGTATGTCTGCAATTTCCCCTCCAAGTGATGTCTTCATGTTGTTAACCTCTTTCATTACTGTGTCAAATTTGTCGGTGATAAATGTTCTGAGATCTTTCATTGCTTGTGCCAAGTTTTGCTCCCCTTTGTGATTATTGGTTTGTTGATTGGATTCAGCCATGTTTTCCTGATTACTGGTTTGGTTTGTAGATTTTTGTTGCTTTCTGGTCATCTCTTTATTTTGACGGATTTAATCAGTTCCTTAGCTTCTTTGTCTGCTCTTGGAGGTTAATTAGCTGTTATTTTTGCATAGGTGTTATATCTTCTCTTTGTCACTTTTTTCTTCTAATTCTAGTTACTTGTTGTCGGTTAAGTTCACTTTAAAGGAAAGTATTAGTGTTGGCGAAAGGCAATTTTGTAAGCAAGGGAAAAGTGTAAAGTAGTATTGGTGATGTATGTTAACAAAGCAAGAATATGAGATCTGGGAGGATGGAGGTTAGATTCATGTAAATTGTGTAGAGTTATAGCAGTAGGTAGAGTACCTATTATGAGATAGATGATTGAATATGGGAGGAATATGGTATGAGCTAAAAAGCTATTGATTTCATGAGAGAGGGAAAGAGAAAAGAAAGGTAATAGTGTCAAGAGTGGATAACAGACAGAAAACAAAACATAGGTATTAGAAATTAAGACTTAGACCCTTCGTGGATCGAAGAAAGGGAGGTGGGAGGTGGAATATAGGAGAGCCAGTAGATGGTGGCAGATATCAAGATGTAGGGGAAAGAGGATAGTGTAGGTAGCCTAAATCAGTTCACACAGAAATGAGGCATTGAAGGATGATAAAACCCAGCGAATGCGAAGTGTTTCCTGCCGCACCTATTGTATAATTGAGTTAAAAGAAACTAAGTAGAATATGGGGGACAAGAGGGAGAGAGACAACAGAAAAAAAAAGGGGGGGGGGAAAGGGGGGGAGGAAGGGATGAGAGGAAGAAAGGAAAAGAGGGTGGGCAAGGGGTGGGGAACAGGTAGGGGAAAGAAAAAAAAAACAGATATACACGAACCAGAATTAAAACACCCACTACACAGCACCTACCACAAAAAAAAAAACCCTTAAATAACTGAGTAAAAAAAGACTTTGGGGGATACGCTGTGAGAGAAGACTAGGGGATAATGTGGTGTTAGCAATCAGGAAATTGAAAAAAGTAAAGAATAAGTCAAAATGAAAATAAAAACAAAACAAAATGAAATGATAAAGAAAAAACGCCAACGTTGAAGGCTAGGGCATTTAAGGACCTCAGATGGACCTCAGCGCGTGATGGATTCAGGGATGGAAAGTCTGAGATATTGAGGACTCAAGAGGTGTGAGTCTCTGTAGTGTGGGCCACCAGAATTTAGGGAATTCAGACCTGGCAGCCTCCAATCTCGTCAACAGGAAGCCTGGGAGCCCCACAGTGTAACACAGCCCTCAGGGATCCCCACAGCTGGGTGCCAACCCTATGGGGGAAGTCAGATCCGCAAACTCTATATTGTGACTGAACCCTGCAATTCACTTTGCTGGGCTCATTAGTACGTTATCCTTCACTTCAGCTTTTGGACAGCTCCCGTCCTGTGATTCCAAACCACTGCCACTAGAGGGCGCCTCTATACCGCAGCCACTTTACTAGTACAGATCCGAAGCCCGGCCAGTGACGCGGAAAACAGATTCCAATACCAGAATTCTCAAGCTTCGCAGAATATTCCCTAATCGGCTTCCAGACGTGTCCCCCCCCCTTGCCGCAGCCTAGAACAATTTTCCAATTACTTCTCTTTATTGCCTACAGCCTATTTGGGTTGGAGAATGGTTGCCGGGCTTTTGGGGGCGGGGCTTCAGGCGGAAGCGCTATTGTTTATATTCGCACTCAAAAGTTTCTCCCGCTTCACAACAAAACACCGTCTATCTTCCGAAATCGATCCACAAAGGCGATCTGTCACATCAACCTGTCAACAGCTCACCCAGAGCTCCTGAACTCCTTAGCCCTTCAGAGCCATCCAAAAGCGGAACCCCAGGACAGGACCGCGGTTCCCCCCACCTCCAACAGGGAGGAGCCCGTGCGCCGCAATTCACCTGCGGGCAATAGAACCCAAATTATATCTACTAGACCAATCCTCTCCGTTACCTTTCCACCCAATCGATGTCCCGACACTTCTGCCCTGCAAAAATCCCAAAAAAGCCTCGCCTTGGAGAACCTGCCGCCGCGCCCAGCCGTCTCTTCCCGGGACAGACCACAAAGGCAAGTTCACTCAGCGACCATCTTGTCTCCTCCCGGTCTTTTTTTTTTTAAAGCAGGCAATCAATTCTGCACATACACAGTGGTCTTTTTTCTACAACATTTTTTTATTCTTCATAACACATCTTCTCAGGAAGGAACTAATTCACAGAGAATGTCAACCTCCCTGAAACTTCTACTGCATGTGCTCAGGGAAGTGTCAAGGCAATTATAGCGGCCAGTTGAGAGATATTAATTTCCCCATAAGAGAAAGATCTTATGATATATTCAAAACAAACCAAGGAAAACTTGTACTGATGACCTCTGCCATATTTCTTGTGATAATATTTCTTATGTGTGTTTTAAAATGAAACCTCATGTTTGAAGCAGACATTATAGTTCTGAGGAGTGAGAAATGCCTCTAGTTTTGTTTGTTTGTTTGTTTGTTTTGCTTTGTTTTGGAAGGGTATTCTTTTTGTTTTCCACAAAAAAAAAAGCATTAATATTTGAACACCAAAACTATCATTAACAACACTACTGGTAGTTGCTGGTAATGTGGGGTCATTTTTTGGACTTGGAGTTGTCTTAAATGATATTGCAGGGACAGATGCTGGACATTATATATCCTGCCATAACTCCCTGAAAGTACTGGGGAAGAGTGTATACTACAATACAAACTATAATCCATGCACTGCAACAGTGCTCCAAAATGTATTCACCAAATGCAATGAATGTGCCACAATGATGAAAGAAGTTGTTGATGTGGGAGGAGTGGGATGGGGTGGGTGTGGAGTATATGGGAGTATATTTTTTACTGTAAAATTTTTGTGATTTATGTATCTAAAAAACAATTAAAAATAAAAACAAAACATTATTACAATATCTAATTCTATGTGTTCAAAGGAAATGCAATTATTCAGAACAGCTATAATAAACAAATATAAATTTGTAAAATACTACCCCAGAAATTAGAATAACATCAAAGTTGAATAAGAACCTCAATTTAATTATCAACTAAGTGATAGTATTTAACTAAAATTAGATCAATCAAAATTACTTTTAAAGTGAGAAAAAGGAACAGAGCTTCCAGACCCCTTTTTTCAGCTATCTTCTCTTATAGGACAGAATCTGGTTTCCAAGTCTTTGCCCAGGACTTCAGCAAACTTCTTATAAAGGTTGTGCTTCTGATATATGAAGTTAATGCTTCCATACACTTTGCAAAGTTTCTTCTCCATTTCTGAGTAGTAAGATTCCTCCTCAATTGAATTGCTCCCAAACCACAGTGCATGGTTCTCATGGCCCTCAGGCTGTATTTGAAGTTTCATCTGAAGCACCTCAATCTCATTTTCTAGTAGCAAATTTTTGAAAGATAAAGAAGCTTCCTCCTTCTGAAGACTTTTGTGTGCCCTGTAATTTCTTATTTCATTTGATTTTCTTCACATATTTTTGTTGGATGTTTCTTGTTTTTCTCATTCCAGGCTTTTAGAGGTAACATTTAAGTTCACAACACAAATGAGTTTATTCACATCAAATGTCAATTCATAGACTATGTGTTCTCCATTTACTGATTCCCTCTTTCTGTCAAGTTCCAAGTGGTTATCTCCCCTAAGTACTTCTCTAAAGAGATCAGGCAAAGTTATCACCTTCAACACAGTTTCAGTGGCACATTTTATCTGGCCCGCTTGATCCTCCATGAACTCTTTCATTCTCGCATAGGAGTGCTCAAGCACATTTTTCTGTTCCTTCAGTTCTTGCATGCTTTGCTTTCATTCTAGTTTCTTGGGGATCACTTGTAGAATTTCCTGAAGATGAGAGTTTATATTCACACCATCTGTTACTTTCTTCTGAAGTTGTTCTCCAATCGGCTGAGAAGCTTTTCCATTTAAAATTTATTATTTATATCCATTTTACAAGTTACTCAACAACTACAATAAATCTGCTTGGTCAATGATTACATTACATTACCCATCTCCATTTAAAAAAATAATTTATTGAAGTGTATCACTTATACATAAACAATAAGTGTATAGTAATAGTTTTGAACTTATAAAACAAACATAGCATCATAAAGGGCTCTCATAACTCACCCTACCACCAATACCTTGCATTGTTGTTAAAATTTTTAAACTAATGATTAAAGAGCATTGTCAAAAATATTACTACTAACCAAAGTATTTTCCCCAATCTCCCTCCTATTATTATCTTCATATCATTTATATATGAACATATATAAACAATTAAGTGCATAGTAAAAGTTGTGAACTTACAAAGCAATAAGCATAACAACATACAGGGGTCCCATACCTTCCACCAACACCTTGCCTGTCATGAGATGTTTGTTACAAATTATGAAAGAATATTGTTAAAATCTTATTACTAATTATATTCCTTATCTTACATTTGGTGTGTTTTTACCACGACCAATCTTTTATTATTTTAAAAATATATTCCTTAAGACAGAAGTTGTAAACTAATAAAACATTCATGCACATGTACAGAATTCCCAAACAATACCCCTCTATCAGCACACCACACTGTGATGGGACATTTACAGATAAGTTAATATCATCTGATTGTTACCATGTCCATAGTGTACATTTGGCTCATATTTTCCATATTGTCTCATTATCAACACAGTGCATCTTTGGCATAGATGCAAGAATATTATATTATTTCTGCTATCCATAGTCCATAGGTAACTCCAGTTGTATTTTTTCCCATGCTCCTCCACATTTCCAACACCTTGCAGTAGTGATGTACATTTGCTCTAGCTCACAAAGACATTCTTGTATCTGTACCATCAAACACAATTCTCATCCACCTCTTGGTTTACTGTGCTATTCAATTCCTAGATTATTCTCCAGCATTCTGTCAATTGGCAGACTGCTATTTTCAGCCACATTCCCATTTATAAACTAGCTGTTACTCACTATTTGTTACCATCCACTCTATACATTTCCACACATTTACAGTAAAGCTAATTAAAACATCTATATACATTAAATATCAGTAGTCCATATCAGTCCTCTTATCTCCTTTAAGAATCCACCACCTACCACAAGGTCTTGAAGTTATTTTCCGACAATTTCTTTTATAAGTTTTATGGTTCTAGCTTTTATTTTTAGGTTTTTGATCCATTTTGAGTTAATTTTTGGATAAGGTATGAGGTAGCGGTCCTCTTTCCTTCTTTCAGCTATGGATATCCAGTTCTTTCAGCACCATTTGTTGAATGGACTGTTCTGCCCAAGGTGTGTCGGTTTGACAAGCTAGTCAAAAGTCATTCGAGCATACATCTGAGGATCTGTTTCTCAACCATCAGTTTGTTTCAATTGGTCTATGTGTCTGTCTTTATGCCAGTACCATGCTGCTTTTATAATATAGCTATGTAATATGATTTAAAGTCTGGAGATGAGTGTTTGCTTTTCCTTTTTATGTTGCTTCTAGCTATTCAAGATCCCTTATCCTTCCAAATAAATTTGATAATCATGTTTTCTTTTTTTTTTTAATGCTGGAGAATTTTTTATCAGGATTGCATTGAATCTGTATATTAATTTGAGTAGAATTGACATCTTAATATAATTAGTCTTCCAATCCATGAGCATGGAATGTTCTTCCAGTTATTTAGGCCTTTCTTGATTTCTTTTAACACTGAGTTCAGTTTTCTGAATACAAGTGCTTTACATCATTGGTTACATTTTTTCCTGACTATTTGAATTTCATCTGTCATATTTTATACTCACCACTCTTTTCACACTTTTAGTTACTTTTATTGATATAATCTTCATTTCTAGACTCTCTTCCAGGTCTCTCTCTCCTATCTTTTATTCCCAGGCTCTAGCACACCTTTAGTAGTTGCTAAAAATCAGGACTCTTGCTTAGAAATTCTCTCACGTTCCATTTATCTGTGAATATTCTGATCTTGCTCTCATTTTTGAAAGACTGTCTTGCTGGATATAAGATAATTGGCTGAAAGTTTTCCTTTTGTAGTATCTTAAATATATCAGACCACTGTCTTCTTGCCTCCATGGTTTCTGGTGAGAAATCAGCACTTACTCTTATTAGATATCCCTCATATGTTATGCATTGCTTTTCTCTTGTTATTCTCAGAATTCTCTTTGCCTTTGTCTTTTGACATTCTGATGAGTATGTGTCTCAGAGTTGGTATATTCAGATTTTTTTTGGATGGGAATACAGTGTACTTCTTGAACATGGGTATCTATGTCCTTCAATAGGGCTGGGAAATTTTCTACCATTATTTCTTCAAATATTTCTTCTGCCCCTTTAGCTGTCTCATCTCCTTCTGGGACACCCACAACACATGTGTTTGTATATCTTTTGCTGTCATTTAGTTCCCTGAGACTTTGTTAAATTTTTTCCATTCTTTTCTTCATCTCTTCTTTTTTATGTTCACTTTCAGAGGTAATTTCTTCAAGCTCACCAATGCTTTCTTGCGGCGGCTTGCTCGGTCAGTAGAGGTGGGGTCTGGCTGCGGACGAGGGGTTGGCCCAGCTCTGGATGAGGGGTCGGTCCCGCTTGGGACGAGGGGTTGGTCCCACTTGGGACGAGGGGTCGGTCTGGCAGCAGACGAGGGATCGGTCTCACAAGGGGTTGTGTGGTTCGGCTGACGGGGTTGCCCGGAGAAGCAGGCGACGAACTGGGGACAAGAGAGGCCAGGCCCTTGTCGGGGGCTCTCAGGACTGGAGGGCACATGGCAGAAGAACTACCACGGAGACAAGGTAAACACGCAAGTCCACTTTATTGAGGGAGAGGCAACAGTTTTATAGGGGCTGGGGAAGGCTGATTGGTTGAAGCCACGCCCTGTTCTGATTGGTTGCCGGCGAAAGGTCGGTGGGAGGTACTGGATGGGGGAGGGGTGGTGATTAGGGATTGGCTTTGCTGTTGCTGGGGGAAGGGGCAAGGCTTAGGGATTGGTGGCTGCTGTTGCTGGGGTGGAGGGCAGACTTGAGTTTCCCGCCCACGCCTGGCTGTTGCTGCTGTCGGGGGAGGGAAAAGGGCAGACTGGATTTTTCCGCCCACACCTGGCTGTTGCTGCTGTCGGGGGAGGGGAAAAGGGCAGACTGGAATTTTCCGCCCTGCGCCTGCGCAGGGAGAAAGAAGAAGAAGGGTGCCGCCCCACAGGCATCGGGTGGCGCCATCCAGGAGGAGGGGCGGCCGCGGAAGCATGGCTGCCGAGAAGGGGAGACCCGAGGGCACTCTGCGCCCATGCCGAGCTTCCTTCAGGGGTAGCGGTGGGCCCGACCAACCACCCTTTTATGGGGGCAGCGGAATTAGGCCTACCGTGGCCACTCCCCTCGCCAGGCCAGCAAACCACACTTCAGCCCGGGGGGTGACCGCACTTTCTTCTGCCTCCTCAAATCTGCTATTATATTATTCCAATATTTTTAAAATTTCATTTATTGTGCCTTTCTTTCCCATAAGATCTGCTCCTTTTCTATGTATGCTTTCAAATTCTTCTTTGTGCTCATCAAGTATCTTCTTAATATCCTTAATCTCTTTAGCCATTTCATTGAATTTATTAAGGAGATCTGTTTGAACATCTATGATTAGTTGTTTCAACTCCTTGATGTCACCTGGAGGCTTATCTTGTTCCTTTAACTGGGCCATATCTTCCTGTTTTTTGATGTGGATTGTAAATTTTTGTTGGTGTCTTCACATCTGGTTTACAGGAGTATTTATTCTGGGTGAAGATTTTCTCTTTAGTTTAGGGCTTCCTGCCCATTCTCCTTTGCTGATTGTGCAGTGGGAGCCAAGGATGTAGTTGGTGCTATAAACTATAGGGGTTCAAGCTGCCCTCATTGCCCCAGGGACCAATGAAGCTTAGCCCAACTTTCTTCTTTGTCAGGGGCAGGACAGAATCACAGCTTTGCAGAATAGTCCAAGTTGTGAAGGCTTAGACTGTAGTTGCCCAGAGAGACTGATGAAGCTTCTCACCTCTTTCTCCCATCTGGGGCAGGAATAACATTTCAGGTAAGGGCCACAATCTATGCAGTGTGGGTCCAAGTTGACCACAGTTGCCCAAGTAGACTTTGAATTATTCAGTCTGTGAAGGCCAATTGTACCTGTAGTTACCTGAATAGGCTGGTGCATGGCCTGCCAACCTCTTCCCTGCCAGAGGTAGAGCTGAAGTCTAACCTAGGGCTGCAGGCTGATCTCAGTGAAAGAAGCCACTTCCTATCATCACTGTGAGTTTCAGTCAGCTGGGCATCCCCTAATGTGGGGAGCAGAGTCAAAATGGCAACCACCAGTCTCTTCTGACTTGGACAGATTCACACCCTAGCTGTTTCTAAGGTTATAATGTAGTCAGTCAAGTCTACTTCTCTGTTGCTGAAATCAGTGGCCAACCATCTCCTCCTCCCCTACTTTTGGAAAATGGAGCTTCCTATTCTAGCCATAGAATAGTTCCTGAGGCACTTGCACTGCCAAAGTAGGATAATCACTAGCCTCCATGGCTTGGCCAGTAATTTTCCAGAGAGGCTGGTGCAGGTCTCCTCAGCTTTTTCCCTGCCAGAGGTGGGATTGGGACTTAGGCTAGAGCTGCAATCTGATCTATATGGAAAGAAGCCAGGGAAGTGGACTTGGCCCAGTGGTTAGGGCGTCCGTCTATCACATGGGAGATCCATGATTCAAACCCCGGGCCTCCTTGACTCATGTGGAGCTGGTCCATGTGCGGTGCTGATGCATGCAAGGAGTGCCCTGCCACGCAGGGGTGTCCCCCATGTAGGGGAGCCCCACACACAAGGAGTACACCCTATAAAGAGAGCCACCTAGTGCAAAAGAAAGTGCAGCCTGCCTAAGAATGGTGCCACCCACATGGAGAACTGACACAACAAGATGACACAACAAAAAGAAACACAGATTCCCATGCTGCAGACAACAACAGAAGCAGACAAAGAAGAATACACAGCAAACAGACACAGAGAACAGACAACCGGGGCGGGGGGGAGGGGAGAAGGGGAGAGGAATAAATAAATACATAAAAATAAATCTTAAAAAAAAGAAAGAAGCCAGTCCCTGCACACACTGTGATTTTCAGTCCACCCCACTTCCCCTCATGCCAGGCATGAAGTTATGATGGCAGCTACCAGCCTCTTCCTGACTTGGACAGGCTCAAACTTTAGTTGTTCTTAGGATTATATTTTAACCTGCTGAATTTATTTATCACTAGCTGAACTTGGTGCCCAACTGTCTCTTCCTTCCCCATTTTGAGGAAGTGGAGCTTTTAATTTCTGCCACAGAACAGCTCCTGAGGTGGCTTTTACCTCTAGTGGAGGATAGGCACTGGCCTCCATGGCATGGAGCACTCTACTTATGAATCTTTTCTGCAAATGAGAAGTCTCCTCCTTCCATTCCTTCAAGGATGTTGCAGGATGCTCTTTTGGCCCCTGGAGTCTCCAAACAGGACCTTCAGCTAGTTCCAGATAGCTCTGGTCATTTACTAACTGCTCTGTTGCAGGAGCTGACTCTCAAATTCCTTACTCTGCTGCCATCTTGCCAGTTGTCTCCAGTTGTTTTTTGTATAAAGTATGAGGTGGTGTTCCTCTCTTATTCTTTTGTAAATGTATATACAGTTCTCCAAGCACCATTTGTGAAGAGGCATTCTCTTCCAATTGATTGGGTTTCATAGCCTTGTTGAATATCAAATGACTGTATATGCGAGGATCTATAACAGAACTCTCAATTCAGTTCCATTCGTTGGTCTATCATGCCAATACCATGCAGTTTTGACCATTGTAGCTTTGTAGTTTAAGTCAGGTAGTGTGATTCCTCTGATTTCATTTTCTTTTCCAATATGTGTTTGGCTATTTGGGGCCCCTTGACTTTCCAAATAAATTTCATAGTTAGTTTTTCAATTCAATAAAGAATTCTGCATTGAATTTTATTGGGATTGTATTAAATATGCAGTTTGGGTAGGATAGATATCTTAATGATGTTTAGTCTTCCGTTCAATGAACAGGGAATATTCTTTAAGTCTTCTTTGATTTCCTTTAACAGTGTCATGTAATTTTCTGTGTGTAAATCTTTTACATCTTTCATTAAATTTATTCCTAGGTATTTGATTTTTAATTATTATAAAAGATATTTTTTCTTGATTTCCTCCTCAGATTGCTCATTATTGGTGAGTAGAAATGCTACTGATTTTTGCAAATTGATCTTATAACTGGTGATTTTATTGAACTCATTTAGAAGTTCTAGAAGCTTTGTATATTTCTCAGGGCTTTCTATGTATAGGATCATGTTGTCTGCAAATAGAGAAATTTTGACTTCTTCCCTACAAATTGGGTGCCTTTTCTATCTTTTTCTTGCCTCAATATTCAAGCAAGGACTCCTAAAACAATGTTAAATAGAAGCAGTGACAGTGGGCATCCTGGTCTTGTTCCCAATTTTACGGGGAAAGCTTTTAGTATTTCACCATTGTATATGATGTTAGCTCTGGGTTTTTCATATATACCCTTTATCATATCAGAAAGTTTCCTTCTATTCCTGTCTTTTGTAGAATATTTTTTAGGAAAGGGTGTTATACTTTGTCAAGTGTTTTTTCTGTATCTATAGAGATGATCATTTGATTTTTTTCTGTTGAACTCTTTATGTGGTGTATTATGCTGATTGATTTTCTTATGTTGAAACACCCTTGCATACCCGGGATGATACCCACTTGTTCATGGTGTATAATTCATTTGATGTTGTTGAATATGATTATCAAGTGTTTTGTTAAGGATTTTAGCATCAAGGTTCATTCAAGAGATTGGTCTCTAATTTTCCTTTCTTGTGGCATCTTTGTTTGGCTTTCATATTAGGGTAATGATGGCATCATAGAACAAGTTAGGCAATGTTCCTTCTTCTACTATTTATTGGAAGAGTTTAAGGAAGATTGGTGTTAGTTCTTTCCCAAAAGATTGGTACGATTCACCTGTGAGTCCATCTGGTCCTGTGCTCTTCTTATTTGGAGTTTATTGAAGACTGATGGTATCTCTTTATTTGTTGTTGTTTTTTTTTTCAAATTCTACTCAATTCTATCTCTTTATTTGTGACTGGTCTGTTGAGTTCATCAATTTATTCTTTCATCAATGTAGGCTTCTGTGTGTTTCTAGAAATTTGTCCATTTCCTCTAAATTATCCTTCTTATATTGGCATATAATTTTCAAAGTATCCTCTTATGATACTCTATTTCTGTGGGATGAGTGGTGATATCCCCTTCCCCATTTCTTATGTTGTGTATTTGCATATTCTCTCCTTTTTTCTTTATAAGTCTAGCTAAGGCTTTGTCAATTTTATTGATCTTCTTGAAGAACCAGCCTTTGTTTTTGTTTATTTTTATCTAGTGCTTTCTTATTTTCCATTTCTCTTAGTTCCGCTTTAATCTTTGTTATACCTTTTTTTACTTTCCTTTGGTGTTAGTTTATTTCTTTTTCCAATTCCCCAGGTGTGAAGTTAGGTCTTTGATTCTAGCTCATTCTTCTTTTCTGATATCTGCATTTATGCCTATGAATAGCCCTCTCAGTACAGCTTTTGTTGCATCCCATAGATTTTGATATGTTGTGTTGTCATTTTCATTCTTTTTAAGGTAGTTACTGTTTTCTTTTGAAATTTCCTCCTTGACCCTATGTTTGTCTAAGAGTGTGTTGTTTAACTACCATATCTTTGTGCCTAATCTGGTTCTCTGGCTCCTACTAATTTCCAGCTTCATTCCATTGTGGTCAAACAAATTACTTTGTATAATTTCAATTTCTCTGAGTTCATAGTGAATTTTTCTGTGGCCTAGCATGTGGTCTATCTTGGAGAATGATCCATACGCACTTGAGAAGAGTGCATATCCTGCTGTATTTTGATGTTGCATTCTGTATATATCTATTAGGTCCAGATGCTCTAATTTCTTATTCAAAGTCTTTGTTTCTTTATTGATTATTTGCTAAGATGTTCTGTATAATGTTGATAATGGTGTATTAAGTTCCCCAACTATAACTGCAGAGGCATCTATTTCTCCACTTAGTTTTTCCAGTGTTTATCTCATGTATTTTGAGGTGCTCTGGTTAGGCACATGAATGTTTATGATTGTTCTTTCTTGTTTAAAAATTACACATTTTACTATATATAGGGTCCATCTTTGTCTCTTACAATAGTTTTGCAATTAAAGTATGTTTTATCTGATATTGGCATAGCTACTCCCACCCTTTTTCGGTTATTGTTTGCTTGTAAGATTGTTTTCCAGCCATTCACTCTCAGCCTCCTTCAGTCCCTGGGTCAAGGTGGGTTTCTTATAGATAGCATATAGATGGGCTAATTTTCCTTATCCATTCTGCCAATCTGTGTCTCCTAACTGGTGAGTTTAATCCATTAACATTCAATGTTATTACTGTTCAGGAATTACTTATATTAGCCATATTTTATTTGTGTTTATGTATGTCATGTGTTGTTTTATTTCTCTTTTTATCTTTTTACTTGTACTTGCACTTTCCTCCAACTCTTTCTCTCCTGCTTTTTTCTCCTTTCTACCTGCTGAACTCACTTTAGTATTTCTTGAAGTGCAGGTTTCTTAATTGGCACACTCTCTTAATTCCTGTTTATCTGTGAATATTCTGAATTCTCTATAATTTTTGAATGCCAGCTTTGCTGGATAGAGAATTCTTGGCTAGAACATTTTTTCTTTCAGTACGTAACTATGTCATACCACTGTATTCTTGCCTCCATGCTTTCAGATGAGAAATCAGCACTTATTGAGCTTCACTTGTATGAGATGGTTCTCTTTTCTCTAGCTGCCTTTAGTTTTTTCTCTTTGTCATGAGCATTGGACAGTTTGACAAGAATGTCTTGGAGTTTGCCTGTTGGAATTTTTACTCTCTGGGGTGTGCTGTGCTTCCTGGACATGTACATCCATTTCCCTCAATAGGGTGGCTAGTTTTCAGTCAATTATTTCCTCCAAAACTCCTATGTCCCCTTTCTTTTCTCTTCTCCCTCTGGGATGAATATAATGTATATATATGCATGTTTTATATTGTTGTTTAAGTCCCTAGTTCACTGCTGGATTTTTTTCTGCCTTTTTATCTATCTGGTTTACGATCTGTTTGATTTCAGATGTGCTGCTTCCACATCACAAATTCTTTCCTCTGCCTGTTCAAATCTGCTGTTATTTGCTTTCATTGTATTTTTGATTTCTTGAATTGTGCCATTCATCACCATCATATCCATTATCTCTTTATGTATGTTTACAGTTTCTTTAGTATGTTCTCTCAGTATCTTATTATTCTTAATCTCTTTCTTCACGTCACTAAGTTGATCTGTGTTATTTGTTTGGACAGCTTTGATTAGTTGACAGTTGTTTCATGTTCTGTATCTCTTCCTGGTTTTTAGTTTGTTCACTGGAGTGGATTGTGTCTTCCTGTTTCTTGGTATGGTTTGTAAATTTTTTTGCTGCTATCTGGTCTTCTTGTTCTCTTGTTGAAACCCAACAGTTGATTAGCTTCTCTCTCTACTCTAGGGTTTTATTTAGTTGCTCTTTTTGTGTGTGTGTTAAGTTTTCTCTTTGACACTTTGTCTTTCTTATTCTATTTTCTTGCTGTTTTCTGTGTTCCCTTGAAAGAAAAAGATTAGGGACAGAGAAAGGGAAAGAGGCAAGATAAGAAAAAGAATAAGAGTAATAACAATATTAAAGTTAGAAGAGGAACTGCATAAGACCTAGGAAAATGAATATTTGCCCCATGTAGGCAGTGTAGAGTAATAGAAATTAAAAAAAAGGGAGTACCTATATTTGAATGGGAAAACAGAATAGAGAAGAATATATAGAATGAATTACAAGGCCAGAGTGATGAAGAGAGAGGGAAAGAGAAAAAGAAGGACAAAAACGAAAAAAGTTGATAAAAGAAAGAAAACAGATTAGACTAGTTAGAAATGAAAACCAGAAAAATTGAGGACTAAACAAAGAGAGGTGAACTATAAGAACAACAACAGAAAGTGGGAGATTGAAAGATTAAGGAAGGAAAAGAGATAGCATTGGTATATGTAGCAGTTTTTTATGGTTCATGAATTCCCAAAATAGATATTGGATTATGTTTGTATACTGGTCTGTACTGGGCATGATTAAAGTATGATTAGGGCTTTGATTGGGCATGTCAGTAGGGTGAATATTTTGAATTCTCTATCTACAGATAAAAGACATGGCAAGGAATAGAGTTGGAGTTTTGATGCTGGATTTTGAGCTGAAGCCCCTGGAAGTAAGCACATAGAGGAACTTGGTCATAAGGAAAGAGAAAATGCTTTGGGAAGAGAACAAGCTTTTGCCTGATAGTCTACAGCTGGCCTTGTGGGGATAGTAGAAGAACTGATCCCAGAGAGAGGCAAACCCTGGGAAGAGATAAACCCATGAAGCCTGAAGCCTTACAGACATCAGCAGCCATCTTGTTCCAACATGCCACAAGACTTTGCTGAGGGAAGTAACTTATGCTTTATGGTTTGGTAACTGTGGGTTTCTAACCCAAATAAGTACACTTTATAAAAGCCAACAGTTTTCTGGTATTTTGCATCAGCACCCCTTTCACTGACTAATATAGGAGATAAAATGAGTATACACAGAAAAGGGGAAATTAAGGAAGAGGAAACACAGCAAACAAGAAACAAGACAGCAGCACCTAGATAAAAAGGGAAAGGGGAGAAAGAGGGAAAAAAGGCTAGAAAACAAAAGAGCAAACAATCCACAAGCAAGCAGTAAAAAAAAAAAAAAACTAAGCAAAAACAACCTTCCCTCTTAGGACCCTGTGGAGCCGCTTAGGCTGTTGGTTATCAATCAGCCACCCTGCAGCCTTCCTTCTGCAGGATTTGAAGTGGATTTTAGTGAGTAAACTAAGTTAATTTTTTCAAAAAGTAACTTTTTTAGGAAAAATAAGAGACCCAAGAGAACCTATACTAAAATAATGTCTGTCTTTTCCCTCTCCTAAAGTATCAGCTGGATGTTTGATATCTCTGAGGATCACTACTCTAAGAGGATCTGGCACTTGAACTAGGGACCTCCTATATTCAAAGCAGGAACTGCTTCACTGAGCTAAACTTTCTCATTGGGTCAGTTAGCTCTTCAGAAAGCTTTCCAGTCACTTTCCTATGGGCAGATTTTGCTCTTTGCATTTGGGTAGATTCCTGTTGATTTGGGATATGTTCCTGCCCTCCTTCTAGTGTTATTGCTTTCTGTCCTGGGGTAGCAGGACACAGTAGCCTGTGTGAATGGATCCCACCTCGCCTCTCCTGATCAGGTTGAGTCCCCTTTTGAAATTCAAATGGGGCCTTGGAGACTGAACTTACTGAAGAAAAATGACTCTCAACCCTCTTCCAGTCTACCCCCTTCTCTCATAGGACCCAAAATAGGCTCTCGGAATCTTATTAAGTGCTTCCTACTGCCTGCCTCCCATATGGGAGTTGGAACTTTGATAGTTTTCAGCACAGGACTAGTTAATTGCTTGACTCCACCCTCCACCAGGCCTATCCCAGGATGGCTAGGTAAATCAGGCTGCCTAAGCAGTTTCACCTCTCCCCTCTTCCTAGGGCTACCTCTTTCCAGCTGGTATGCTCCTCAGAGCTCAAAGGGAGTAGAGGCAACCAAACCCACAGAATGGAAACCCTTCTCCTTCCTTCACCAGAACCCTCCCACTGCCGGTGGGAGTTGGGGCTCCCTGAGGGTTTTTGCCTTGACAATGTTACATTAGATTTTTCCACCTTATTTCCAGATACAAGCAATCAGTGCATGATATCCTGGGAACACCAAAAGGAAAATCATATGCTATTAGTAATGATTGCATCTAGGCAATCATCTATTTAAAGGTTTCTGTCATACATACTAGATAATGAAAGTGAGAGAGTTGTACACTTTTATTTCCCACTTTCATAAATCATATTAACCTAGACAGAATGAGACCTCATGATCATGCACATTTTGGTGGAATTCTAATACATACAGTGACTGTTTTGCACAAAAGGGTAATATGCCCAATAAAAAAATTCATGTGACCTTATATATTGTCATTACAAAGACTTCAGTTAATGGGTCAAAAACAATTGATCAAAAGAACAGACCCTGGAATCAGATCAAAAAGATTGGCCAAATACTTACAAAATGGCAAATATTATGCTTGTCTCAGAGTTTGTTCTACTTGGATTCAGAGGGGATCTAAGGAGACACACCATTATTATTTCTCATGTTTTTGATCCTGCACATCTTGGCTGTGGTTGGGAACTTCGGCATGATTGTAATTATCAGGACTGACATCCACCACCATACTCCCAAGTTCTCCTTCCTCCAAATTCATTACTTGCTGGACATCTGCTATTCTTCCACTGTTGCACCCAGAACTCTGTGACCTTCTTGAAAAAAGACCACACAGTTTCCTTTTGTGGTTGTGAAGCAGGCTAGTAAAGTAGGGAATAGTAAGGTAGGGAACCTGTCAGAGAGTCCATGTGGACATCAGAAACCCCCGAGATGGCTGCAGGAGGAACCCCACCTCCAGGATTCTGCTACCCAGAACAAAGACTCCTTTCTGAGAACAAGGAAAGGTCCAGATGTTCCCTAGAAATTTTATCATTGGGTCCTTACTAAGGAATTGATGGGTGGGATAATCAGTCCAAAGAGCAAACAACTGGAACCCCTCTGCTCCTATTAGGAAAGGGGCAGAATAATTAACAGTTTAAAATCCAGGCACAAACTGTAGCACAGGCTCTCGCCTTGCTCTTTTTGCCTATACACCATCCTGCCCTCTTTTTGTCGTTTTCACCATTTTCCCTCCACCACATGGCCACACATGTAAACCTGGGGATTTATAATCTATAATGGGGAATTGTAGCTTGTAAATCAGCCCTCTTCATTCCTTTCATCCCTTTTCTCTCTTCCTGGGATCCCTGCTCTGTTATTTTCTGTTATTTTATCCCATTTCTCTTCCCTCCCTACTCGAATAAATTACTGGCCTAACTCACCTGGTGTGCTTTTGAAATTCATTTCTGCAGCACAGCCAAGAACCTAGATAGAATCCAGTAACAGTTGTGCTTCTTATTTCTTCTTCTTATCTCTTTTCTGAACCATGGGGGACTTCCTTCTGGCTGCTGTGGCCTCTGACCACTTCATTGCCAAATGCAGACTTCTTCTATTTCCTGTTAGCCTGTCTCACAATGTCTGTGTACTTTCAGTGTTGTGGTCCTACTTGTGGGGTGTAGTAAGTACCATCACTCAAACAACAGTGAACCATAGGTTGTCCTTCTGTGGTTAAAATGAGGGCAATAATTTTTTTCATTGATGCCCCCTTTTTTGTCCCTAGATGTTAAAATACCTTTATGAATCAATTGGCTCTTGGTTTATGTGGCACCTTTACTACCAGAATATTTTGGTAGTCTTGGTTTAATATATCTACAACATCTCAACCATTCTGATGATTCATATGGTGCAGGGATGCCAGAAAGCATTATTCACATTTGCCTCCAACTTGACTGAGGTGCCCTTTTTTGGTACTGTTTTCTTTCAGTATAAACAACTCAGTTGCATCTCCTCCATGGAGCCAAGGAAAGTAGCACCCATCTTTTACACTATTGTCATCCCCATGTGAACCTTCTGATAATACAGCCCAAGGAACAAAGATGTCAAGCCAGCTCTGAGTTAGGGAAAGCAGAATCTCTCACTGATTTTTGTTGCCATGGGTCCCATCAATCATCCTGTATTTAGCTCAATATTGGTGCTACTTAAGCAGATTACATTTTAACACTATGGCATTTTGGAAGGATTTTGTTTAATTGTTGAAGTACATAATCTAGAAGATAGGGTACATTTCAATTACCTTTCCTGACCAATAAGAAATATAAATTGTAGGACTTGTGCTGAATAAAATTTAAACTGGAAGAACAGATGACTGGATGGATAAATATTCATGGTTATGTTACTTCATATTATAAATTATTTTTAACTATCAGATAACAATGATATAAAAATAATTCTGTACTACTATTAAAAATATCTATAGAAATTTGAATACAGCTAACCAAAACCAAATCAGTCCTTCCCAAAGGAAAGCAAACCATAAATATTTTACCTACAAATTTTATAATTAGCTAAATTAATAATTGATATTTTTCATAATAGAGTGAAGATTTAATGAAATAAAATAATTTTATTCTTAAATTCTCATTTTAAACAGCTTTATTAATCTATAATTGACATGCAATGAATGTGTACATTTAAAGTGTTCAATTTATGCTTGATATTTATATTCACTGGGGAAGCCATTACCATAATCAAGATAAGAACATTATTTTTATCACACCAAAAGCTTCCTTGGGCCCAGTTATAATGGTTAATTCATGACCCTCCCCCAATCCCTTTACTCCTCAGGCAACAAATGATCCCTTTTTCCAAGAGTTTAATATAAATGAATTTATAAATATGTACTTTTTTCTTGCTTTTTCTTGGTTTCTTAGTTTCTTTCACTCAGCATAATTTTGAAATTTATCTAACTTGTAACATATATCTAGAGTTGATTCCTTGCAGAATAATGTTGCATTGTTTAGATACTGAATTACCATTTCACCTCTTTATAGAAATTTCAGTTGTTTCCAGATCAAGGCTATTACAAAATAAGTTGTATTTAAATATTTATATGAACTTAAGCTTTCATTACTCTTAGGTAAGTACCTTGGAATGGATAGATTATGTAGTAAGGAAATATTTAACTTTTTAAGAAATTTCTATACTAATACTCAAAGAGTTTTTACTAGCTTTAAGTCCTACCATCAGCTTGTGAGAATTTTGAATTTTCCATATCCTCTCTAACATTTACATATATCTAATTTTAATCATTTTAATAAGTACATAGAGGTATTGTTGTTTTAACTTGAATTTCCCACATGATGAATGATGTTGAAATTTTTAAAATTTTTATTTTGCCATCTTATATCATTGGTGAATTGTATGTTAAATATTTTGCACCTAAGTTTTCATTTGATTATTAATTTTCTTATTAATGAGATCTGGGTGCATTTTGTGTTTTGTCAACACATGCCTATTCATGAAATATGATTTGCAAAACTTTTCTCCCAGGCTGTGGTTTGTCTTTTCATTCCCTTAACAATGTCCTTCTATGAGTGAAAGCTTTAATTTTGTTTAAATCCAATTTAGCAATTGTTTTTTAAAATAAATTATTTATAATAGAGAGATCTTCTGTTTACTTATTTAAAATATTTTTGCCTAACATGAGGTCAAAGAGATTTTTGCCTGTGTTTTCTTCTACAAGCTTTATACTTTCATCTTTACATTGAAGTATGTGGTCATTTTTAGCTATTTTTTAAATATGATACAAATTCTAGATCAAAGGCCTTTTTTGGCATATGGATTCAAAAGTTTTAGTATCCTTTCTTGAAATACTATCATTTCTCTACTCAATAGTCCTTGTATTTTTGTCAAAAGTCAGTTACACACACACAAACACACACGCACACATACAGGATGGATTTTAGAACTTTTTTGTTTTGTTGGTCTGTTTCTCTTTCCACCAATACCACACTAGCTTTATTACTCCAATTTTATAAGTCTTGAATCAGGTATTTTGCTCCTCCAATTTTTTTCTTATTTTTTAAAGATGTTTTGACAAATTTAGTTTTCTTTTTTTTTTTTTCTTTTTTTTTACTCTTGTGGTATTTCTACGTGAATTTTAGGGACAATTTGTCAATTTCATCAAAAAAGCTCTGTTGGGATTTTTGATTGGGATTGATTTTAAATTGTACAATAATTTTGGGGGAAAATGACATCTTGACAATATTCATATTTCCCAACTATAAACCCAATTTGCATTTCAAGTTATGTAGAATTCCTAATATCTCTCAGTATTGTTTTATGACTTTCAGTATACATGTCTTCACATTGTTATTTCAGATTTACCCTCAAGTATTTGATGTTTTGTGATGTTATTGTAAATGTTAATTTTTTATAATTTTTATTCTAACAGTTCATTGTTAGCAAATAGAAATAAAATTTGCTTGTATACATTGACCTCGTGACCTTCAAATTTACCAAACTCAGTTATTTCTAGCAGCTGTTGGGTAATTATTCAGCATTTTTAATATACAATCACATCACCAACAAATATGGTATTTTCCCTTTTATAATCTGATGGTCTTCTTGATTTTTGCATTTAAAGTCTATTAATCCATTTTGCCACTCTGTCTTTGAATTGGGGAGTTTAACCTATTAATATCCAATATTATTACTGCAAATGTAGTACTTATTTCATCCCTTATAACCTTTGGTTTTTATAATTCATATACATGTATTTTTGTTTCTCTTTTTACCCTTATGGTTACTTTTACTGATAATCTTCATGTTTTCACATTACTTCAAAATACTCTCTCCTGTGTGGGCTATGATGTGGACAATTGACCCTGAGGTGCAGTGATGCTCAGAGATGTATTCACCAAATGCAATGTATGTGTCATGATGATGGAGGAGATTGTTGCTATGGGGGGAGTAGTGGGGTGAGGGGGGTGGGGGGGTACATGGGGACCTCATAGTTTTTGAATGTAATATTTAAAAAATGAATTAAAAAATAAATAAATTTAAAAAAACATAACAAAAAAAAAAAACCCAAAATACTCTCTCCTGTCTTTTCCTTTCAACTTGTAGAACTCCATTTAGCACTTCTTGTAGAACTACTTTCTTAGGACAGATTCTCTCAGTTTTTGTTCATCTGCAAATACTTTATAGTTTCTCTCATTTTTGAAGTACTTTTTGCTAGATAAAGGATTTTTTGCTGGCATTTTTTCCTCTCAGTACCATAAATATATCATACCACTGCCTTACTATCTCCATGGTTTCTAATACTAATTAACACTTAGCATTATTGAGGAGGACCCTTTTTTGCAACAAATCACTTTTCTCTTCCTCCTTTCAGAATTACTTCTTTATCTTAGGCTTTTGACATTTTGATTATGTGTCTCACAGTAGATCTATTAGGATTTATTCTGTTTGGAGTACATTATACTCTTTAATGTGTATTTATACCTTCCATAATAGTTGGGGGAGTTTTGGACATTATTTCTCAAATATTCTTTCTGCACCTTGTCCCTCCTCTAATCCTTCTGGGGTAACATGACACATAGTTTGGGTGCATTGTGCTGTCATTCAAATCCCCAAGGCTTTGCTCAAATTTTTCCTTACCTTTCTCTATTTGTTCTTCTGTCTACTGTTTTGCAGATTCTTTCTTCTGCTATTCATATCTTCTGATGTATTCCTCAGGTGTATTTTTAAATTATATCTGTATATAATTTAAACTATATATAATTATGTATAATCATATATATATATGAGCTTACAAGACAGTCATGCATAACATGCATAATTCCCATACATCTTCCTTCCACCAACACCTTACATTGCTTTGGAACATTTGTTACAGATTATGAAAGGACATCATAAAAATATTCCAACTTCTGAATCTCTGCTGAAGTGTTAATTTCTTCTCTCTACTGGGCCATAACTTCCTGTTTCTTAGAAGGTCTTGTAGTTTTTTATAATGTCTAGGCTTCTTATTATCATAATGAGTTTACCCTGAAGGTCAGTTTCTTCCTCTTGCTTAAAGATTTTTGTTGGTTGGCTTTGTGTTAAGACTCTTCTTAGATACTTAGTCCACCTTATTCTAGGACTTGAGAAGGGCCTGTGATTAACTGATCAGATTTTTTTCAGCTATTCTTCATCTTATACTTGCCCTGGAAATGTGGGGAAATTTGAAATTTTATTTTTATGTATCAGGAGACAGCTTTTGTTCCTTGGTTCCTTCTATAAGAATCTTGAACTGTTCAGTTTGTTTCTCTTTTGACTCTATAGTGTTCTACATTCCTTTCCTTGTCCCTAGCTGTTTTGTCTGGAAGGCAATTCTGGGATTTGGTCATACCTGAGTGACTTTCCCAGGCCATTATTTCTGAGTCAAAACAAGGCCATGAATCCATGAAGGGGGTTCATAGGAGCTTCAAAGTGCCCCGGATAGCTCCCTAAATCCGTGCTTTCCTGGCCTACTCGGGAAATAAAACCTAGCAGCTAAACGTCCCCTGCACCTTTGAGGACGCACTGCATCTGTAATTCTTCACCAACTCTGAACCTGTCCAGGGTGGGGTTTAAACAATATATGCTGCTGCTTTTGTCTGGGATGTGCTGAAAGAAAAGTTCAGAGCCAGTACCCAGGGATCCAAATTTGCTGAACAAAAGCTGTGATTAGTAATTGGCCATTCCCACTCTTGCTTTGGGGAAAGAATAATTTTATGTCCCTTTCTATCAACAGTGAGCAGGCCAGGGACTGGACCTCAAGGCATCCATCCATGAGAGTGGGGGATGGGTGCCCATAGCCATTGTGCAGAGAGAACACCTCACTGTTCTTCACTGCAGTTCATCAGCCTTTTCCTCCTCCTCTTCCCTCGATGCTTTACAGTGTTCTTCCAGCCTCTTGTGCCCCAGAACAGTTATTTCAGATAGTACCTGCCTGTTTAATGGCTATTTTTGGAAGGACTGAGCCCTGGTGCCCCCTACTCTGCCATATTCCCATCTCTACCTGATTGCTAGTTTGACCCATATATCAAATGTAGACAATTTTCAATTACTTTATAATTTCTAACTGGGATTTCTTATTGGTGATGATCTTAATTCCAAAGTAGAGTTATAGTGTTGTGTAGAAATCTGTCACTCTGATCCAGTTCTTCTTATGGCTTTATCATGTTTGATTTATATAGTTGAATCTGATTTATTAATTGAAGCTTAATTTAGAATTTTTATTTTACTTTTAAACTGAAGTTTTATTATTACAGGGGGTCACAATCTTAAGAATATCTTTTTTTGTAATATCAAAATTGTTTTGGCATGATATAGTTTGACTATCATTTTATCTTTATTTGCCCAAGTTACCATTTCCCTCAGTGACTTTCAGTGTTTTCATTTCCTTATGTTTAAACAACCTATAACCTGATACATATCACATTTAAAATATTATGTGAAAATATTGTCTTTTGCTTATAAAACTCAATGTGAGTTACTGATAATTATGATATCTGAAATAATTTCTTCCACCTGTTAAAAAAACATTATTTTCTAACATTTTCTCTTTTGTCATATTTTCTAAAATGAATTTTTTGTTGTGTAAAAATTGATTGTTTACTGGTTTTCTAAAAACTAGTTTTAAAGGTTTTGGTAGAGACTGTAACATCAAAACTTAACATACTAAATTCTAAAATAAAGATTCTATAAAATCATTAATTTAAAAGAAATTTCACTGTGATCAGTGAACATTGTACATTATTCTCTGCAGAAAATAATCTATACTTACTGACATTAATATTTGTACAAACCTGTATTTAATCATGACATTCTGTAAGTTTCTAAATTTGTTTATATGTTACATTACTTTTGAGGTTCATTTTCTATACATTCTACCTTTCTGGTCCATAACATTTAATAACACTTCTATCTAGCAAGTTATATTACTCCATATTATGTGTTTGAAAATTACTAATTTTAAAAGTAGCAAATATTTAAAGATAATTACTGTTGAATATTTGGAATATAATAACTGACCAAAAATGATGTTTCATAAGATTAAATAACAAAAGTATCATACTAGTTAACATAATATATTTATTTAATTAGAGTTGGATTGCCAAAGATGGAATAACAAGGAATGGATTTATACCTCCTTAAAACAATAAGGTAAAAATATGTGAAATAGTATTTCTCATGACATTGGCAGTGAAGCAGTTGAGGATGATAATCCATGAGAGAAGAGAGGAAAATGAGGTGATCCCTATGCTTGCTCCAGTTTCTGCCTTGAAGGAATTCCCAGCTAATGGCTTAGGTTGCTGATTCCAGGCAGAAGCTGTCAGATGAGGAAATAAAGCCAGAGTATGGAGGGGTCAAGAAATTGAAACTTCATAAGACAGATGATCAGAGAGTACAGAGCTGCACAGAGGTTAAATCCTGGGGATCTAGAGAGGCTCCCATCAGGTACTTGGCCAATTATTGCTCAGTACATTAGTGTAAGGAAACTCCCCAGGGGTGGAGAGAGAAACCCTAAAAAATAGTATGAATAGCAATCAGTGATGGATGCACGTATCCAGGAATTGTCCCTGGTACCAAGAGTCAACTAGAAAATATAAAGACACTCTGGGTATTGGGTTACAGTACACAGGAATATATTGTCTTGATAGTGGGGAGAAACTAGACTGATGACCACTGCTCCTACCCACCTTTAAGTATATTTTAAGCAAGTCCCCAAAGACTCAAACTGTTTCTAAGTAACATAACTGAGCCTCATAGCAAAGCTCAAGAGTATTTATATGAAAATAAAAATATCCAGGATTTAAAATGATAAAATTCACAGTTCAATAAAAAATTACCCAGCATGAAATGAATTAGGGAAATATGACCCTTTGTAGGAAAATAACCAAGTCATTGCAAACCTGATACAGGCAATATAATTAGTGGAAAAGATATTGAAACAATTATAACCATATTATTTTCCCATATAGTACACATGAATTTAGTTCATACTTTTTAAATATGTTAATGTATTGTGTTTTGATATACTATAGTTTTTCAAATCATATTATTTAATTGACCTAGGTTTTTACAGTTACAAAAATTAATCCAAGGTATGTTCCTGCATCACCCACTTTGCCACTGCATACCTATGGTTGTATATTAATAAGATAAACCCACAGGTTCTATGGTCATGGCATTTGTCCCTGGAGTTTAGTGTCATGTCAGTGGGCCTTCCTTTGGAATTTGTGTTTCTGAGTGTGATGGATTTGGACTCAGATGTGACCTTTCTACACAGGTCTCTTCTGTCACTTTTATTGAACCTGTGGTTGGTGCTAGGTTTGGTTTATACTCAGGAGACTTGAATCTCTGAACTGGCTATGTGCCAGCTGGGCCCTGAGACTCAGCAGAGTTGCAACTCCTACTCTCTGATTCATTGGACTTACTCATGTCAGCCAACAGGGAGGGGAAAATGGTCAACCACCACACCAGGGAACGAAGAGTGCCTACAACAGCAAGCAGAGGAATTGCATCCATCATCCATGTGGAATCTAAAACCCCTCTTGATATAGAAGTGGAGTGGACATCATAGACACAGGATGGAGAATAAAATATGGATTAGAGTGGACTTACTGATATTCTACTATAGAACATTGTGACTAGTAATGGAAGAAATTGTAGCATTGATGTGGAGAAAGTGGGCATGGTAGTTGCTGAGGGCAGGGAGAGGGAAGAAGAGATGTGATATGGGGGCATTTTTAGGACTTGGAGTTGTCCTAAATGATATTGCAAGGTCAGATGCTGGACATTATATACCCTGACATAACCCACTGAATGGACTGGGGGAGAGTGTAAACTACAATGTAAACTATTATCATGGAGTATAGCAGTGCTCCAAAATGTATTCATCAAATGAAATGAATGCCACAATGATGAAAGAGGTGGTTGATGTGGGAGGAGTGGGATGGGGGGAAATATATGGGAACCTCATATATTTTAATGTAACACTTTTTGTGATCTATGTATCTTAAAAAAATACAATTAAAAAATGATGAGGGTGGGGTGGGGAGTGGGGTGTATGTTTTTTAATGTAACATTTTGTGTGATCTTATGTATTTTATGTTTTAAATGTAATACTTTCTGTGATCTATTAGCTTTAAAAAAGATAATTAAAAATAAAGTAAAAATTAGGATATATTCCTTTTAAAACTTTTACTGAAATATAATTCACATATCATAAAATTCACACTATTAAAGTGTGCAAGTCAGGGGTTTTATTAGATTCAGACGGTTATGCAATCATGGGTACTATCTAATTCTAAAATATTTTCATCACCCCAAAATAAAAATGTATATTTACCCATTTTAATCATTTTTATAAAATTTTATTGTTGATTCTAATAGTTATTTTTATAGTCTGATTGCAATCAATTTATCAGATATATTATTGCTACATATATAAATATATATTTGTATATATAAATGTCATAATTCTTGCAAATATTTCTCTCACTTCTATGATTCTCTTATTCTATAATTTTTTCCAATTTCTTCATGTCCTTTGAAACAGAAAATTTAACTATGTTTTCTGTTGATACATGTGTCTTAGCTCTCATATTTATTAAAAGAATGTCTAGTGCAGAGCCACAAATATTTACCCTGTTGTTTTCTTCAAAGATTTTAATAACTTATCTCTTAGATTTAGGGCTATGATCATTTTGAGTTAATTTTTGTATATGGTGTGAAGTAGAAGTACACTTGCATTATTTTGCATTTGGATATTCAGTTGTTCCTTGTACCATTAAATGAATAGATTATACTTTCCCCAATAAATTGTTTGCTCCATTGTCAAATATACATGTTATCTATATGTACAGGAAAAATAACTTGAAACTTGGAAGATATAAGAAAGAACAAAATCAAATTTCTAATGGCTTAAGAAATAAAATATGTGAATGAATACACCAGATGGGAATACTGGCAGATAAAGCATTGAAGAAAAAAGATCAGTGAACTTGAAACAGTAATAGAATGTATCTAAAATGAAACACAGTGAGAAAAAGAATAAATAGTGTAAGTGTTCAATGGAAGAAATTCAAGTGGCCCAATATTCCAGTAATTAGAGACCTCTAAGGAGAAGAGAGGGAAAAAGTAAAAAACACAATCCATTCTTCAAAAAAGGAGAACTCATCAAAAACAGTCCAAGATAAGAATAAATAGTAAAGGAAATTCTGTAATCATAAGGATAATAATGGTAAAGCAGAGCATAGATAAACATAAATGAAGAGCATAAGAAATGATGATATATTGGGAATTACATAAGGCTTTTTTTCTTATTATTCAATCTCTTTATCATTATGGAAGGAGGGGCCAAGATGGTGGCTGAGTGAACTTGCTTTGCGGTCTCTCGTGGGAAAAGGAGGCTGGGCGCCGCTGGAGATTCTCCGAGGCCAGGCTTTTTCAGGATTTTTGCAGGGCAGGAAGTGTCTGGACATCGATTTGGTGGAAAGGTAACGGAGAGGATTGGTCTATAAGATATAATTTGGCTTCTATTGCCCGGAGGTGAGATCGGCAGACGGGTTGCTCATTCCTTGGTGGGGCGGGGGAACCGCAGTATCGGCGCTCCGGCTGCGCTTTTGGTGGCTCTGTGGTGCTAGGGAATTCATGAATCCTGGGCAGGCTGTTGAGAGGCTGAGGAAATGGACGCCTTTGCGAATCGATTTGGGGAGACAGACAGCGTTTTGTGAAGCATGGGAATTTTTGATTGCGGACACACATAATAGAGCTTCCGCCTGGAGCCCCGCCCCTCAGGCCCGGCTGCCGATATGCAACAAAATTAGACTCTTAGTAATAAAGGGACATAATTGGGAGGTAGTTTCAGGGTGCGGTGAGGGAGGGGGACACGTCAGGAAGCCAATTGGGGAATATTTCGCGAAGCTTGGGAATTCCGGTTTTGGAATCCGTTTTCGGCATTTCCAACTGGAACCCAACCCACGGGGGGCTTCGGATCTGCTTCAGTAAATTGACTGCGGTGTAGAGGCGCCCTCAGCTGGCCGTTTTTTGGAATCACAGGGTGGGAGCTGTCCAAAAGCTGAATTGTCGATTTACCTACTAAAAAAAAAAACCCTACTGAGTAAGTGAATTGCAGGGTTCAGACATAATATAGAGTTTGCAGATCTGACTTCCCCTATAAGGCTGACACCCAGCTGCAGGGCTCCCTGAGGGCTGTGTTACACTGCGGGGCTCTTAGGCTTCCTGTTGACCAGATTTGACGTTGCCAGGTCTGAATCCCCTAAATTCTGGTGGCCCATACCCAAGACTCACACCTCTTGAGTCTTCAATAACTCAGACTTTGCACCCCTGAATCCATCATGCCCTGAGATCCAACTGAGATCCTTGAACGCCCTAGCCTTCAACATTTGCATTTTTTCTTTATCATTTCATTTTGTTTGGTTTTTATTTTCATTTTACCTTATGTTTTTTTTTAATGTCCTGATTGCTACTATTGCATTATCCCTTAGTCTTTTCTCCCAGTGTATCCCCTAAAGTCTTTTTTTTATTCAATTATTTAGGGTTTTTTTTAAATTTTTTTTTCTACTTATTTCATTTTAACTCAATTATATAAAAAGTGCTGCAGGGAACACCTCACATTTGCTGGGTTTTCACATCCTCCACTGCCTCATTTCTGTGTGAACTGACTTAGGCTACCAACACTATCCCCTTTCCCCTACATCTTGATATCCACCATCATCTACTGTCTCTCCTATATTCCACCTCCCATCACCCTTTCTTTGATCCGCAAAGTGTCTAACTCTTAATTTCTAATACCTCTGTTTTGTGTTCTGTTATCCACTCTTGAAACTATTACCTTTCTTTTCTCTTTCCCTCTCTCATGAAAACAATAGCTTTTTAGCGCATACCATATTCCTCCCATATTCAGTCATCTACCTCATAATAGGTACTCTACCTACTGCTATAACTCTACACAATTTACACAAATCTAACCTTCACCCTCCCAGATCACATATTCTTGCTTTGTTAACATATATCACTAATACTACTTTACACGTTTTCCTTGCTTACACAATTGCCTTTCCCCAGCACTAACACTTTCCTCTAAAGTGAACTTAACCAGCAACAAGAAATTAGAATAAGAAGAACAAAGTGACAAAGAGAAGATATAACACTTATGAAAAACAACAGCTAACTAATCTCCAAGAGTAGACAAAGAAGCTAAGGAACTGAATAAACCCGTCAAGATAAAATGATGATGAGAAAGCAACAAAAAACTACAAATCAAACAAGTAATCAGGAAAACATGGCTGAATCCAATCAACAAACAAAATCAGGAAGGGGAGCAGAACTTCACACAAGCAATGAAAGATCTCAGAACATTTATGACCGACAAATTTGATGAAGTAATGAAAGAGGTTAACAACATGAAGACAACACTTGGAGGGGAAATTGCAGACATACGCAAAAGAGATAACAGATATGATGGGAATGAACACCACAGTTCAAGAAATCAAAAATACACTTGCAGCCAATATCAGCAGACTAGAAGAGGCAGAGCAGAGAATTAGTGACGTGGAAGACAGTATATCAGAAATCAAACAGATAGTGGAAGGGGTCGATAAAAAGATAGAAAAAATCCAGCTAGGACTCAGGGACCTGAATGACAATGCAAAATGCTCAAACATATGTATTATAGGCATTCCAGAAGGAGAAGAGAAGGGAAAGGGGTCAGAAGGAGTGTTGCAGGAAATAATGGCTGAAAACTTCCCAAATCTACTGAAAGAGACAGATGTACATATCCAAGAAGCACAGCACACTCCACTAGTTATAAACCCCAACAGGCCCACCCCAAGACATGTACTTGTCAAATTATAAAATGCTCAAGACAGAGAAAATCCTAAAAGCAGCAAGAGAAAAGAAAACCATCACATACAAGGGAAGCTCCATAAGATAGTGTGATTTCTCATCTGAAACCATGGAGGCAAGAAGGCAGTGGTATGACATAGTCAAGGTACTAAAGGAAAAAAATTTCCAACCAAGAATACTCTATCCAGCTAAACTAGCATTCAAACATGATGGAGAGTTCAAAATATTCGCAGATAAACAGAAACTGAAAGAGTATACCAACAAGAAACCTCCCCTTCAAGAAATTCTAAAGGGAGTTCTGCAGGAAGAAAGGAAAAAACAGGACAGGCAGAGCTGGAGGAGAATATAAGAGGAACAAAAAAAGACAAAAATAGAAGGAAAAAAATACAAAATATGACAAACACAAATCCAATCAAAATATGGCTAACACAAACAATTCCTTGAAAGTAATAACACTGAATGTCAATGGATTAAACTCACCTATCAAAAGATTCAGACTGGGACGTTGGATAAGGAAATATGACCCATCCATATGCTGTCTACAAGAGACACATCTTAGACCCAGAGATGCATGGAGGTTGAAAGTGAATGGCTGGAAAACAATCATACAAGCAAACAATAACCAAAAAAAGGCAGGAGTCGCTATATTAATATCAGACAAAATAGACTTTAAATGTGAAACAATTGTGAGAGACAAAGAAGGATACTACATTTTAGTGAAAGGGAAAATCTGTCGAGAAGATCGAACAATCATAAATATTAATGCTCCTAACAAGGGTGCCTCCAAATATGTGAGGCAAACACTGGAAAAACTAAGTGAAATAATAGATGCATCTACAATTATACTGGGGGATTTTAATACACCACTATCAACTCTGGACAGAACATCTCAAAAGAGAATCACTAAAGAAACAAAACATTTGAACAATATATTAGAGGAGCTGGATCTAATAGACATATATAGATCATTACACCCAAACACAGCAGGATATACATTTTTCTCAAGCGCACATGGATCATTCTCCAAGATAGACCATATGCTAGGCCACAAAGAAAGGCTGAATGAATTCAGAAAGATTGAAATCATACAAAACAATATCTCTGACCACAGTGGAGTGAAGCTGGAAATTTGCAAGGGACAGAGGCCCAGATTTCACACCATGATTTGGAAATTAAACAGCACACTCTTAGAAAAACAGTGGGTCAAAGAGGAAATCTCAAAAGAAATCAATGACTACCTTGAAACAAATGATAATGATAACACAACATACCAAAATTTATGGGATGCAGCAAAAGCAGTACTGAGAGGGAAATTTATAGCCATAAACTCATATATCAAAAAAGAAGAAAGAGCAAAAATTGAAGAACTGACTGCACATTTGAAGGAATTAGAAAAGCAATAACAAAGTAACCCAACAGGAAGAAGAAGGAGGGAAATAAAGATAAGAGCAGAACTAAATGAAATAGAAAATAAGAAAGCACTTGAAAAGATAAACAAGACAAAGAGCTGGTTTTTTGAGAAGATCAACAAAATTGACAAACTTTAGCGAGACTAACAAAGAAAAAAAGAGAGAAGATGCAAATACACAAAATAAGAAATGAGAAAGATGATATCACCACTGACCCCACAGAAATAAAGACTATCATAAGAGGATACTTTGAAAAACTATATTCCAACAAAAATGACAATTTAGAGGAAATGGACAAATTCCTAGAAACACATAAGCAACCCATATTGATGAAAGAAGAAACTGATGATCTTAACAAACCAATCACAAGCAGAGAGATAGCATCAGTCATTAAAAATCTCCCAACTAAGAAGAGCCCAGGGCCAGTTGGCTTCACAGGTGAATTCTACAAAAATTTCTGGAAAGAACTAACACCAATACTGCTGAAACAATTCCAAAAAATCGAAACAGAAGGAACATTGCCAAACTCCTTCTATGATGCCAACATTACCTTAGTACCAAAGCCCAACAAAGACACCATAAGAAAGGAAAATTACAGACCGATTTCTCTAATGAACCTAGATTCAAAAATACTTAACAAAATACTTGCTAATCGTATTCAACAACACATTAAACGAATTATACACCATGACCAAGTGGGATTTCTTCCAGGTATGCAAGGATGGTTCAACATAAGAAAATCAATCAATGTAATACACCATATAAACAGACTGAAGGAAAAAAATCACATGATTATATATATAGATGCAGAAAAAGCATTTGACAAAATACAGCACCCTTTCTTGATAAAAACACTTCAAAAGATCGGAATACAAGGAAATTTTTTGAACATGGTAAAGAGTATATATGAAAAACCTACAGCCAACATTGTTTACAATGGAGAAATCCTCAAATCCTTCCCTCTAAAGTCAGGAACAAGACAAGGATGTCCATTGTCTCTGCTCCTATTTAACATTGTCTTAGAAGTACTTGCTCAAGCACTGAGTCAAGAACCAGATATAAAAGGCATTCAAATTGGAAAGGAAGAAGTCAAAATTTCATTATTTGCAGATGACATGATCCTATACATAGAAAACACTGAGAGATCTACAACAAAGCTTCTAGAACTCATCAATGAGTTTAGTAAAGTCACAGGGTATAAGATCAATGCGCAAAAATCAGTAGCATTTCTGTACACCAATAATGAGCAAGATCAGGAGGAAATCAAGAAACAAATACCATTCACAATAGTAAGTAAAAAAATCAAATACTTAGGAATAAATTTAACTAAAGAGGTAAAAAACTTATACACCGAGAACTATACAAGACTGTTCAAGGAAATCAAAGAAGACCTAAATAAATGGAAGAATATTCCTTGTTCATGGATAGGAAGACTGAATATTATTAAGATGTCTATCCTACCAAAACTGATATACACATTCAATGCAATCCCAATAAAAATCAATGCAGCCTTCTTTAAGGAACTAGAAAAACTAACTATGAAATTTATTTGGAAATGAAAGAGACCCCGAATAGCCAAAGACATACTGAAAAAGAAAAATGAAATTGGAGGAATCACACTACCTGACTTCAAAACATACTACAAAGCTACAGTGGTGAAAACAGCGTGGTATTGGCATAAGGACAGACACACAGACCAATGGAATTGAATTGAAAGTGCTGATATAGAACCTCACATATATAACCACATAATATTTGATAAAGCCACCAAACCTTCTCAACTGGGAGAGAGTAGCCTATTCAACAAATGGTGTCTGGAGAACTGGATAACCATATGTAGAAGAATGAAAGAGGATTACCATCTCACACCTTATACAAAGATCAACTCAAGATGGATCAAAGACCTAAATATAAGAGCCAAGACCATAAAAACCTTAGAAAGCAGTGTAGGGAAACATCTACAGGACCTTGTAATAGGAAATGGATTCATGAACATCACACCAAAAGCACAAGCAGCAAAAGAACTAATAGATAAATAGGACTTCCTCAAACTTAAAGCCTTCTGCACCTCAAAGGAGTTTGTCAAGAAAGTAAAAAGGGAGCCCACACAATGGGAGAAAATATTTGGCAACCATATATCTGATAAGAAACTTATAACTTGCATATATAAAGAACTTCTATATCTTGAAAATAAAAAGATAAACAACCCATTTACAAAATGGGAAAAAGATTTAAACAGACACTTCTCCAATGATGAAATACAAATGGCTAAAAAGCACATGAAAAAATGCTCCAAATCTCTAGCTATCAGGGAAATGCAAATCAAAACTAGAATGAGATACCATCTTACACCCATAAGATTGGCAGCTATGAAAAAAAAAGAAGAATACAAATGCTGGAGAGGATGTGAAGAAAGGGGAACACTCATCCCCTGCTGGTGGGAATGCAGAAGGATCCAACCATTCTGGAGGACGGTATGGCGGTTTCTCAAAAAACTAGCCATAGATTTGCCATATGACCCAGCAATACCATTGCTGGGTATATACCCAGCAGAACTGAAAACAAGGACACAAACCGATGTATGTACACCAATGTTCATAGCAGCATTGTTCACTATTGCCAAAAGTTGGAATCAACCCAAATGCCCATCAACAGATGAGTGGATCAATAAAATGTGGTATATACACACAATGGAATACTACTCGGCTATAAGAACAAATACACTACAAACACACGTGATAACATGGATGAATCTTGAGAACCTTATGTTGAGTGAAGCAACCCAGGCATTGAAGGACAAATACTACATGACCTCAATGATATGAAATAAGCAAGCTGCCTCAGAGAGCAAGAGACTGAATGATAGGCTTACAGGAAATTGGGGGGTGGAGGAAGGAAGTGAGCCGACATCTGCAGGGGTGGAATTTCTGACGAGCTGGTGGTATGTATGAACACAAAGAAGAGATAAAATGGGGGCAAGGGGTTGCCTATGGGAGGGGCTTTGCGGGTTTGAGGGTGGCTGGGGATGGGCGGATGGGTAATATTGCCCAAAAGTGGGGGGAGGGAGGGGTAGCATACGAACATAGGAGAGTGTCAGGTGTTGGTGGAGAGTAAAATGCTGAGAAAATCATACCGAAATATAATTAAGAGGGTTACCTGTTTAGAATGCTCGGAGGGGATGGTCCAATGCGGGACGGGCTCCTGGGGAATGTCTGAAAGCTCATTTTGCCAGAGTTGGTGGCATCATTGGGTAGAGACCCAAGTAGTGAGAGTGGGGGTGGACCCACATCCTGGGGAGGACTAATGTCATCCAATAGAGGGAACTGTATCTCTTGAGAGAAAGGGTGGCTCCCAGGGCATTGGGGCAGTTGAGCAAGTTAGGCTCTGAACACTATTCCAACTATCTCTGGACATGGCTCCTCGGGAAACGGAGGTTGGCTGTCACCGTGGGCATCAAGATGGATGGGAAAATGGATGTTAAATTTGTGGAACCAAGGTAAATGGGGGGTAAGAGAGGAGTTTCGCAAGAGTACACAAGGATGGATATAAAACATGTAATATTACACCATAACATATAGGAGACAACAGACTGATAATGTAAACCATAATGTAAAACATAGGATAACTAAAAAATTAGAAAACTGTGTATCCTAAAGTATGCACCACAATGTAAGCACAGATGTCACCTTGTTTGAAAGCTATTGTCTCAGACTCTGTACATCAATTTAAGTAAATATGATGTGAATAGGGTGTAAGAGTATCGCTGTGGAAGGGAAAAGGTTTTGTGATGGATGTGTGGGAGTGCTGTATATTATATATATGAATTGTTGTGATCTAGGGCTCTTATTAAGAGAAGTTCAATAATTAGGGGGAAAAAAAAAAGAAAAAGATAGGATGTAGAGTTTTTTCCAAGTCAACACGTATTCTATATCTAACCTTTAAACCCATCACTATATGCCATTTAGCTAGTAAGGGATCCTGACATTATATTGGGCTTCAATTTTCAAGAAGTTCTGGATCACAGAGTGGTTCAACAATGGCGATGGAGGAATACTGATATAGGATACTATTGACAGGTGATATATGATATATGGCTGACAGGGAGCTATACAGGACATATGTCCAGGATGCATGGTAATGTTTGGATATACTCATAGTGGCAACAATTAAAAACTACAGCTGGGGGGGTACTGGGATCCTGACCGGTGGTGCTCTGTCATGTTCCCTAGGGGAGCAGTGACAGTCTCCCAGATGCAGCAGCAAGGACCGGGAAGGAATGAGGGTCCAACAGTGAGCCCCTGATGCTAATGACTATGCTTGTGAGCTGATATGCCTGAAATAAGAACAAGGCCTAGAGCAGCATTGTGCCTGGGAATTTCCTCCTGACAGCCTTCATGTTACTCAAATGTGGCCAGTCTCGAAGCCAAACTCAGCATGTAAATGCAATGCCTTCCCCCCAGTGTAGGACATGACACCTGGGGACGAGCCTCCCTGGCACCGAGGGATCACTATCAACTACCAACTGATGATGCAACTGGAAAATGGCCTGGAAAGGAAGGTTCAATGTGGATCAGCAGAATATCCCTGTCTACATAAAATAACATGACTTTAAAATGCTGTTTGACCTAATGCAAGGGGGAAATGGAAAGGAGAACTGAGTTTATATGGCTACGAGTCTCTAAAAAAAAAGAGTCTGGAGGCTGTCAGAAGGATTGCCCTTATGCACAACTGAGCAGAGTCTAAGAGACAGATAAAGTAGATACAACCCCCAGGTATTGGTTCCTTTGAGGGTTAAAGAGATCCATGGGTGTTATGGTCATGGCAGATGGGGTTAACTGCCATGTCAGATGGCCCTTCTTTGGAGCTGGTGTTTATGCATGATGAATCCGGACTCAGATGGGATCTCTCTTCATAAGACTTTCATGCTACTGTGCTGGAGTTGTAGTTGGTGTTGGGGTTTAAGATATATTTAGGGGATCTGAATCTCTGGACTGACAATGTGATAGCCAGGCCCTGAGCCTCAACAGAATCCAGCACCTACAATCTGATTTATTGGACTCATCTCACTCAGCTAAGATGGAGTTGAAGAAGGACAACCACCACACCATGGAGCCTAGAGTGCCTACAACTGAAAGTGGGAGGATTGCATCCAATATCCATGTGGAATCTGAGCCTCCTCTTGACATAGAGGTGCAATGGACACAACCAATCCAATGTCCACAGAGAAAAGGTGGCATTGGAGTGGGAAAAGTGGACATGGTGGCTAATGGGTATGGGGAATGGCAGGAAGAGATGAGATGTGCAGGCGTCTTTGGGACTTGGAGCTGCCCTGGATGGTGCTTCAGGGGCAATCACTGGACATTGTAAATCCTCACAGGGCCCACTGGATGGAATGGGGGAGAGTATGGGCCATGATGTGGACCATTGACCATGAGGTGCAGAGGTGCCCAGAGATGTACTTACCAAATGCAATGGATGTGTCATGATGATGGGAATGAGTGTTGCTGGGGGTGGGGGGAGTGGTGGGGTGGGGGTGGTGGGGTTGAATGGGTCCTCATATATTTTTTTTAATGTAATATTTTTACAGAATCAATAATAAAAAAATAAATTAAAAAAATATATCATTATGCACTTAATATATCCAAATGGTACAGGTTAATAATATATGGGAAAAAATGTAATCCAATAGCAGAAAAGTCAAGAGCAGAGAAATGAAAAACTAAAAATGTAAGGGTCTGAGGTTGTTTAGAGAGGGGTAAAAGATTGCTGTATAACAGAATTTATGTTGAAATACATGTAAAAAATAGTTGTATTGAACATTACAGAAAAGTACTTAAAATTACAATATTATATTCAATTTAAAGAAAAAGGAACAATGATCATTGAGACAAGTATAAAAGCAAAAACAGGTGATAGGTATAAACCTAACCACATTTATAATCATGATATGATATCAAAAGTAACTGGACTAAAGACCTCTATTAAAAGTAAACATTTTTTGACTATGTAAATATGTAAGGACAATATACTTTGTCTATAGAAATTACACTTAAATATAGAGAAACAAGCAGGTTAACATTAAAAGATGGCAAATAGCATATGATATTACATAGAAAATATCATTTTTTTGAAAAATATATATATATTTTTCAGGCAAAATCAATTTTAGTGCAAATAATATTACCAGGACAAATAAATGTCATTTTATAGTTTTTAAGATGTCTGTTCATCAAGATGTAATAGCAATCCTAAACATATATGCATCTAATACAGAGCATATAAGTATATATCTAAAACAGTTTAAAATGCAAGAAGAAATACATAAGTCCATAATTATTTTGAAAATGTTAACACTCTTCCCTTAATAATTGATAGAATATATAGACAAGAAAATCAGCATTTTATGTAAGATTTGAACAGCACAATCAATGAACTTGACCTAATTTTCATTTATTAAATACTACATAACAATAGATGTATACACATTTATTTTACAAGTGCATATGGAAAATATACAAATATAAACCATATTTTTAAAAAATTCTATAGAATGCAAATCACATAACATATGCTTTCTGATGATAATAGATTAAAATTAGGACTCCATTCAGGAAATATATCATGACAGATTCAAATATTGGAAGCTAAATCAGTCACTGCTAAAGAATACATGGGTCAAAAGGGAAATTAAAATCGAAATTAAAATTGTTTTGCCCTTAACTAAAATAAATTCAAAATTTGTAAGGACAAGATATAAAGAAGTGATTAGGGAGAAATTTATGGCAGTAACCTACACTAGGAAAAGAAAAACATTTCAAATTAGTGACCACAGTATTAACTGTAACAAGCAAAAGAATAGTATATTTAACACAAATAAACAACAGAGGAAAGAAGGCAAACAAAAAAGGCCAGCATAAAAATCCATTAATAATGATATAACACTAAAGACACCAAAAGCTAGTCCACTTAGATAATAAATAAAATGTTTAAATTTCCAGGCAGATGGAATAAGAACAGAGAGAGATGAGACAAATTACTGAAAATATGAATGAAAACTTGACATCCCAAAAGATTCTGCAACCATTAAAAGGGTAGGAATGGGATGATGAAAACAATCTTTTGCCACTGATTTGGACAAATTAAGGAAATACAGAAATTTCTTCAAATATCTAACTACCAGAAGTCATGCAAGAAACAATGGATAGCTTGAATAGGCATACTTCCATTTAGAAATTGAAATTATAAATTAAAACCTTCCTGTTACAAAGACTGGTGAACATTTGTATTACTTGTGATTAAACCAAATATTTACAGAAGAAATACCAATATTGACAGACACTTTTCCAAAAATTGAACTGGAAGGGACAATTTTCAATTCCTTTCTGAGATCATACCAAATATAAAAAGACTGCAACAACAATGAAATGGAAGCTCTATATATTCTTCTCATGAACACATAGATCATTCTCCAGCTTAGCCCACATGTTGGGTCACAAAACAAGTCTCAGTAAATTTTAAAACGGTTGAAATTATGCAAATTGCTTTTTCTGACCATAATGAAATGATGCTGGAAAGCAACAAAGAGGGTAGAGAAATGGAAAAATCACCGAAATAGAGTTGGTAAACAATACATTCTTAAACAACCAGTGTGGCAAAGAAAAAACTGCAATGCGAATCAGTAAATATCTTGATATAAATATAAAAGAGATCCCAACATATCAAAACTTAATGAGATGAGGTAAAGGCAAGCATGAGAGGGAAATTTATATCCCTAAATGTGCGTCACTATTGCGGGGTAGTAGGAATGTGGAGAAGCATGGGGAAGATATAATTGGAGTGACCATAATAATACTGTAATATTCATGCATCAATGCCAAAGATGTACTGTATTGATGCTGGGGTGGGTATGGAAAAAATGCACCAAATGTATGCTTTGGAACATGTTTGCTGGTAATAGTCTGATGATATTGTCTCATAATCTGTAACAAATATTCCACCACTGTGTGGTGTGTTGGTGAAGGGGTGTTGTAGAAAAATTCTACACACGTGCATGATTGTTATATAAGTTCACAACTTCTGTAATAAAAATACATTAAAAAAGAAGAAAGAGCTAAAATCAATTACCTATCTCCATACCTGGAGGAACTAGGTAAAAAAGAGTAAACAGGTCAGAAAGCAAGCAGAAGGAAATAAAGACTAGAATATTAGTAAATGAAATAGAGAAAATGTCAATAGAGAGAATTAACAACACCACATTTGGCTCTTTGGAAGATCAACAAAATTGACAACCTGACTGAGAAAGAAAAAAAGGGAAGCACATAAGCAAAATCAGAAATGTGAGGGGGCATTACTTCTGCTCTCATGGAAATAAAAAAGAATACCAGAAGAGAATATTATGAGCAATAAATTAGATGAAGTAGATGAAATGGAGAAATTCCTAGAAACACAGGAGCAACCTACAATGACTCTAGAAGAAACAGGATTCCTCTACAAAACAATTAAGAAAGACTGTGTTAGTCATCAAAAAACTCCCAAGAAAGAAAAGCCAAGGGCAAGATGGATCAGTAGTGAATTCTACCAATCATTTCAAGAAGAATTAATACCAACTCTGTTCAAACATTTCCAAAATATTGAAGCAGAGGGAACATTACCTAACTCATTCTATGAAGCCAGTATCACCCAAATACTTAGTTTTTGGGCTCTGCTGAAATAGTCTTGAATGAGAAATATCTTTATAACCACAACCACCATGTCAAATATAATTTTAAATAATGACATGAAATTTTGCAAATTAGGGATTTCTAAATTAGGAGTTATAAAAATTTTAAGAAATAATTAGACTGGATATTTAGTCTGAATAATAGTTCAAGCTTGTCATTATAAGTTGGAAATATGAATTTGGTTGGAAACTTCCAAGAAGATATTTATGCTCAGTTATTTTAATTTGTTACTATTAACAATTTTATTTCATTTGAATATCACTTTCCATGGTGGTTTTGTGTAACATCTTAATTATTTTTCATTTTAATGATAAAGGTCAAGTCTTCATACATTAAGAATTCATGAATGAAAAAAAATTGAGAAACCTTAATCTACATCATTACTGCACATTTGTATAGAAAAATTTCCTGGGAGGAATCTAAATAATTTGATGTAATGTGAAATGAATAAATAAATAAACAAGCAAATAAATAAATGGATAAATAAATAAATACAAATAAAATCAGGCTAAATCACATTTGGTGTAGCACTTTCCAATGGAAACCCTGACTTTATAAAATTATAAACCCACTTTGAGGATTTTGAGTAAGGTTTTAAGTTGAGTGAAATTTGACTAGGACACCCAATGAAGTCAGAGACAATATATTCCATGAGGCCATTATCAACTGGTTGCATATTTTGGTTGCTTTGTAAAATAATTTTTAGACATGTGAGTTTACAGGTTGCTATTATAAATGGAAATTTTTCATTAATTCCTCCTCAGATTACTCATTACAAGTGTACAGAATCACTACTGATTTTTGCATATTAATCTTATTCCCTGCCACTTTGCTGAACTTGTTAATGAGTCCAAATAACTTTATTGTAGATAAATCTAGACTTTCTATATATAGGATCATGTCCTCTGCAAATAGTGAAAGTTGTACTTCTTCTTTTCTAATTTGGATGCCTTTATTTATTGTTCTTTCCTAACTGCAAGAGCAAGAACTTCTAATACAATGTTGAATAAGAGTGACAACAGTAGACATCTGTGTCTTGATGTCTGGATCATAGAGGGAAAGTTTTAAGAATTTCAACATTGAGTAGGTTAGCAACTGTGGAAATGTCATATATGCCCTTTATTATGTTTAGAAAGTTTCCTTCTCTTCCTATCTTTCAATGTGTTTTTATGTAAAAAATGATGATGGATTTTGTCAAATGCCTTTTCTGCATCAATAGAAATTATCATATATTCTTTTTGGTTGATCTGTTAATGTGGTTTATTACATTAATGGATTTTCTTGTGGTGAAATATCCTTCCATACCTGGGCTAAAGCCCACTTGACCATGGTGTATAATTCATTTAATGTGTTGTTGGATTCAAATGGCAAGTATTTTATTGATGATTTTTGCATCTAAGTTCATTAGAGAGATTGGTCTGTAATTTTATTTTAGCATCTTTATCTGGCTTTGATATTAGAGTGGTGTTGATTTCATAGAATGAGTTAGGTAATCTTCCTTCTGTTCAATTTTTTTTTGTTAATTTTGGGTAGCATTGGCTTTAGTTCTTTTGTGATTTGTCTTTTGATGCCTTCTATTTCTTCCATTGATGTAAAGTGCCCACATGTTTCTAGAAATTCATGCTTTTCATCTAAGTTGTCTTAACTTGCTGGCATTATTTTTTATACTTTCCTTTTATGATCTTTTTTATTTCTGTGGGGTCTGTGATGATGTTCCCTCAAATTTCTGATTTCTTTTATTTGCATCTTCTTTCTTTATTTGTTAGTGTAATTAAGGGTTTGTCAATTTATTAATATGTTCAAAAACAGCTTTTGGTTTTGTTAGTTCTATTATTATTATCCATTTCATTTAATTATGCTCAAATCACTGTTATTTCTTCCCTTCTGCTTGCTTTGGGAATAGTTTGATGTTCTTTTTTTAGTTCCTCCAGATGTGCGATCGGTCTTTGATTTAGCTTTTTCTTATTTTTTAATGTAGACATTCAGGGCTATAACGTTTCTTCTCTGCCCTACATTTGTGGTAACCCTTAAGTTCTGATATGCTTTGTTCTCATTTTCATCACTTTCAAGATATTTACTGATTTCTCTTACAATTTCCCCCTTGACCCTTGATCCAATAAGTGTTTTAAGACTATGTTTAGCTTCAAATATCTGTGAATTTCCCAGTTCTCTAACCATTATTAATTTCCACCTTCATTCCACTGAGGTAAATATTTATTTTAAAATTTTATCGAGTTTTATTCTATGACTTAACATGGTCTATCCTGGAGAATGATCCCTGAATACTCGAGAAGAATATATATCCTGCTGTTTGACATGCAGTTTTCTGTATGTTAATTAGGTCTGGTTCCTCTAACATATTATTAAAGATCTCTATTTTTATTGATAGTCATCTCAGATGTTCTGTCTATGGTTGAGATGGGTATATTGAAGTCTCCCACTGTGAATGTACAGGTGTCAATTTATCCTCATTTTTTGTCAGTTTTTGCTTCATATATTTTCAGGCACTTTGGTTAGGTGCTTAATTATTTATGATTGTTCTTTCTTCTTGGTGTGTGTTTGTATATATATAGTCTGTATATATCTCATAATTGCATTTAAAGCCTATTTAGTCTTATATTAGTAAAGGTACCCCAGCTCTTCTTTTGGTTACAATTTGCATGGAAAATCATCTTCCAACCTTTCACTTGTAACCTATTTGTGCCCTTGGATCTATGCTGAGTCTCTTGTAAATAGCATGTAGTTAGATCATATTTTTTAAATCTATTCTGCCTATTTTATCTCTAAATGGGGAACTTTGATACATGAATGTTCAATGCTATTACTGTAAATATAGTGTTTATTTCATCCATTTTATCTTTAGGCTTTTTTTCTGTGTGTCTATCTTATTTTTATCTTTTTACTCTTTTAGTTACCCCCAGAATAATCTTCAATTTTAAACTCTGCCCAAACCTCACTTTGCTACTTTATTTTCCCTTTTCAGGTTGCAGTATTTTCTTTAGTATTTCCTATAAGCTAGGTCTCCTTTTGATGAATTCTCTCAATTTTATCTGTGTTTTATTTTAATGTCTTCTGTATTTTTGAGCAATTTTTTTTCCTGGATACAGAATTCTTAGCTGTTTTTTTTTTTTTTTCTTTGTACCTTAAATATGTCATACCACTGCCATCTCACTTCAAAAAGTTTCAAATGAGAAATCAGCACTTAATCTTATACATACCCCTTGTATGTGATGGATGTCTTTTCTCTTGCTGCTATCAGAACTAAAAATGTGGAACACTTGACAAATTTGGGTGTTATCCTTGAACATGGGTCATGCAACATTTCTCTGTATCATTCCAATTTTAGTGTATGTGCTGCCAAAGAGGGCAGCCTACCCTTTTCAAGGTTCATTTTTCTTGATTTAGCTTTCTCTTGGTATAAACTTTACACTGTTTTATGGAGTTCTGAGAAATTTGGTTCTGACACTTTATTTGGGAGAACAAGATTTTGGAGCTTCATCCTCACCCTCTTAATCTTGCCGGTTCCCAAACTATTGGTTTTTAATGAACTTTCCCCATTAGGTAGAAATTAGTACTACAATCTCAATTTAAATGAGCACATGAATCCCTTGTCCCAAGTCATGGTTAATGATCATTTCTGTCCCCACTAGCCTTTCTTTTCACTAGCAGTGCCACATATGTCAGCAAATTCCAAAGCAACTACTCAGTTCCTACCTGGAGGAAGTCCATCAATGCATGCACCCCTACTCTAGCTGTCTAAACCTCTCTCAGAGCCCAAATTCTGTGGAGGCTGCAGTTCTTACAAGTGGCCCATAAGGATTAATCTGGGAGATCATAGAAAACTGCTTTATTGACAAAATTGCATGATACTTTTGTCAAGCTTTTTGTTTACTCCCCTGTAAGATTGCCATCTAGCCCTCTGGGGTTCAGGCCTGAGAATACCTCCAGCCAGAGGATATCCATGGGCAGTTCCCAGAAACCACAAACAACAATATTTTCCTGATGGCCTGATGGATTGGCCATCACAGAATTGGAGGATTACATTCAATATCCAACCCACCCAGTATAGCATACTGTTGTTTTGGTGTGAGCCAACATTTGCGTCAGGAGCAAGACATCTATAAGATTGACTGGCAAGGACCCTGACAAACAGAATGGACAATGGAAGCAGCATGGAGCAAATTCATGGAGACTCCCATCTGGAAATGGAAAGTCACAACATTTTGTTGTCTGGATAATGTAGTCCAGATGCTGATGGTGATGCAGAGTCATGGATCTTCAGCAACAGTTTAAGTGCTTGCAATGATTTTCAATTTATATGTAATATTCTATATTTAACAGCAATTATACACACATTAGAACATACCAGCAGAGTGTAAATTTTATCCCAGAGAATAACAGCTACCCAAACAAGGGATATAGGTGGAAATGAAAGGCTAAATTTTACTTAAAGGGTGAAGATTAAAAACACTGCAGAAGAAATCACGGTGGAGTAAAAAGAGTAGAAGGATAAATAAAGAATTCATATAAAATAATAACTCATTTTTCCAATTGGGGTCATTAAAATGGGGTGAATAACAATGTTAAAAAGGAAATGAAAAAGATGATCTACATAACTCAATTATATTTGTATGCTATTTTGAGATTTATTCTTCTAGCCATCTTTATGATTTACCTTTTTTCTGTGTCAGTATAAACCTTCTGCTTTCCCTAGTGGAGGCACAGCTTAGAAAGCAATAAGAACGGTTTAACTAAAAACAATTCTATTAATGGTGTTTTGGAATACCATTAATAATTGAAATTTGATTTAATTCAAATCTTTAGATTTCCTTGGGAGGAAAATGTAATAATTATCTATGGAAGTAAGAGACATTTAAGATGAACATTTATGTATTTAGAACAAGAATTTAAATATTTAAATTAAATATAAACTAAAAGATAAACTTCTTGAAAGTGATTTTGTTAAAAAAATGTGGCTTCCCTGCAAACCTCTTGTTATTAAAAGTTAAATTTTTGTTTCATTTTTCTTATTGTAAGCCTATACTTTACATGCAAATGACTTTACTGATATATTTTTTAGGAGGGCCTGAGCATTGAGATTTATTTTCCAGTAGTGTGAAAATATTTCCATGATCTAATAAAAATATTTTTTCATTGATTGTGTCCTGTGGATACTGAAAACTGATGAATGAACAATCTGAAACAGTCCAGTCTAACCTCGTTATCATTGCAGTTCAGTTATCACTGAGCTATAAATGTTTAAATAAGCACTTAATGTGAAACATCTGAAAGCATACTTTGATTTTCTAAATAGATTTGAATGAGTCACTAACAAAGGTCATCTTCTTATGGGAAATGAAGGATTACTGTCCTATGACTATGTATCAGTTACAGCCATGTAAACCACTTGGATTCAGAACATAGAGTCATCCCTCCTTCCTCTTCCCCTGGCGTAGTAAAAACAATTAAACAGGATAGAATCTTAACAGTGAGGGAAAATATAGATGCTATAATGGCTGGAATAATGAGATGATGTTTTACTGTTTTGGGAAATGTGGTAAAATTTCTGTTATGAAATATCTGAACAATGGTCTTGGGACTTGTTAATATAATAAGACATCTAATAATTACCATGTATGTCATCCTCAGATTTGTGTTCCTGTGTATCTACCTAAATTAAGCACCATGGGGAAAAACCAGAAATCAGATATCTAATGCAATAGGGCTCCTTTGGGAATCTGAGAGGTCAAGAAGTCAGTACACCTCTGGGACTTAGGGAATCCAAGGTCCCAAGGCACTTTTAAAAGGGATGTTCCAGGAAAGAAGGAAAAAGGGTCACAAAATTTGGAAACAATTGTTAAGGCTAGAATTAGAACCTGGCTTATTACATCAACAGGCAGAACTTCTAATACTTGAATTACATAATTCTTTTTATCTCATGTCAATTAATTATTTAAAGAAAAATATCAAATCTATCACATAATTTAATTGGTTAGAAGAATAAATTTGATGATTAAAAATCCTCTTTGAAAAGGTAGGGGTGCGCTAAAGAGTTCTTCCTATGGATATTCTTTACTTTATACACTTTAATAATATGCATTGATATTTTTTAATTCTTTGGGTATAAGATATGATATAAAAATGCCCAATAACTCTGCCTTGGGTATTCTGTATTTGATATTATGCCCATTCTATACTACAAATTTTGAGAGAGAATAAAAACTTAATATATATTTAATTACATTAATTAAATAAAAATCAGGATATTTCACATCATTTCTATCCACCTACCTGTAATATGACAATAAATGAGGGTAAATCTTCCTCATTGGCATTTTTAAGACTTTTGTATTAAACAGATCAACAGAAAACAATACACATTCACTGAAGAGAAATAAAACGGACTTTAGAAAGATGAAAGCTAATGAGTCATAATATGCAAAAATGATAGAAATAAATTATGCAAACAAGGACAATGAAAAGAAAGAATCAGTGAAGGAATAAAGGTAATTCCTCCAAAGGAAAAGTCATTTTGGGGATTTGGTCTAGCAAGGAGTAGATGCAGATAGAAGCCTTCTGCACCTGCCATCCCACCTCCTGGTTGTCTGTTTACTCTTTGGGACTGTGCTTCTTATGCATGCACAACCAAATGCAAACTCCTCAATGGAGCCAAAGGCAGAAGTTTCTGTTTTTCACACCTTGGATACCCTCATGTTACAACTCTTTGTCTATATACCAATAAACAGAAAATGTTAAGGATTCTAAGAGAAGAATCATTCAGAAGTATAGATCTGATGCCTGACCTTTCTTCCTGGACAAAAGCAGTGAACAAAACTAAATTCTTGCATCTATGGAAAAAGAGAAGTGTTTACGTGTATGGTGGGATATGTGAGTCAGGGCAGCATTTAAATAATGTTGAGGCTTGGCATGTCACCTAGACAATGTTATCTAGAGTATACAAAACTAAATAAGATAATTTATCTGACATGGGTTAGTTAAAAGAAGGAAGTTTTAAGCAGTTGATGTTGGTTCCAAGGAACGATCTTTTCTCAAAAGAGAGATACCCATGCTGCACTCTCATTCTTTATACCACATACATTATACCACATACATTATACTCATACATTATACCACAATGTATAAATTACATATATGAAAAAAATCCCAATGGATGGGATTATAAGTCAATAATAACATACTTAGAGTAATATTTAACAAGTTTGTAATTACCTTCTAATTGTTGTAATTTTAGCAATTTGATATGGTTATGAATTCCAAAAATAGATATTGGATTATGTTTGTAATCTGATCTGTACCTGGGCCTGATTGAGTTATGATTAGGGCTTTAATTGGGCCATGTCATTAGGGTATTGAGTCCCTGCCCCTTGGTGGGTGGGGATTCACAGATAAAGGCATGGCAAAGGACAGAGTTGCAGGCTTTCAGTGTTGGAGTTTTGATGCTGGAGTTTGATTCTGAAGCTGGAGCCCCAGAGAGAGAAACAGAGTCATTTGCCTGATAGTCTAGCAAACCCTGTGGAGGAAACAGAGGAGCTGAGCCCAGAGGAGCCCAGAAAGCTTGAACCCTCACAGATGTCAGCAGCCATCTTGCTCCAACATGTGGAAATACTTTGGTGAGGGAAGTAATTTATGCTTTATGGCCTTGTAACTGTAAGCTCCTACCCCAAATAAATACCCTTTATAACACTCAGCAGATTTCTGGTATTTTGCTAGCACCCATTTGGCTGTCTAATACAGTAATTTATAGTTTTCCTTCCACCTACCCTTTTATTGCTTTCTTTTGTTTTGTTTTTTTTAACTAAAAATAACTCTCTTAGCAATCATTTATAACTTTAAAATATTTGATAGGCTTCAAGTTGCAAAAATACATTTAAATAAAATTTTATTGAAGTACATAATTTATACATGAACATACATAAACAATAAGTGTATAGTATAAGTTGTGAATTTACCCAAAAAATATGCATGTCATCATACAAGTCTCCCATACATTGCCCCACCACTCAAATCCTGCTTTGTTGTGAAACATTTGTTGCAAACTATGAAAGAGCATTGCCAAAACATGACTACTAACTATAACATTGGTGTATTTTCAACCAGTTATTAACACCCTGTATTAGTATTACATATTTGTTATAGTTCCTGGTAGGAAATTCTCCTATTTCTTTTGTTAACCACCGTCCATCTTCCACCACTGGATTCCCTGTGTTATACAGTCTCATGCTTTGTACAACCTATTCAAAATGTACAGTTGATGGCTCTCACTTTCACCATAGTGTTGTGCTGTCACCACCTCAATCAATTTTAGAATGCCCAACATACATTTTAACTTATATAATGCCAGTTTACATAACACAAAACCACTTCTTATGTAGTGGAGCTACCTTGTTACACAGTATTTTCTATCGTCTTGTTTACCTAGAGCCTGGCTAGTTATCACCTCCAAATCAAACAATAATTGTCTTTGTTTTCGTTTGATTTTAAATGCTGTTACCCATTTCATACCCCATCATGTATATCTATAAATTCCATTTGCAGTTTTTATTATACCATGTAGGGTGAATGGAAAACTTTTTTATTTTTGTGAAATTTGATGATGGTTTAACAGAAAGGGAAATATAGTAAAGTATCAGAAGTTAAATTTCATAATTTGTGGGCACACTTTCCTATATATTAGTTTTTTTTAACTCTAAAATTACTTTTTAATATTTTAATTTTTTTGAAGAAGCATTAGATGACAAAATTTGCATAAAAATAAAGGTGAGAAAGAAATAAGCAGGAGGATTGTGGCAATATGGTGTCAGATTAGGCAGATAAAGTTCAGTACTCTTGTAAATACTATGGAGAAAGAGCCAAAAGGTGCCTGAGGGGCCTGCTTTGGGGGTCAGCAGACCTGGATGGTGCTTCACAGTTCCCAGGAGGGTGAAAGACAGAAGATGAAAAACTGAAACAAACTGTGAGTTTACTAAACCTCCCAGCCACCAGGAAGGGCTCTCTTCCCTCACCCTCAATATATTCAACAGGGATAAAATCCTGGAACATTGCAACTGACTGAGAGGAGAGCAGACATCTTCCTCCCTGCTAGGTTTTTAGGAGTTTTCCTTCAGTGAATTCAGCCTGCAAAGCCCACTTTGAATCTTGGCACTGACCAGTCAAAAACAAAAGGAAACCTAGAGAGCTACAACTCTGTGGAAAGTTTTGCCAAAAAGGACCATCTGCTGGTCAGTCTGTAAACTAAATGGACAAAAACTGCCATTAGACCTCTCTTTACCCAACCCTGCTAGAAAGTCTATGCCCCATTAGTGAGTCCCTGGCATGATTTAGTAACTAAAGCTGGACAACTTTAAAGATTTAGGATAAGTTAAGCCAAATATTCAGGTTGTGAAAAAATAAAAGCAATAGACAAGAGAGAGAAATAGGCTGTTAGAGTACATTCACCAACATTTCAGATGCCTAAATATCAGCAAAACAATACAGGCCATACTACAAAACAGAAAAACATGGCCCAGCCAAAGGAACAAACCCAATGTACTGAAAAGATTCAGGATTTAAGGCAATTAATCAATGATAATCACACAACTCTACTAAATCAATTTAAAGAATTGAAAGAAAATATGATGAAAGAGAAAGGATATTAAGAGGACACTGAGAGAGCATGAAGAACAATTTGAATGTCTACAAAGAGATGAAACAGACATTATGGGAATGAAAGACATGATAGATGAGAGTAAAAATATTTTAGAGGTATATAAGAGCAGATTTGTCCTGCATGAAGACAGAATTAGTGATTTTTAAGATTTATTTTTATTTATTTATTTCTCTCCCCTTCCCCCCACCCCTACCCCAGTTGTCTCTTCTCTGTGTCCATTTGCTGCATCTTCTTTGTCCACTTCTGTTGGTGTCAGTAGCATGGGAATCTGTATTTCTTTTTGTTGCATCATCTTGTTGTGTCAGCTCTCTGTGTGTGCGGCGCCATTCCTGGGCAGGCAGCACTTTCTTTTGTGCTGGGCGGCTCTCCTTACAGGGTGCACTCCTTGCACATGGGGCCCCCTACGTGGGGGACACCCCTGCGTGGCTTGGCATTCCTTGGCGCATCAGCATTGCACATGGGCCAGCTCCACATGGGTCAAGGAGGACCGGGGTTTGAACCACGGACCTCCCATGTGGTAGATGGATGCCTTAACCACTGGGCCAAGTCTGCAGCCCAGAATTAGTGATTTCAAAGACAAAACATGTGAACTGGAAAAGAAAGGAGAATAAAAAGAAAAGAGAATGGAAAAAATGGAACAGGTTCTCAGGGAATTGAATGACAATGCAAAATGCAAAAACATATGCATTGTCAGTGTCCCAGAAGGAGAGGAAAATAGAAAAAGGGGCAGAACTATTTTTTGAAGAAATAATGACTGAAAACTTCCTTTCCCTTATGAAGGACATAAATACCACTATCCAAGAAGGACAATGCACCACAAATGGAATACTACTAACAGACCTAGCCTGAGACACCTACTATTCAGAATGAAAAATATCAGTAATAAAAAGAAGATTTTGAAAGAAGCAGGAGAAATGCAAAGCATCACATAAAATGCAAACTCAGTAAACTTAAGTGCCAACCTCTTCTCAGAAACTATAGAGGAGAGAAGAAAGTGGTATGGCATATTTAAGATAATCAAAGAGAAAAATTGCCAGACAAGAATTCTGTACCTGGCAAAGTTGTCCTTCGAAAATGAAGGGGAGTTCAAAGTCTTCAAAAACAAACAAAAACTGACAGAATATGTTACCAAAGACCAGAATTAGAAGAGATACTAACGGGAGTCCTTCAATCTGAAAGGAAAAAGTAAGGGTGAGAGACTTGGAGAAGAGTGTAGAAATGAAGAATATTAGAAAGGGTGAAATGATGCACTATAGGAAGACATGATACAGAAAGCCAAATGTCAAAATGGATAAAGTAATGTCTTTACAGTTAAAACAGTGAATGTTAATGGCTTGACCTCCCAAATCAAAAGGCACAGACTGATAGAATGGATTTTAAAACATGACTTATCTGTATGTTGTCTACAAGACAGTCATCTCAGAAGTAAGGATACAATCACTTTAAAAGTGAAAGGTTGGAAAAAAGATATAACATGCAAATACTAACCAAAAAAAAAAAAAGAGCTGGAGTAGTGATACTAGTATTGGACAAAATAGATTTTAAATGCAAAACTGTTAAAAGGGATAAAGAAGATCATTATATATTAATAAAAGGGGCAATTCAATAAGAAAAAATAACTATTCTAAATATTTATGCACCTAACTTCAGTACCCCAAGATACACATTGGTAAAGCTGAAGGGAGAAATACATATCTCTACAATATTAGTTAGAGATTTCAATAAACCACTCTTAGTATTGGGTAGAACATCTGGACAGTGGATAAATAGAGAAACCAAGGACTTGAATAATATGATAAATGAACTAGACCAACAGATATCTATAGAGCATTGCACCCCAAAACAGCAGGATATATATTATTTTCAAGTACCCATAGATCCTTCCCCAAATTGATCATATGTTGCATCACAAACAAGGTTCAATAAATTTAAAAAGATTGAAATCATAAAAAACACTTTCTCTGATCATAAAGGAAAGAAGTTGGAAATCAATATCAGCAGAAAAAGGGAAAATTTATGAATGTATAGAGATTAAACAACACAGTCTTAAACAATTACTGAGCGAAAGAAGAAACTGTAAGAGAATTCAGCAAATATCTTGATATGAATGAAAATGAGAATGCACCATATCAAAACCTATGGGACACCACAAAAGTAGTGCTGATAGGGAAATTTACAGTCCTCAATGCTTACATTAAACAAGAAGAAAGAACTAAAATTGGTGATCTAACTGTACACCTTGAAGAACTAGAAAAAAAGGAGCAAACTAATCCCAAACCAAGATGAAGAAAAGAAATAGTGAAGATCAGAGCAGAAATAAATTAAATTGAGAACAAGAAACAAAAAGAATCAACAAAACCAAAAGTTGGTTGAGAAGATCAAAAAAATTGACACTCTTAGCTAGACAGACAAAGAAAAAAAGAGAGAAGACAAAAATAAATAAAATAAAATAAATGAGAGGGAAGACATTGCCAATGACCCTGTAGAAATAAAAGAGATCATAAGAGGAGTGTATGAACAACTGTATGCAAAAAAACAAACAAACTAGAAAATGTGAGTGAGATGGACAATTTCCTAGAAACACACGAAACATTTACACTGGCTTTAGAAGAAATAGAAGACCTCAACAAACCAATGACAAGTGAAGGGATTGAAACTGTCATCAAAAATCTCCCAACTGGTACATGGTTGGGAGGGAGTTCTCTAGGCATATATACAGGGTACATAAAAATGTTCGGTATTTTCATAGTGATTACAGTTAAAAATGACAACTGAGGGAGTGCTGAGTTCCTAGCCAGGGGAGCTCTATCACATTCTCTAATGGAACAGCAACAATCCCCGAAGTGCAATGGCAAAGACCAAAAAAGAAGAATGGTCCAACAATGAGCCTTTGATACTAATGACTAAGCTTGTGAGCCTGTGTGCCTGAAATAAGAACTAGGCCTAGAGCTGCAGGGTGCCTAAGAATTACCTCCTGAGAGCCTCCATGTTGCTCAAATGTGGCCAGTCTCGAAGCCAAACTCAGCATGTAAATGCATTGCCTTCCCCCCAGCATGGGACATGACTCCTGGGGATGAGCCTTCCTGGCACTGAGGGATTACTACCAAGTACCAGCTGATGATGTAACTAGAAAATGACCTTGAATAAAAGGGTCAACTCAGACCAGCCGAATATCTCAGCCTATATGTAATATCAGGAGTTAATTTTTTTTTTTACCTTGAATAAAAGCAGAAAATGGAAAGGACAAATGAATTTATATGGCTATGAGTCTCCAAAAAGAGCCGGGAGGTTATCAGAGGTGTTGCCCTTATGCACCCCTCAGCAGAGTCCTAGAGACAGCTAAACTAGATACAACCTCAGGTATTCATTCTTCTTAGGGCTACAGAGACCCACAGGTTCTATGGTCATGGAAGATGGAATTCAGTGCCATGTCAGTTGGCCCTACTTTGGAGTTTGTGCTCCTGAGTGTGGTGGATTGGACTCAGATGTGATCTTTGGTCACAAGCCTCTCCTGTTACTTTTTACCAGACCTGTGGTTGGCACTGGGGTTTAGTGTATACACAGGGGACCCGAATCTCTGGACTGTCCATGTGATAGCCAAGCCCTGAGTCCCAACAGACTTACAACTCCTACCCTCTGGTTTATTTGGACTTACCCCAGCCAGCAAACATGGAGGTGAAGAAGGTCAACCACCACACCAGGGAACCAAGAGGGCCTGCCTACAACTGAAAGCAGGAGAATTGCATCCATCATCCATGGGGAATCTAAGCCCCCTCTTGATATAGATGTGGAATGGACATAACCATTCCAGGGTCCACAGGATGGAGGAATCGAGTATAGATTAGAGTGGACTTACTGATATTCTATTATATATTCTATTATGATATTCTATTAATGACCTATTGTGATTAGTAATCAAAGAAAATGTAGCATTGACATGGAGAAAGTGGCCATGGTAGTTGCTGAGGGTAGGGAGTGGGAAAAAGAGATGTGATGTGGGGGCATTTTCAGAACTTGGAGTTGACCTGGGTGGTATTGCAGGGACAATTATTGGATATCGTATGTCCTCCCATGGCCCACTGTGCGGACTGGGGGAGAGTGTAAACTATAATGTGGACCATTGACCAGGTGGTGCAGCAGTGCTCAGAGATGTATTCACCAAGTGCAATGAATGTCCCATGATGATGGAGGAGGTTGTTGTTATGGGAGGAGTGGTGTGAGGGGGATGAGGGTATATGGGGACCTCATATTTTTTTAATGTAACATTAAAAAAATAATAAAGACAAAAAAAAAATCTCCCAACTAAGAAGTGCCCAGGACCAGATGCCTTCACAGGTTAATTCTACCCATCATTCAAAGATGAACTAATACTGATCTTGCTCAAGTTCTTCAAAAAATTGAACTGGAAAAAAAAATGCTACGAAACTCATTCTATGAAACAAACATTACCCTAATACCAAAACCAGGTAAAAATAGTACGAAAAAAAATTATAGATCAATACCTCTAAAGAATATAGATGCAAAAATACTAAAAAAAAAAATACTTGCAGACAAAATCCAAAAGCACATTAAAAGATTTATACACCACAATCAAGTGGGTATACCTCCCAGGTATGCAAGGGTGGTTGAACAGAAGAAAATCAATCAGTATAATAAACTACATTGAAAATTTGAAGGAGAAAAATCACATGATTCTCTCAACTAATGCAGAAAAGTCATTTGATAAAATACAGCACCCTTTCTTGAATAAAAATTCTCCACAAGCTAGCAACAGAAGGAAGCTTTCTCAATACGTTAAAGTACATATATGAGAAACCTACAGCTAGCATTGTACTCAATGGTGAAAGACTTAAGGCTTTCCCACTGAGATCAGGAAAAAAACAAGAATGCCCATTGTCTCCAATTCTTCAATATTGTGCTGGAAGTTCTAGCTAGAGCAATTAAGCTAGACAAAAAATAAAGGGATCCCAAAGAGGAAAGGTAGAAGTAAAATTTTCACTATTCACTGATGACATGATCCTATATCTAGAAAATCCTGAAAAATCCACAAAAAGCTACTAGAATTATTAGACAAATTTAGCAAAGTGGCAGGATACAAAAATCAATAGTGTTTTTATACATTACCAATATGCAACCTGAGGAAGAAATCAGAAAAAAAAACCATTAAATGGTGAATAAAAGAGTCAAATATTTAGGAATAAAGTTAACCAAGGACATAAAGGATCTGTATTCAGAAAACTACAAAACATTTGTAAAAGAAACCAAAGAAGAATTAAATAAATGGAAGAACATTCTGTGTTCATGGGTTGGGAGACTAAATATGGTTAAACCTCAATTCTACCAAACTGATTAACAAATTTAATGTAATCCTCCCCAAAAACCCCAAAAGCCTTTTTTGCAGAAATCGAAATGCCAATAATCAAATTTATTTCAAAGGGTAATGGGCCCAGAATAGCACAAATTTCTTAAAATAAGAAGAACAAAGTTGGAGAACTCTGTTTCTGATTTCAAAGCATATTACTTAAGTACAGTGCCAAAAAAAAAAAAAAAAAAAAGCATGGTACGGGCAAAAGGACAGATAGATTGATCACTAGAAGCCAATCAAGAATTCAGAAATTGACCCTCACATCTGTAGTCAAGAGATTTTTGACAAGGTTTTTAAGCTCACACAGTTGGGTCAGAACAGTCTGTTCAACAAATGGTGCTGGGAGAACTGGATAGCCACAGCCAAAAGAAAGAAAGTAGACCCCTATCTCACACCATATACAAAAATTAACTCTAAATTGATTAAGGACTCAAATATAAAAACAACAACCATAAAATTCCTAGGAGAAAATGTAGGAAAACATCTTTAAGGTCTTGTTGTGGGTGATAGTTTCTTAAACCTTGTGCCCAGTGGATGAGCAATAAAAGAAAATATAGATAAATGGGACCTCCTCAAAATTCAATACTTTTACACCTCAAAGGACTTTGAGAAAGGGTGAAAATGTAGCCACCAACTCAATGGGAAAAATATTTGGCAATCATATATCTGATAAGCATTTGATATCCCTGATATATAAAGAGATTATACAACTCAACAATAAAAATACAGGATGTCCAATTTAAAAATAGGCAAAACACTTGAAAAGCAACTATCCAAATGGCAAAGAGATACATGAAAAAATGTTCAACATCAGTAGCAATTAGGGAAATGCAAATCAAAACTTCAATGGGGTAACATTTCATACCTCTCAGACTGGCTACTATTAAAACATTAGAAATCTGTAAATATTGGAGAGGATGTGGAGAGATAGGACTGTTTACTCACTGTTGGTGGGAATGTAGAATGGTACAGCTACTGTGGAGGACTATTAGGCAGTTCCCAGGGGTCCTGGCAATACCACTGATAGATATACACCCAGAAACTCTGAGAGCAGGGACATGAGTAGATATCTGCACACCTATGTTCACAGCAGCATTATTCACAATAGCTGAAAGTTGTAAACAACCCAGGTGTCCATCAACTGATGCATGGATAAACAAATTGTGGAATATACACATGATGGAATATTATGCAGCAGTAAGAAGAAATGAGGTCATGAAACTTATAGTAACATGGATGGACCTGGAGGACATTATGTTGAGTGAAGCAAGCTGGACACAAAAGGACAAATACTGTATGATTTTCCTATTATGAACTAAATATATTATGTGTAATATAAATTTATTATGTGAAATATGATTATGGGTAGAATTGCATATATAAAATTGTTTGTCTTTGAAGCTGAACAAATGTAAGTTAGTACAAAATGTTAACAGACAAAAAAAATTATGCTAAGTGAAGGACACCAGACACAAAGTGCTACATATTGTATGACTCCATTTATATGACATGTGAAGATTAAAGGAAACTAGTGTTTATGTAGGTCTGAGGAAGGAATGCTAAGGAGTGTGGAGTCTTTCTTTTTGGAGTAATGAATTGTTCTAAAATTTTTGAGATGATGAATGTACAATATTGTAATTATACTAAAAGCCATTGATTATACACTTTGGAGAGAATAGTCAGAAATAGCAGTTATGTACAATGGGGAACATAGACGGAGAGGTGAGGAATTTTCTTCCTTGTTTTTATTGTTTATTATTATTATTACTAGTGAAATAATAAAAATGCTCTAATACTAATTGAAATGATGAATGCACAACTATGTGATTATAGCAAATGCCATTGATTATACATTTTTGATGAATTGTATGCTTTATTAATATGTATCAAAATTGATTTGTTAAAAAATATCTATTGTTCATTGAAAAAAAGCTATTAAAGACATTCAAATGAACTAGAAATAATAGCCTATCTGTAAGAGCAAGTTAAAACATCAGAAATAATCACTGAAGACTGGACTTTGAGATTTTAAGCAAAGACTTTTAAAATATGTTCTTAATAGAGTGTCCAACACAGATGATGATAGTAGTATGTGGTTTCAGGTTCCATCCCATCACAGAAACCTTGAATAATGAGCAAAAATGGGCAGACATCTTTCTCAAAGTTCCAGAAAACAGTGAAAAATTTGCATGGAGAATGCCAAATCAGGACAAAAGGCAAATTAAAATGAAAAGCAAATTAAAGTGATAGAAAAGCATCCTATTGGTGACACTCTGGCACCTCATTCTTCCTTTCATCAACTTGGCAAACACCTGACCCTCACTTCCAATTTGAGTCCCTTATCCAGGTTTCAGAAAGAACAGAGTAGCCCTAATGCACAACAGTATGCATATCTATAAGACTGTCCATCTCATGACAGTGGGACAGACTGAACCAAGATACTCATCCTAGGCTGCCTGTCCCAGAATTTGACCTGCATATAGGAGCAGCTGACTGAGGACTGCTACAGAACACTGTAGGAGATGAGACAAACTGCATCTACCTGGGGAAAAGTATCATTGGTTGTAATGCATAGTGTGCCACCTGGTACCATCAGGATTTCCAGTTTCCCAGGGAAAAAGAGATATTCACATTTGTGTAAACAGTGGAATTCCTAGGGCCACATGCACATGTCTATAACAGGACACATAAACAGAAAAGACCTGGGAGTCTATCTGCTTTTGTCTCAGGCTACTCTTTAAAAACTTTATATGGATAAGCTCTAAAGGAGAATAATCGAACATGTCAATCAGCAAAACCTGAAAGAAAGTGCTCTTATCTATCTGTTTTTTTTTCTTTTGTAAGCTACTCATATTCAAGGAAATATCTGTTATACCAGTAGCAGGGGTTGAATCTGGGACCTTGCATGTGGGAAACCAGTGCTCAACCACTGAGCCACAAAGGCTACTCTGAGCTGGTTTTTTCATTTGTTTTTGTTTTTTGTTTTTGTTTTAGGAAGCACCATGAAACAAACCAGGTACCTCCCATGTGGGAAGTAGGCACTCAATTGCTTGAGCCACATCTGCTCCCAGTATATATTGTTAAGGAACCAGTGCCTCAGTTATTCAGTTCCAAAGATAACACATTAAAATATCAAAATCCCTAGGTTTCAACAAGTGATTCCAAATCATAAAAAAGGAAGAAATAATATATCATTCAGTGGAACATGGTAAACATGAGAAATCATCAAGGAACATCAGACCTGTGGTTTAACAGAAAAAGGCTTTTAAATAATGATCCTAAACATGTTCAAAGAGATAAAGCAACCCATGGAAAATGAAGGGAAGGAAGTCAGGAAATAACACAACACAAAGAAAGTATCAATAAAGAGATAGAAATTATGAAAAGGAATGAAGCATAGCTGAAGACCACAGTAAGATAAATTAAAAAAAAAAAAAACAAACCCAAAGGGGTTCTAGAGAATATTGGATCTATCAGATAAAGATGAAATCATCAGTGGACTTGAAGATGACACAATTGAAGTCATTCAGTTCGAGAACCATAAAGAAAAAAGAACAAAGATAAGAGAACTGAGTTTGAGAATCCTAAGGGACACTATCAAGCATGTCATCATAAACATTGTAGGAATATCAGAAGGAAAAGAAAGAGAAAGGGGAAGAGAGACCATACTAAGAAATAATGGCTGACAACTTCCCAAATTTAATGAAAGATATGAATAAATACATCCAAGAAGTTCAATGACTTTTCAAACAGAATAAACACAATCAGTACATGCTGGGAAAATAACAATCAGAGTCTCAAATGCCAAAATTAAAGAGAATCCTAAAAGCCATAAGAGAGAAGGATTTATAACAAGAAATCAGTTTTGTTTTGTTTTTAAAAGGAAGTAATGGAAAAATTAAGGGGCAAAAAATTATGACTTGCAAATACCAAAGAGTAAGGTGGTAGACTCCTGAATTATAACAGATTCTTTCTATGTGAATATGTGAAATTCTCCAGTCAAAAGCAAACATTGGGACAGTGGGTAAGAATATATAATCAAACATTATGCTGTACAGTAGACTCACTTAAAATTCAAAGATACAAGAAGGTTGAAAGTGAAAGAGTGACAAAATATTGCACCCTAGTTGTATACATAGAGGGATGTTAGGTTATACTGATATCAGACAAAATGGAATTTACATGAAAAATTGTTCAATGAGACAAAGAAGGGCACTATATAAAGATAAAAAGGTCAATTCATCAAAAGGATATAATGATTATGAACATACATGCAGCTAACAAGAGAACCCCAAAAATATGTGAAGCAAGCATTGACAGAATTGAAGGGGGAAATAGATAGCTCTACATTCATAGTAGTAGACTTCAATAAATCACTTTGAAAAAATGGTTGGATCATCTAGACATAAGATCAATAAATGTATAGAAGTTTGAACAAAGCTCTAAAACAAATAGACATAGTAGAATCATTTAGAACACTTCATCCAACTACAGCAGAGTATGCATTCTCCATAAATAAATGTAAAACAATCATAAATAAACACAAATAAATGGAAAGATATTCCATGCACATGAATGGGAAGGAAAAAAACCCTTAAGATGTCAATACTATGAAAAGTAATTTACAAATTGAAAGCAATTCCAATCAAAATTCCAACAGCATTCTTTGCAGAATTGAAAAATTAAAACATTGAATTCCGGTGACTCCAAATAAGCAAAACTGTCTTGAAATAGTACAAAATTGGAGAACTCACAGTTCTTGAATTAAAAACTAATTACAAAGCTTTGTTATACTTTTAACAAAATGGTGTGGTATTGGCACAAGGACAGATACATAGACCAATGGAATAGAATTGAGAGTTCATCTATTGTCATCTATGGACAATTCATATTTGACAAAACTGTCAATCCACTCAATGGGGAAAGAATATTCTCTTCAACAAATGGTGACTGAAAAACAAAAATGGGATATCCACATGCTAAAGAATCAACATGAACCCCTACTTCACATCCTTTAAAAAAATTAACTGAAAGTAGAAAAGTTAATGTAAAGGATAAAGGTATAAAACTCTTAGAAGAAAATATAAAGAAAAATCTTCAGGACCTAGTAGTAAGCAAAGGATTCTTACACAGATTCCCACCAAGTGCATGGGAAATAAAAGGAAAAAAAAACACATAAATTTGACTTCATTAAAATTTAAAACCTTTGTTGCATCGAAGGACATTTTCAAGAAACTGAAAAAACAACTTACATAATAGGAGAAAATAATGCTAAACTATATATTTACTAACAGTTTAATATAAGAATATATAGAAAATTACTACTATCAAAGACAACATTGTTTTAAAAGTTGGCCATGGACTTGGAAAGATATTTCCCTAAAGAAGATAATCAAATTGCCAAAAAGCATCCGAAAATATTTTCAACATCACTGATTAAAAGGAAAATGAAAATGCAGTCCACAATGGGATACCCCCTCATAGTCACTTAAATGATTAAGAATTTTTAAAATCTGAAGTAAAAGTGTTGGTGTGGAAGTGGATAAATAGGAATCTTAAAACATTGCTGATGGCATTGTAAAATGTAGCCACTTGGAAAATCATTTTGGTATTTTCTAAGAAATTTGAAAATAGATTTATCACATGACCCTGCAATCCTTCTTCTTCATATATACACAAAAGAACTGAAGCAGGGACGTGAACAGATATGTGTAAAACCAATATTCATGGCAGCATTACCCACAATAGACAAAAAGGTGGAATCAACATGTATTAGTGTTCTCTAGGGAAACGATGGACAGGAGATATTGGAATATAGTGTGAGATTTTATAAAATTGTTTCACATGACCATGGGGATGCACAAATCCAAATTCCCAGGGCAGTCTGAAAAAAGGGGCTCTGATGAAGGTCTTTGATGAGTTCCAAGGAGATGCTGGCTGTCCATGAAGAATTGGTAATTCTCTCTTTGAATGCTTATATCACTTCCCCTTTTATGGCCTTCAACTGGTTGGATGGGATATCATTCATTGCTGATGGTAATCTCCTCAATTGATTATAGATATAATCAGCCATCTATGCAATCAACTTACTGATGATTAAAGTCCATGAAATGCCCTTGTATTACAATTAACCCAGTGCTTCCTTGACCGAAGAACTGCGCACAATTACCTGGCTAAGTTAACACATTAGCCTAGCCATCAAACAACCCAAGAGCACATCAACATATAAATAAATTAAAATATGTCATATACATACAATGTAATATATTCAACCACAAAAAAGTAATGAAGTTTTGATACATGCTACATTATGGAGAAACTTGTGGACCTCATTTGAGTGAAATAAGCCAAACATCAAAGAACAGATATTGCATGATATTACTTACATGAAAGAACTGCAATATTTGAAGTCATAGATTTAGAAAGTAGATTACAAGTTACCAAGGGCAAGGGAAGCAGAAATCAGGAGTCAATGCTTAGGGGTATAGATTTCCTGTTCTGGGAGACTGGAACACTTTGGTAAAGGATGATGGTAGCACAACATTTTAAGTATAATTAATGCCACTGAAGTGAATGCTTAAAGGTGCTTGTATTTTACCACAATTAAAAATAGGAGCAAATGTAGTCATCTTGTATAATAAAAGTTTAACAAATAGAAATAGAAACTTGGCCTAGTCTTACATACTGCCTAAGAAGAACCTCCTGAAGACCTCCTTGTTAAAGTGTGGCCTCTCTCTAAGCCAAGCTCATCATATAAATGCACTATATTCCCCCTAGCATGAGACATAAATCACAGGGACAATATTCCATAGCACTAAGGGATTATTACCAAGTGCCAACTAGCAATGCATCTGGAAAAAAGACCTTGAACAAAAGGGGGAAATGTGAAATACAAATGAGTTTGTACAGCTGTATGAGTCAGTCAAAGGAGTGCTGATGCAAAGTACCAGAAATCTGTTGGCTTTTATAAGCGTGTTTATTTGGGATAGAATTTACAGTAATAAGGCCCTAAAGATTTCAACTCAAGATAACATAATAGGTACTTCCTCACCAAATATCTGTAGCCATATGTTGAAGCAAGATGGCTGGTGATATCTGCGAGGGTTCAGCCTTCCTCTTCCTCTTAAACCTCCATGGGCCCAGCTTCTTCCAGTCCCAGCTGTGGGCTGCCATAGGGCTCACCAGCTCTTTTCCCTTTAACTGCAAACTATCAGGCTAACTGATCATCTCTCCCCTGGTTTCCAGCATCGTAACAGTACTCTCCTCTGCTGTGTCTTTTTCTGTGTTCATCTGTATTTGTGACCATTTTTATAGCCCACCAAGGGAGCAGGGACTCTACCTTGCATACCCTAATGGCATGGCCAAATCAAAGCTCTAATGTTGATTTAATCAAGTAAATGTAAAGCCCTCGAATTTAAATCAGTCAAAGGATATCATGCCCAGATAAACAGACCAGTTTACCAACATAATCAAAACGTGTTTTGGAATTCATAAATAAAATCAAACTGCCACACTCCACCCTCTGAATTCCAAAAAGACATTACAATATTCAACAAACCTTATTTCACAATCAGTTTATAGAAATAAATTTGTTTTAGGGCAAAGTCCCCTCTAGCTGTATACCTGTATAACTTACAAAACAATTTATCTGCTTTCAATATGCAAAGAGGCAGACAGGGGTTAAACATTTACATTACCATAAGAAGAATTTGGGAGGGAAACATAAGTCACTGTTTCCCAACTGTTTTGAAAATCTGCAAGGTATACTCCATTAGATATCAAAGTCTGAGAGTTATTCTTTTTTTATTTTTTTAATGTTATATTCAAAAAATATGAGGTCCCCATATAACCCCACCCCCCTCATCCCATTCCTCCCCCCAAAACAACAACCTCCTCCATCATCATGAGACATTCATTGCACTTTGTGAATACATCTCTGAGCACTGCTGCACCTCATGGTCAATGGTCCACACCATAGCCCACACTCTCCCACAGTCCACCCAGTGGGCCATGGGAGGACATACAATGTCTGGTAACTGTCCCTGCAGCACCACCCAGGACAACTCCTACCCCCAAAAACGCCCTCACATCACATCTCTTCCTCCCACTCCCTACCCCAGCAGCCACCATGGCCACTTTCTCCACACCAATGCCACATTTTCTTCGATTACTAATCACAATAGTTCATGAATAGAATATCAGTAAGTCCACTCTAATCCATACTCTATTCCTCCATCCTATGGACCTTAGAATGGTTGTGTCCACTCCACATCTATATCAAGAGGGACTTAGATTCCACATGGATGCTGGATGCGATTCTCCTGCTTTCAGTTGTAGGTACTCTTGGCTCCCTGGTGTGGTGGTTGGTCATTCTTAAGATGATGGTGTCTTCTCATCCTTGTGGCCTCTTGGGGGCCTGCTCTTTCCACAGGTTTGCACAACAGTCTTTTTCTTGGTTCCACCCTCATCAAGCATCTGGGTAGCGACTGAGCTCCAGAATCCCCATCAAGAACATTGGGGTAATGGCCACACTTTATCCCCTCCCTGGGGTAGAGTCTCAACCCCCTTAGTACAGTGAGGTGGATGCAACACTGTCCCTAATCTCTATACAGGCCCAACCCACTCAGAGCAATGAGGTGGTGACCTGCTTTCCCTTGTCTATGGGGGATAGACCCACCCCTCTCAGACCTATGGGGTGTTGACCTCACTCTCCCCAACCTTTGGGGAAGCTCCTCCACCCTCTTTTTAGCCTAAGGTGGTAAAAGTCTCCCTGAACAGTGGGATGGACTATCCAATCTCTTCAACTGCCAGGGCAAATTCACCCTTTCTGTACACATGGGTAGGGTTCCTCTCTTGGCCCAAGGAGATGTCTTAATTCCAGACATCAGTTTCCATGGTCTCCCTCTTAAAGCTATTTTCCCTTTCATCTCTCCCCTCCATGTCCCTTTAAGTCCAGGCTGACAGTAGTTTTGTTTATAAAGCTTTCTCAAAAAGCATGTTGGTTTAGCATGCAGGAAACAGAGGTCCAAAGCCATGAGATAGTAAAACATTCCACAGATCTTTCCTGGATAGTTGCCTTTTCAATCCTGACTTACCAACTTTAGTTAATTTCTCAAATGGGACACTATTGTCTCAGGGCTTGATTGCCAGAGGCTTGGAATTTCTGGAGTCAGTTTCTGTTTCCTTTGGGCCCAACAATTCAGTTACTAGCTTATCTCTTTCCTCTAACATTTTGCTCTAAGCTGCAAGGAGAAGCCAAGTTGCATTTTCTACATTTGGTTTGGAAATCTCCTTGGCTAAATGTCCAAGTTTGTGATTTTCAAATTCTGGCTTCCATATAATATCAGGAGTCAATCTTGCTAAGTTCTCTGAAACTTTAAAACATGAATCACCTTTCCTCCAGTTTCCAATAATAGTTTCATCACTTCCTTCTAAGACCTTATCAGATATAACTTAGTGCCCATATTCCTACTGTTGTAGAATTTGAGAGAGGCTCAATTATTTGTGTATAGAGAGGCCAGGACTCAGGAATGATTTTGAGAAGGAAAAATGGTTTATTGACGGCCGGCCAGAGTCGGGAGCTTTCAGTTTGAATCTGGAGCCCTGAACAAGATTTTCAAATGTCTTTTATACCACGAGGAAAGGCCAAATGGTTGCTTTGTTTCAGTTCAATAGGCTTCAATTAGCATATATCTCTTCCACATCTTAGGTAAGCTTTTAGCATGGACTCCAGACATTCTAGATAAGCCTTTAGCATATTTGGTTTTTGCATTTCCCCTAAATACTTAAAGTTTATAGCCCTTGCATTGTTAAACTGTTTCCTGGGACTGGAGCAGTTCCCATTGTCCCTAAGGGCAGGACTGCAGCCTCTTACCGTTCCACACCCACAAGTCAAACAGCTTGGGTTATCTCTGAAGAGACTAAGAGCCTTCCACCCATAGCCCACATCACTACCAACAGTCTCTTCAAAGCAGTCTAGGGATTTTCTATCAAGTATCTCAAAATAACTTCAAAATATACTCCTTAACCCTTTATAAAACCATTCCAGAATTTACGTAATTGGAAAAGCATGACACCATTCTCCTGGTGCCAAATTCTGTATTAGTCAGCTAAAGGGGTACTGATGCAAAGTATCAGAAATCTGTTGGCTTTTATTCTGGATATTTATTTGGGGTAAAAGCATACAGTTACAAGGCCCTAAAGAGTCCAACTCAAGGTACCATAAGAGGTATGTCCTCACCAAGTGTCTGTTGCCACATGTTGAAGCAAGATAGTGGGTAACATCTGTGAGAGTTCAACCTTCCTCTTTCTTCCTAAGGCTCCATGGGTCCAGCTTCTTCTGATCTCAGCTGTAGGCTGGTTTAGGGCTCAGCTGCTCTGTTCTTTTCAGCTGCAAACAATCAGGGAAATGGCTCACCAGTCCCTTGGTCTCCAGCATCAAAACTATGTTCTCTCATCTGCCATGTCTTTTTTGTGTTCTTCTGTATGAGTGTCCATTTATATAGCCACCAAGGGGGTGGGGATTCAATCCTGCATGCCATAATGATATGGTCAAATCAAAGCCCTAACCTTGATTTATTCAAGTAAATATAAAGCCTTTGAATTTAAATCAGTTAAAGGATATCATGCCCAGAGGAACAGATCAGTTTACAACCATAATACGTCTTTTAGGAATTTATAAATAATATGAATAAAAGACTAAGGCAAACTTATTATTCTCTTATAGACATTATTATTATTGCAATTGAAGAACTTCTATCATTGACATCAAGGCAGTGGCTGCCAGAGGTTCTGAGGGTAGGAAGATGGAAAATTAGGTGTAACATGGGGCATTTTTGGGACATTGGAATTGTCCTACATGACATTGCAATGATGGATACAGGCAATGATGAATACATTGTAATGATGAATACATTTTGTTATAACCCATTAAATTGTGCAGGATAGAGTATAAACTATCATGTAAACTACAGTCCACAGTAGTAATTGTAACAAATGTACCACACTAATGAAAGATATTGTTTATGTTGGGAAGTGTGGTAGGGGGGAGAGGGTAAGGCATATGGGAATCCCCTCAATTTTTTATGTAACATTTATGTAATCTAAAGCTTCTTTAAAAAATAAATGAATAAATAAATGAAACAATAAAAAAAAAAGCTTGACACATAATCCTGGGGTTTACTCCAGGATTACAATGTTGCATTTTTCTCCAAAATCAGTCATTTAAATCAAAATTTTACTGTGTGTGAGAAAAATCACAGAGAAAAAATATTTAACAAAATTCAACAACTCTTCAAATAAAAACTCTAATCAATAAGGAATTGTAAGAAACTTTCTCAATCTGTGAAAAAGCTAATGACGGGCATCTTTTAAAGATTTTGTTCCTGGTAGGATGTATTAATATTTAGTCGAGGGTTGCTTCCAGTAATAACACAGGCTTCTCTGAATTTATGGCTTATGGCTCCATGGAAAATGCAATGCAGGGTTATTAACAGTACGATAAAAAACAGAAATATGCTTCTTATCCAAAATATTGCATTTTCATCAGCATTTCAATTACCCAGAGACCCTCACATGTTAAACAGGGCTGAAAGATTGTTACTACTATGGCAAGAATGATTGGAAAATTGCTTTAGAGATCTTAGATATCTTCCTCCTCCTTAAGTTATTCAATTCTTTTTACGTATGCAAATAAACAAAAATTCAATAATAAGTGAGATCTCTGATTTTTATGAGCATGATTTTTACAAATCAATTATTTGATATATTCCATTAAACTTAAGAATAGCACAACAGCAGGCAATAAAGTAGAATTTGTGGTGCACAAAATATAACAGTATTAGTTAATTTAAAACTGAATGTGTTAGCATAATTTTAAGTATACTATTGTAAAATGTTGTTAAAAAATTCAACATTGGACAAGAAGTATGCATGTAAGCAAAAAGGAAACCTGGCAATTGTAAGAAGAAATTCTTTTCAAACCTTATAAAATAAATAAAATGAATTGGAATCCCCAAGATATACAGAAATATAAACATCATATAGAACATAACTCAGTCATATAAGATAGAGATAAAGAAAAGAAATTAAGGGGTAACAAAACTAGAGTTATAATGATTTCAATTTGTAAAGAACTACTAATTATATGCATCTAATTACATGACACACTATACAATTATATGATGCACTTACAAATAATAGTTAATATTTGGAGGAAATAGCTAAATTATTAAATATTACAAATGTGTTAATAATTGAGGAGTCTGGCTCTTGGCAAAATCTTACATGTGATCATTCAGCCCCGAGTATGGGACATTATAAGCATTTCTGGCAGCCTCATGAAATAAAGCTGCCCTCTGTATAGTCAGTGCATTACAGTTTTCTGAAGAGAGCTCCAGTCATACACTCAGTGATCCTTGGTCCAGCCGTGCTTATACACGTTTGCATTCCTAGTCTAGGTGCCTCTGTGTAGTGGACCCCTGATCTGGGGCCACGGCTGAAATTGTTCCCTGGTGCTGCAGCCAAGACTTCCTAATTGGGGGACCTTGGCTGAGTCAATCCTCCGCACTCTGAGTACATTTCTACTCTTAGCCCTTCTCTCTGTCTTTCCATCTACCTCGCCTCCCCAGTCAGTAAAAAGGCAGAAGATTTTTGATCAGGGCTCCTTGACCGTGAGTCAGTTTCCTTCATTTGCATTGTTGGTTGTCTGACTCTGTCATCTTCCACAAAACAGAGAATAATTGTCTTTTATCTTTGTCTCTTGATTGCAATGATATTAGGTGCACAACGTTTTCAAGGTTAGTTTTATTTTGACCCTTCATAATAATTGACCATCTTAACACCAGGCAGCTGGACAAATTGGCACAATAAGCAGATTGGTCATTTGAATATGTCCTTAGATTTTCTCCTTCAACCACTCTCATACCCATAAAATGGTTCTGATATTTACAAGGACTATGATGTGCTTTCAACATTTCTATTCATTTCCAAAGATTTCCAAACAATCTTTTTATTAATTCTGCATAGATTAACCCTCACTTTTCCATTCTTTACCCTCATTCTAATCTCTAGTGACTTATATTCTAATTTTAACTCCATGAGTTTAAACAATATATTTAGTTCAAAATAGCACAATCATAGTATTTGACCTTTTGTGTCTGGCCTGCTTCACTTTGATGAGCACATTGCAGATCTTGAACGCTTGGTTTAGATGGAAATCTGATAACACAAATTAATGGAAGTGTTATGGATGCTATAAATATGATAATTAAAGAGAATCAACTTGGCATTGACAGGGAGTTACCATAGCAGAGAATTTGGAAATGTTTATAGAAGAAATTATTATTAATTCAATCACAGGAATGCACAGTCTTCAGGTGGATAAATATGGTAGAGTGTAATAAAAGAATTTGAAGGAGAATTTTATGCATGGTAACCATACATGGAAAAATATCCTGGAGTATACAAAGAACCAAATGAAGCTTAGTAGGGCTGGATTATTGAACAGGGACCAAAAGGAGCCAGGAATAAAAAAGGGAAGTTCTACTAAGATTTGCGAATTAATCCCAAAATCTAGAGCAATAAAATAAAAGCGATTTGAAGATAGCTACTCAAACTCCCAGGAATAAAATACATTATTCTGGATAGTCATCTAAATGGACAGATACCTGGATGAATGAAACTATCAGTCAGACTGGGTGATTAATATGTATTGACTTTCTCCCTATAATCACGTCCTTGATTTGTAAAGTAGAAAACTTGTTTAAGTGAATTGTTTTTCTGAGAACATAATTTCAACATTTCTCAATATTCAGGAGTATATTTTTCTTCATTATATATTCATCACTATGAATCAGCATACTATTTTTGCATATATATTACTTCTATTAGATATATTTTAATCAAATTTAATGATAAATCATAAAATATATGGTCGGTCAGAAGTGTAAGATCAATGATACGTGGTATAATCTTGGAGATGTGGATTCATCACACCAATCATTATTAGGTTGTTTTCATTTCTCCAATAATAAAAATAATAATAACAAACAAAAAAAGCCCAAACAGAAAACTCTACCCCTTAGTATTCACCTCTCAATCTATCTATCTTTCCTCTGCCATGCATAGCTGATTTTCCATTTCCCTTTCTCTCTCTCCTCTTATTTGTATTATATTTTGTACAGATGGGAACAAAAATATGTAGTACCCTTTATCTAGTTTCTTTCACTTAGTATATTTCCTTTTTAACCCTTAATGACAGAGTATTAATATATTACTATACACTACTGTCCATAGTTGTATTTTTGCCTGATGTTAACATCTTGTAACATTAACACATATTTATGTTTCAAAGAAAAACAGTATTTTATATGTAATATTCCCCATATTTATATTTCATATGAGGTTTTACTATGCTATACAGTCCCCTGTTACATTTTTAGGGTTCCTTCTAGTATTATACATGACCATATAGTTTCCCTTTCAATCATTATCATACCTATGTATTAGCACTCCTAGTTACAAATACTATGATGTGCTTTCATCATTTATATTCATTTCCAAAAATTTACAAACAATCTTGTTACCAATTTTTCACAGATTAAACCTCAGCTTTCCATTCCCTAACTTCATTCCATTTTCTGGTGACCAATATTCTAATTATTAACTCCCTGAATTTATGCAATTTGTCCATTCATCAGGTGATGGACAACAGGGTTGTTTCTATCTTTTGGTGATGTGAATAATGCCTCCACAAATATCAGGGTGTAGATTTCTGCTTATGTCACTGCTCTCAGTTCATCTGGGTATATATCTAGTAGTGGTATTGCTGGGTCACATGACAAAATCTATATTCAAATTCCTTATGAACTGTCAAACAGTCTTCCACAGTGGCTGTACATTTCTACCGTTCAAACAACAATATATAAGAGTTCCTAACTCTTCACATCCTCTCCAACACCTATAGTTTTCTGCCTTTTTAATTGTGGTCATTCTATTTGGTATGAAATATCTCATCATAGCTTAGATTTGCATTTCCCTAATATCTAGTGATATTGAGCATTTTTTCATATGTTTTATCACCATTGTATTTCTTCTTTGGATAAATGTCTCTTTAAGCCTTCTGCCCATTTTTTATTTGGGTCATTTGTCTTTTTATTATTGAGTTGTAGAATCTCTTTATATATCACAGAAATTAAATACTTATCAGATATGTGATTTCCAAATATTTTCTCCCATTGAGTCTCCTGTATTCCCAACCTTTTGACAAAGTCTTTTGAGGTGTAAAAGTGTTTTTTTGAGGAGGTTCCATTTATCTTTTTTTTTTCTTTTTTTGCTTGAGACTTGGGTATAAGGTTTAAGAGTCCCACACCTTCCAGATTTTGAAGATGTTTCCCTACATTTTCATCTAGTTGTTTCATGATCCTGGATTTTATTTTTAGGTCTTTGATCCATTTTGAGTTGATTCTTGTAAAGGGGTCTTCTTTCATTCCTTTGGTTATGGATATCCAATTCTCCCAGAATCAATTGTTGAAGAATCTGTTTTGTCCAGTAAGGAGGACATGGTAGGTTTGTCAAAAAGCACTTGGCAGTAGCTGTGCTAGTCTATTTTTGAACTCTCAATTTGAATCCATCGACCAATGTGTCTACTTTTATACCCATGCCATGCTGTTTTGACCTTGTTACTCGGCAATATGTTTCAAGGTCAGGTCTTAAAACAAGGTCAGGCCCTGAAACAAGGTCAGGCCCTTCTTTTTTAGGATGTCTTTGGCTTTTTGGGTCCCAATTCCCTTACAAAGAAACTTGGCAATTACCTTTTCTATATGTATAAAATAAGCTGTTGGAATTCTGATTGGTCTTACATGGAGTCTATAGATCAGTTTTGATAGGCTTAACATCTTCACAATATTTAGTCTTACAATCCATGAACATGAAATATCTTTCCATTTGTTTAGTTTTTTTAAAAATTTTATTAGCAATATATTGTAGTCTTCTGGATATAGCTCATTTACATCTCTAGTTAAATTGATTCCTAGGTATTTGATTCTTTTCGTTGTCACTGTAAATGGAATTTTTTTCCTGATTTCCTTCTCAGTTTTTCAATGCTAGTGTATAGAGACATTACAGATTTTTGCAAGTTGGTCTTATATCCTGCCACTTTCCTGAATCTGTTTATTAGCTCACATATGTTTTTACATAGATACTTGGAACTAGAAATTTCTGGTACAAGTTAAACAATTGTGAGGGCAGTGGGCATCCTTGTCTTGTCCTGGTCTTAGAAGGAATGCTTTCACTCTTCCTCATTGAGTACAATGTTGACTGTGCATTTTTCTTACATACCCTTTATCATATTAAGGAATATTTCTTTTATTCCTATCTTTTGAAGTGTTTTTTATCAAGAAAGAATGCTGGTTTTTGTTGAATGCATTTCTGCATCAGTCAAGATGATCATGGATTTTTTCCCTTCAATTTGTTATTTTAGTATGTCACTTTAATTGATTTTCTTGTGTTGAACTAGACTTGCATGCCAGGAGTAAATCCCATTTGATCATGGAATGTAATTCTTCATTGGATTCTTTTTGCAAGTACTTTGTTCAGGATTTTTGCATCTATGTTCATTAGATATATTGGTCTGTAATTTTCATTCCTTGTAGTGTCTTTTCTTTGTTTGTATTATGGTTATGTTGGCTTTATCAAATATGTTGGGTAATTTTCCCTCCTCTTCAATTTTTTGGAAGAGTTTAAATAGGATTGGTTTTAATTCTTCTCAAAATACTTTGCAGAATTCACCTGTGAAATCATCTGGGCTTTTCTTTGTTGGGAGATTTTTTTTGATGATTTTATCTCTTTAATGTGATTGATTTGTTCAGCTCTGGTATTTTTGCAGAGTCATTGTAGGATTTTTGTGAAGGTCTAGGAATTTGTCCATTTCAACCCGGTTGTCTAATTCCTTAGCTTACAGTTTCTCATAACTTCCTCTTATGGTCCCTGTTATTTTTGTGGGTTCCATTATAACTTTCTCCCTTTCAATTCTGATGTTATTCATTAGCATCTTTTCTCTTTTTTTCTTTATTTGTCTAGCAAAGGGTCTGTCAATTTTATTGCTCTTCTTAAGGAACCAGCTTTTGATTTTGTTGATTTTCTCTGAATTTTTGTTCTAAAATTCACTTATTTCTGCTCTAATCTCTATTATTTCATTCCTTCTGCTTGCTTTGGGTTGTGTTTGCTGCTTTTTTCTAGTTCAAATGTTTAATTAGGTCTTTTATTTTAACTCTTTCTTCTTTTCAATATAGGCATTTAGGGCTATAAATTTCCCTCAGCCTTGCCTTTGTGGTATACCATAATTTTTGACAAGTTGTGCTCTCATTTTCATTCATCTTGAGATATCTACAAGTTTCTCTTATTATTTCTTCTTTGACCCACTGATTTTTAGGAATCTGTTGTTTGGCCTTCTATTTGTGTATTTTCCTCTTTCCTGCCTGTTATTGATTTCCAGCTTCATTTCATTATGCTCTGTGAAAGTGCTTTGTATAATTTCAATCATTTTATATGTATTCAGACCTGGATTGAGACTGAACATATGGTCTATACTGAATAAAGATCCATGAGAACTTGAGAAGATTGTATTCCTCATAGATTTATCATATTGTTCAAGTTCTCTGTTTCCTTGTTGATCATGTGTCTAACCGTTTTAATGATTTGAGTGGTGCATTGTAGTCTCCAAGTATTACTGTAGCGATGTCTCTATCTCTCTTCAGGTTTGCCAGATTTTGCCTCTTGTGTATTGGAGCACCCTGATTAGGTGCATAAACATTTATGACTTTTACTCCTACATAGTGGAATGTAACTTTTATTAATATAAAATGGCCTTCTACATCCCTTATAACTTTTTGCATTTAAAACTTGTTTTGACTGTTATTAGTATACCTACCTCTGTCCTTTTTGGTTGCTGCTTTCATGAAATATCTTTTTCCAAACTTTCATTTTCAACTGCTTTGCATCCCTGGCTCTAAGGTGAGGCACTTATGGACAGGATATGAATGGTTCATAATTTTTTTATCCATTCTGTCAGCCTGTATGTTTTGATTGGGGAATTTAATTTAAAATGAAAAAATGTAATTTTTCATTTTTGTTCTACCTTATTTTTAAGCCTACTTTCATATTAATTTGCTTTCTTGTATTGTAACTTACTGAGTGCCTTTTCATTTCTAGCTGAATATATTTTTCATTTGTTTTCCTTATGGTTAATTACCATGGGTTTAAAATTTAACATACTAAATATACCATAATTATCTTCAGATTGATGCCTAATTAACTTAAATAGCATCTATTTACATTATAAGCCTCTGTCCCCAAAATATTTTTACTTGTTACCACTTATGCCTTTGTAGATTGTGTGTACAAAAGCCTTGACTTATCATTACTTTTTATGCATTTGAATTTTGGCACATTTAGGAAGATAAGGAGTTACATTTTAAGCAGTACAGTATGATAATACTGGCATTTACAATTGCACAAATGGTTACTTTAACTGCAGATCATTGTTTCTTTATCTATTTTGAAACACTTTTTGGTGTACTTTCATTTCAGTCTGAAAAATTCCCTTTAGAACTGTTTTCTTGGCACAATTAGGGAAGAATTCTTCCAGCTTTCATCTCAGGATGTCTTACTATCTCTCACATTTTTTAAAGAGTGTCTTGCGGTCATCCCTCGGGCTGAAGTGTGGTTTGCTGGCCTGGCGAGGGGAGCGGCCATGGTAGGCCTAATTCTGCTGCCCCCATAATAGGGTGGTTGGTCGGGCCCACCGCCACCCCTGAAGGAAACTCTGCATGGGCGCAGAGTGCCCTCGGGTCTCCCCTTCTCGGCAGCCATGCTTCCGCGGCCGCCCCTCCTCCTGGATGGCACCACACGATGCCTGTGGGGCGGCACCCTTCTTCTTCTTTCTCCCTGCGCAGGTGCAGGGCGGAAAATTCCAGTCTGCCCTTTTCCCCTCCCCCGACAGCAGCAACAGCCAGGCGTGGGCAGAAAAATCCAGTCTGCCCTTTTTCCTCCCCTCACAGCAGCAACAGCCAGGCCTGGGTGGGAAACTCAAGTCTGCCCTCCACCCCAGCAACAGCAGCCACCAATCCCTAAACCCTGCCCCTTCCTCCAGCAACAGCGACAGCCAATCCCTAACCACCACCCCTCCCCCATCCAGTACCGCCCACTGACCTTTTGCCGGCAACCAATCAGAATAGGGCGTGGCTTCAACCAATCAGCCTTCTCCAGCCCCTATAAAACTGTTGCCTCTCCCTCAATTAAGTGGACTTGCGTGTTTACCTTGTCTCCGTGGTAGTTCTTCTGCCGTGCGCCCTCCAGTCCTGAGAGCCCCCGACAAGGGCCTGGCCTCCCTTGTCCCCAGTTCATCGCCTGCTTCTCCGGGCGACCCCTTCGTCGCTGGCTTCGCCGGGCGACCCCATCAGCCGAACCGCGCAACCCCTTGTGAGACCGATCCCTCGTCTGCTGCTGGACCGACCCCTCGTCCCAAGTGGGACCGACCCCTCATCCCAAGCGGGACCAACCCCTCGTCCAGAGCTGGACCGACCCCTCATCCGCAGCCAGACCCCACCTCTACCAACCGAGCAAACCGTTGCAGTGTCTCACTGGATATAAAATTTTTGACTGAGATATTCAATGATATTCCTGTAAATGCATTATTTACCTCCTTTATTCTTTGGCTTTCCTATGTCGTATCTTATTTTCATCTGCCATTTTTCCCTTTTGGCTATCCATTTTGATATCTTCCCTTCTACACTCTCCTCCAATATTTTCCATCTTGTCTTTTTCTCTTGGGTTGCAGGGCCAAGGTGTTTTCTGCACAGTTGGATTCCTTTTTAGGAAAACTCATGTTTTCTGTTTAATTATGAATGTTTTAGCTCACCTTCATATTAGAAAGACAATTTTACTAGGTAAAGAATTCTTGGCCTGCATTTTTTCTCTTTCAGTATCCTAATTATATCATACCATAGTCTCCAACCCCCTAATGCTTTCGATGTGACATCTGCACTAAATCTGCACTGAGCATCTTTTGTATGTGATGGTTTGCTTCTCTCTTGCAGCTTTCAAATTTTTCTCTTTTCCTTTAGCATCTGAGTAGTATGAGTCTTTAATAGGTTTATTCAAATTTATTCTGATTGCCATATGCTGCACTTTTTGGACATGTGTATTAATTTCTTTCATGAGTGTTGGGAATTTTTCTTTCATTATCTCCTCAAATACTTTTTCTGACCCTTTGACCTTCTCTTCTACTGGAAATCCCGTGACACATACGTTTTTGTGTTATCATTCAACTCCCTTAGTCCCTGGTCAGTTGTTTCCATTCTTTTCTCTTTCTCTTTAATTTCAGCTGTTATTTCTTCTCCATCACATTCTTTCTTCTACAATCATCGATTGTGTCTGCTGTTAAATGCCTCAAATGTGTTTTTAATCTTACCTATTGTGTCTTTCATTCCCATAAACACTATTATTTTTCTATTCAAGTGTATCACTCTGTTAAAGGGGTGCTTATGCAAAGAATCAGAAATTGACACCATGTCAGTGGATCTTACCTTGGCATGCATGATAATCTATCTCTCTAATGTATCAAAATTAGACTCTTTATAATTTTCCTACAAATGGTTCTTCTGTCCTATTTATTTAAACTTACAATTAGCACATACCCATTACATTTAAATTGAAAGACTTAAATCTTCAAAATGTTCACATGTTGGTTGAGTTCTTTATTTCAGCAGAGTTACAGCCAGCTCCTAATCTCCAGTTCATTGACTCACCCAGAAAAATGAACAAAAGCATGATGATGGACTATGTCCATCCCAAAAAAAGACAGTACCTACAACTGCAAACAAGACAGTTCCATACATCTGCTCCACAGAATCTAAGCCCCCTCTCAATTGGAAGCAGAGTGAACATCACCATCCCCAAATCCTCACATTGAGGAATGAACAAACATAAGGATGCAATGACTAAGGTAGACTTATTATTCTAGTAATGGAATAACTTGTAACATTGATATAAAGACAGTGGTGACCAGAGGTTCTGAGGGCAGGGAGAGGGAAGAAAAGCTGTAGCATGGGTCATTTTTGGGACATTGGAATTGTTTTGCATGATATTGCAATGATGGACACAAGCCATTTTCCATTTTGTTAAAACCTATAAAAATGTGTGGTGCATATGGTAAACCATAATATAAACTATACACTATGCTTAGTAGTAATGCTTCAGTTGTAACAAATATACCACATTAATGAAAGTTGTTGTGAGTGAGGAAAAGTGTTAGAGGGGGTGAAGCATCCCTATATTTTCACTGTAATATTTATGTAATCAAAAGCTCCTTTAAAAATAAATTAAAAAAATAAAACAACTGAACTCCTCCCTAATGTTTAAAAGTAGTGTGTTGGTCAGGGATCTATGGAATCCTGGCAATTCAGACAGGAATGGCTGTGTTTCTTTATTTTTCTTACCTGGTTAACAACTGCAGAACAACAAAATGTTACACATGGAAGAACCATTCTCTATGAATCACCTATAAAGGGACGCTTTGAAAGAAAAACATAAAGTTTTTGTAATCCCTTATTTCTTTTCTGTTTTATGACTTTTATTTATCGGAATATGGATTTATGTCTGTCCAGTATTATACCATTTTGAAGCTTATGAATTATATAGCTTTTAAAGATAATTTCTTGTCATTCATTTTTATTATGTTTTAGAAAGGTATTGATAAATGGAGGATGGGGGGAAATCTCCTTGGCCATAGAGAGTTTGAGAAGCACCATTCAAGTGGACATAGATTGTATTTTCTGCCTTCCACTCTTCTGTTCCTCCTCAGATTAATACCATCTCAAATTTATATGGATTATTAAGCATGTCATTACGCTTCTGGCCATAGCTTTGGACCTGAAAGATTACATAACTTGTGCCATTTCTGTAACTGAGTTGTTTTAGACTTGAACTGAGGAAATCACTCCTTTTCCACTGAGTGAGGCAAACTGTAACTTCATCTTGTACTTGAGAAGAATCAGTATGGTTTGAGTATAACTGAGGAAACCTTCAGAGAGATCTCAGTGATAAAAGAAAACTATGTATTCCATTTGTAACACTACTGATACTCTTTTAGAACTAGAACTAAAGCCTTCAATAAGAAAGTCAAGATCCCTATTCTCAAAGAGCTTAATTTTTTAATTGAATTCAAGATCCTTATTCTCAAAGAGCTTAATTTTTTATTAAATATAAATATCAAACAAAATAGTTTGAAAAATATAATAAATATATGAACGGGTGATATGCTAGAATGTTAAGGGGACTGTTTCACTGATTATTACTGAGGACTCTGTAAAGATAATATGATAGAAGTATTTCTGGAAGGAAGTCTTGTTTTCCACTTGGAAAATAATATGAACATCATGTGGTAACTAATGTTTGAACTAAAATATAAGAAAAATGCAAGTATTAAAGACAAAAACTGAGTCTTTTCCAAGCGTGAATTTCCACATGCATGAGAGTGTGTCCTTGGGGAGAAGGTGCCTTGAAACCTTTTCATCCTATATTTCATGGGGCTGAACTGATTACATATAATTAGTTCAATAATATTCTCAACCAAGCAGTGTATACAATTGTAGGTCTTTTAAAAGATACTATCTTATTACTTATATCACATCTACCCATAACTACCTTCTATTATTACCTAAAAGTTGCATTTTTCTCATTTTTTATTAGAGAGTTGTAGGTTTGCAGAGAAACATGCAGAAATTACAAATTTCTCATGTATTCTCTACTCACATACACACATTTTCTAATTAACACTTTACATTAGTGTAAGAACTTTGTTACAGTTATTGAAATATTATTAGAATTATGCTAACTATAGTCCATAATGTAATTAGGAATCAATGTTTATATTGTACTGTTTTAATTTATTTTATTCTCATATAATACATACAACTTAAATTTACCATATTAACCACTTGCAAATATGCAATTCGTGGTGTTAATTATAATCTCAGTTTTGTGCTCCCATCACGATATTCCATTACTAAATGTTTCCATCACCCTAAACAGAATCTCTGTTCTCATTAATCATTAACTCCTATTTCTTACCTCCACTGCAACCCTGGTGACCTGTATTCTACTTTGAGACTCTATGAATTTGCTTATTTTAATTATTTGTGAGAGCACAAATAATTTTTTATGCCTTTTTGCATGAAACATGGCATCTTTAATGTTCATTCATGTTGTCTCATGTATTAGGACTACATTCCCTTTTATGACTGACTCATTTTCTATTATATGAACAGATCACATTTTGTTTTTGTTTATCCATTCATCTTTTGATGTACACTTGGGTGGTTTTCATCTTTTGGCAATTGTAAAAAATGCCACTCAAATTATCAGTGTGAAAATAAAATTACAATTTTGATAGATATAAAATATCTTTAACAAACAGCTGCTAATAAACTCAAAATATTATGATAACACAATTGTTATTGTGTCATAATTTATAACATGTGCCATTTAAAAATACCTTGTGATTAGGTTGAAATCATTCTTGGTAACTCTGAGTATCCACAGGATTGATTCACAAACTTCTTTGCCATGCACCTCAGTCCTTTGAGAAAGTTCTGTCCATTTGCTACTGTGTCCTTTAGAGCATCTTTCATGGATTCATTCCGTAGACTGAAGATGAAAGGCTTCAGGAGAGGTGTGATGACACTGGAGAGGATAAAGAGGATCTTGTTGAGGTGGAGGTCGCTCTTCTGTGAGGGACGGACATAAACAAAGATGGAGGTCCCATAGCCCATGGAGACCACAGTGAAGTGAGAGGCACAAGTGGCAAAGGCTTTGCGTTGTCCTTGTCCTGAGGGTATCTTCAGAATGGTGGAGATGATATAAACATAAGAGACCACTGTGAGTGAGAGGGAGCTGATGAGCAGGACAAGGGAACTGAGGAAATCCATGAGCTCAATGACATGTATGTCAGCACAGGCCAAGTGGGGGAGGAAGCACTGTCACAGAAAAAGTGATCAATCACATTGGGGCCACAATATGGCAGTCCTATTTTTAGGACTGTGGATGGGAGGATCAGGAAAAAGCCACCCAACCAGGAGAAGATGACAAGATGGATACAGAGTGAGCTGGTCATAATTGTAGGGTACTGAAGGGGACTACAGATGGCCAAAATGCAATCATAGGACATGACAGCAAAAAGGATAAACTCAGTGCATCCAGAAAGGAAGTAGCAATAAGACTGTGCAGAGCATCCTCCAAATGATATGGTCTTCCTCTCTGACAAGAAGCCTGCCAGCATCTTGGGAACAGCACAGGTGGTGGTTAATATTTCACTGAAAGAGAAGTTGCTGAGGAAGAAATACATAGGTGAGTGGAGCCTGTAATCCACAAGAATGAGGGTGATGATGAGGGTATTTCCAAGGATTGTCACTAAGTAGGCCAATAAAAAAATCATGAACAGGAGGCCCCCAAATGCTCTGGTTGTGGGTATTCCCACAAGAATAAACTCAGTCACCAGTGTCCAGTTTCCCATTTCCTTATTTACATCCCTATTTACTGTAAAGAGAATTACAGAAAATAAGTAATATGAGTCATTTATTAAAACACAGAATTTATGACAAATTTAGAAGAGGCTATTTTAGTCATTTTCAACATAATTGAAATTATGGTTGGATGCAATGTTTCTCCAAAAAAATGAATATATGGTTATATGAAACTCAACTTCTCTAACACCTTTCTTTTTTATATTCCCTAGTTCCCACAGAAATATGTGTTAAAAATTAAAACAGACCTAAATATTACATCAATAAAATATTTGTCATGCAAGTGTTTTAATGAGTATACCAATAAAACACTTAGTTGCTACCTATACCAATCAGAATGGTTTATTACCAAAGTTTCAAAGTTTACCTTGTAGAGATGGCAGTATCTAAGAAGTTGAGAGAACAAAACCAACAGTACATGCCTCCAGTTCCAAGTCTTTGATTTGCAACGACATGTTCAAAGGTCACATGGGAGAGTGGGCCCATGGCTGCCAATTAAATGGAGGTTCTTTCCTACATGGAATTTTAGTAATCAGCCAGCTAGGAAGGGGGAAGAAATAAGAATGAATTAGATTATCCCTCAGATACTTTAGGTGATTATATCCACAGACTTAAAGATATTCCTCCATCCGAATTTTTTTCTACTTTTGAATTACTTTGATTCATTGAGATTTAATCTATCCTTAAAGATCTTGCAGATCATGCAAAAGGAATATGGAAAAAAGTCTTAAATTCGTAAAGCTGACACCAATATTTGAGTAATTTTATTTTAATATTTTTATGAGAATATGGGAAAGTTCAGCTGAGGTTTGTGGCTGGATTAGTAACAGGTACAAAAGATCAGACATGATATTTCTATCTATGAAGATTAGAGCCAATGGTGGCTTATCTACTATAAATTTGCAATGATTTGGTAGAGTGTACAAATAATCCTCACATTTTAAAAACAATAATTTAAAAGGAATGGGTAAAAAATTATAAACTTTTTGAAGATTAAATTATTTTAACACAAATGAGAGACACAAAGCAAGATTTTCTAAACAAACAAAAAGGAAAATGAAGTAGATATAACCAATTTGCTATTAACAAATTATCAAAAACAAATGAGCAATTTTGAAAATAGTAATCCTGTTAATAAATGTGCAGTACTAAGAATCTATCAATAAACATGAATTAACTAATCTTCCTAGTTAAGGTTCTAAAACAGGAACAAAAATCTCTATGTGGCTATATGCTATTTGCCAGAAAACACACAGAACATTGTGGATCAAAAATATTAAATGTAAGCATATGTAAAAAAACAAATCAGGGGGGGATAAAAACAGTAAAAGTTGGTGTGGTAGTATTAAGAGCATGAAAATTATTTTTCAGTGCAGAAAATTCAAAATGAGTCAAAAAAGCTGATGTTGTTTTTGGGAAATAACACAATTTCTAGTGAATGTTGAAATATCATGAAACTACATGACATTAGTTATCACATCATATTTACTAAAGGAAATAATAAATACATGCAGAAGTGGAAATAAGTAACAGTAATGAAAACTTTGTTGCAATATTTTTTATATTCTAAAGATTGAAAAAGCATAAAAAGTAAAATACGTATTAATAATATCTCTGGCCAACTCTTTGAAAGTAAATTGTATGAAATTCACACATTGGTATGAATGTAATAATTGGTTATATCACTTATCCAATATTACAAAGTTATTTACAAAGAAGGTGCAATTCCAAATAAATTGCCAGAATGATAATCTTTTCAGAAGTGAACAAAATATTTTAAACTTAATCTTAAAAAGTCTAATTATAAGAGTCAATTTTTAAACAGAGAATTAAATATTATTTCACACCACTGGGCATTATTAATATTATACACATAGAAAAAACTAAGTTAAATATCCCAAATTTCATAAAAGCACATTTAACTATTTTTATTTCCTTCATGGAAAACATGGTAGAGGAAAAAAAACAACTCACACAGAAGATTTAAATGGAGACATAAACTGTCTGTTATAATAAATTCTCTTTAAGAACTCTATCTAGAGATAGGAAACATTGGAGTAGTGCAAACAAATATAAAATGGACAGAAAAATGAGGCTATCAAAATGTGTTTTATAGTGACCAGAGAGGACAAGACGAGATGATATTTATAATTTAATTGTATTCCATATGCATCCCTATGAGAAATATATATAAATATATATATATATACACACACACATATATATCGAGAGAGAGAGTTCCTCAGATAAATACTATAGTTATAACGTAGTTACATAATTTTGACCCACCACTTAGATAACATGCCTAGGATTAAACCTTGAGAATAGGTGTTTGGTAGGGGATTACAGATGGTAATGAGGAAGTTGAACACTGAAGAAATGAAGTTCTTAGTAGTCACAAAAGAAAATGCATGAGAATGCACAAGTTACTTTCTCCTTGAAATGAATCATCCCTGATTTACTCAAAGTAAACTTTTGTAAACTTTTGAATAAAGGTCTGATCAAACAATTCTCAGTGAATTTCTGTAGTCTCACCTTCAAAGAAATCTGAAACATCTATTGATGTATATCATATTCTTAATAATCTTATTAAGAAATACTCTCAGTAAGTGTCCCATTTTCTTTACAAGCACAGAAAACCTTTTTCCTCTATCATGCCATAGTCTTGCCTTACAAAATGTGACCCTAACCCAATGGAAAATGATTTCACTTAGAACGAAGCTGAGGACATTCCCATTTTTGCACCAATTTTTCTCCTTGAGCCTGAGCTTCAGTGTGAAGAAAATGAGGTTTTCAGAAGATCTATTTAATCAAGTCCCTTTTGAAGATGGGTAAAATATAATGGGGCAACTGAGCTGTACAAATGAAGCCAAGAAGAAAGACTTTCAGAGACTAACAAGTCTTTAAGAGGGCCTTTACTTCATGCCTCCTCAGGGAACTAAGTGGGAACAAGCCAAGTTTCCACTTACTCTGCAAGGTTCACTAACTTTTTAATGAGTATATTCCTCAGAGATTTAATAAATGCAGAAAACTTTGATTTCCTGGGCAAATGGTATGACCAATTATATAATGAGTTTCACAAACATGACTCATTCTTTTTCTGTGCAATCTTATCTAAAAAAGATGAAGATAAGATTTTATTTATCTACAATTAAGCTAGTTGCTCTATAATATCAGAGACACATTAACAACACTTTCAAAAATTGTTTTCAGTGGGTGAATATGGTTTAAATTTCAAAATGCTCTCACCATAATGTGTTTAATTAATATGGAGGATTTCTTGTCCAAACATTATCCAGTTCACTGACTTCAGGCTTGTATGATGCGAGGAGGCTGGCTAAGCCTGTTTGCCTCTAGGCAGAGAGCCCTCGGGAGGCACAGGAAACAGCTGAAACCCATCTGACTCTTCAAACAAGTTTGGGAAGAGTGTGCAATAGGTGGTGGGTGTTTTTTGCTTTTTGTTTTAAATAAATTCTTCTTAGGGTACCAATTTAGTACCTGATTTTCGATAGGCAGCAATTTTTCTCATTTGCTTTAAGGTCCACTATGCACTCTCTGTTGTCCTACCTAAGGGTGTGTAGGGTCTAAATCAATTTTAATTTTGCACATCTCTCAACTTTTGTTTCCAATTATTTTAAACTAGGCATTATATTCTTCATCAGCCAGAAATTGCACGGTGTTTTTCTGCCCTTTTTTCTAGTAGGAGAAATTCAATTTTATGACCTAATATTAATTTCCAGACTTTTTGTGTTCTCTGACTGCAAGTCTAATTATTCTTTCTTCTCCACAATGTTTGCTGGAATTTTACACCCATACCTCTTTTAGCTTTCTGCACATAGCTCATATTCCACTTTTTTTTATACCTCTCAAATATTTAGTAGTGAAAATATTCAGGATAAATAACTTATTCACTTTATGTATATTAGAACTCAGCATTTAGGATACAGTAGGTGGTTGGAATATTTGATGAAAGTTTGAATTAAAAAGTTAATACAATAATTGCATTTCAGTAATCCTGGTTAGCATTTCAGAGTACCAAGATCTGTATCATGTTTTGTTTTGTTTTGTTTTGTTTTGGGGGGTGTGTGTATGTTTGTGTGTGTGTGTGTGTGTGGAGAGCATTATATATGACAATTCACATAGTGGATTGGAAATTAATGAAAATAAAGAATAAAGGATTTGGGGAGTTTGGTAGTTGTCAAAGTATTGAAGGGTATATGGGGAAGTGGATTCAACTATAATTTTCATAAAACTAATCTTAAAAATAACTGTTAAATATTAGGAATATACTACTTTACTGTCCATAGTTTGCTTTGGTTGTATTTTTGCCCAAATACCATCCTAACATTAATACCTTGTAATTTTAACATATATTTGTTCTGTTTTAGAAAAAAAATATTCTTATATATGCAGATAACCAATACTCATTTTCATATGAGGTTTTGCTATGCTATACAGGTCGATGTTTCATTTTTAGCTTTCCTTCTGCTGTTATACAGGACCTTACACTTTCTTTTCAGCCATTGTCATAACCAAATATTAATGCTGTTAGCTGCAAACACTATGATGTGCTTTCATCATCTCTAATCACTTCCCAAAAAAAACAGGCAAATATTTTACGAATTCTCCTCAGATTAAGCCCCAGCTTTCCATTCTCTAACCCCATTCTATTTTTTAGTGACCTATATTCTAGTTACTAACTCCATGTGTTTACTCATTATAGTTCATAAAAGAAAAACCATGTAATACTTGGCCTTTTGTGTCTGCCTTGCTCACTCAATATAATGTCCTCCCAGTTCATCCATATTGTCATATGCTTCATGATTTCATTTGTACTTACAGCTGAATAATAGTCTATTGCATGAATATACCACAATTTGTTTATCCATTCATCAGCTGATGGACACCTGGGCTGTCTCCACCTTTTGACAATGGTGAATAATTCCTCTATGAATATCGAGTGCAGATGTCTATTCATGTCCCTGCTCTCAGTTCTTCTGGGTATGTATCTAGCAGTGGCATTGCCAAGTCGCATGGCAGATCTGTATTTAACTCCCTGAGGGACCACCAAACAGTCCTCCAGAGTGGCTGTACTATTCTACATTCTCTCCAACAGTGAGTACTCCAACAGTGAGTAAGCATTTTTATCTCTCCATACCCTTTTTCTCTCCACATCCCTTCCAACATTTGTCGTATTCCGTCTTTTTAATAGTGGCCATTTTAATAGGTGTGAAATGGTATCTTATTGTAGCTTTGATTTCCATTTCCCTAAAAGCTAATGATTTTGAACATTTTTTCAAGTGTTTCATCAAGATTATTTCTTCTTTGGACAAGTGTCATATTAAGTCTTTTGTCTATTTTTTTAATTGGGTAATTTGTCTTGTTATTGTTGAGTTGTAAAATCTCTTTATATATCATGGATATTAAACACTTATTGGATATGTGGTTTCCAAATATTTTCTTCCATTGAGATGACTGACTTTTCACCCTCTTCACAAAGTATTTGTGGGACAAAAGCATTTAATTTTAAGGAGGTTCCATTTGTCTATTTTTTCCCATTGTTCATGATTTGGATATAAGGTTTAAGAGACCTCCACCTATCACAAATTCTTGAGGATGTTTCCTTAAATTATTATATATGAGTATTATGTTCCTGGTTTTTATATTTAGATCTTAGATCTGTTTAAGTCAATTCTTATATAGAAACTGAGGGATGGGTCCTTTTTCATTCTTTTGGTTGTGGATATCCAGTTCTACTAGCATCATTTGTTGAATGGACTGTTTGTACCAGTAAAGTGGACTTGGTAGGCTTTTCAAAAACCAGTTGACCAGAGAAATGGGGGATTATTTCTGAGTTCTCAATTCTGTTCTATCAAAGTGTCTATCATTATGCAAATACAATGATGTTCTGGCCAGGAAGTGTGAGTCTTCCTATTTCAGTCTTCTACTTTAGGGTGTTTTTGCTCTTTGGGTCTCATTTTCCTTCCAAATAAATGTAGTAATTTCCTTTTCTATTTCTGTAAAAATAGACCATTGGAATTTTGATTGAGATTGAGTTGAATGTATAAATCAGTTTGAGTAAGATTGACATCTTCATAATATTTAGTCTTCCAATCAATGAAAACAGAATTTCTTTCCATTTGTTTAGGTATTCTTTGATTTATTTTATCAGTGTTTGGTAGTATTCTGAGTGCAGGTCCTTACATCTCTGGTTAAACTTATTCCTAGATATTTGACTTTTTTTTTGCTCTTGTAAATGGAATTTTTCCCTTTCATTTCCTGCTTAAATTGTTCATCACTAGAGCATAGAAGCAGTACTGATTTTTCATGTTCATCTTGTATCTTTTCACTTTGTTGAACTCATTTATTTGTCATAGATATTTCAGAATATTCTAAATATAGGACCATGTCCTCTGTCAATAGTGAGAACTTTACTTCCTCTTTGCCTGTTTGGATGCCTTTGATTTCTTCTTCTTGTCTAATTGCCTTATAGAACTTCTAGCACAAGGATAAGAAACTGGTGACACTGGGTATCCTTGTCTTGTTCCAGATCTTAGAGTGAAAGCTTTCAACATTTCCTTATTGACTATGAGGTGAAAGTAAGTAGACAATAGATACTACATACTGTTTGAATCCATTTATACAAAATATAAATAAAACTAAATTAGAGAGAAAGAAATAATTTAGCAGATATATATGGCAGAGGAAGGATAGAGAGATTGAGAGGTGACTACATTTGTGTTGTACATTTGTGTTGTTTCTTAGTATTATTATCGAGTAATGTGAATGCTCTCATATTGATTGAAGTGAAAAATGCACAACTCTGTGATTATAGCAAATGTCACTGATTGTACAATTTATAGACACATTTCAATATAAGCATTAGAAAAAACAAGGGTTGAGATGTTACATTTGGCTGCCAGTGAGCAATATTTGTGAAGTATCATTGCCTAAGCATAGAATCAGAAAGAATATTCTGAGGGAATTTTTATTGTCACACCTTCTTTTGAGGCAGAAGGGAATAAGAGTTGCTCTATTTAAATCATTTCCTTCGCATGTTAACCAAGTTCTTTCTCATTTTTACAACTCATTTTCCAAAATTATAGATTATGAAAATTTTCCCATATTGATCCTTTATATCCATTGAAACATAATTGTCTTTCTGACTTCTTTCCATGTCTTCTTAAAGGCATCAGTAAATACTATCCTCTCAGAAGGGCGTTCCCTGTCTACTCCATTGCACACTCTCCCACTCAATCTACATTTCTCTAAGTTCAAAACCCCACAATCTTACCTTTTAAGTAAGGTTTTTACACAGTATTTAGTTTGTTTATGCATTACTTTTAAATGTCCAAATAAATGTTATCCATCTATGTGTAAGAACCATACCTCACATAATCTATTGCTACTCACAACATGCTGCCAGAGCTCAATACTTGTTGTGATGATTTCTAGAATCATCGATGTGTTAAGTTATATATTTCCCACACTGAAAGTAATAAAGATCCTCAAATAGAAAATTTAAAAATCAAGGAAAAAATTAAAAAATCAAGGAAATAAATTGAAAAATTTACTCTAGTTTGAAAACATGAACACTTTAATTTTCATGGTAAGTATACACAGCATTTCCATAAACATACACATTTATTTTTTCAGTAGAACAATATGTACAATTTATCCTTTTCTCTTTCACTTAATCTTACATCATAAGCATGTATTATTTGTGCCTAATTTAAATTTTAAAATTCATTTATTCAACTGTTAGTCTATTTGGAAAACACAGGAATGAACACTACACTTCAGGATTATTCCATACATTTACCATGCATCTTACAAAATCATGTAAGCTATAAAGAGTCTGAGATAAAGAAATGTGAGGTGTCAGACACACATGAGAGAATAAACCCAAGTCTCTAGGAAGCAATGTTGGGGTGAAAGAGTATGATGGGGAGATGGGTAATTTAGGATGCCAGTGAAAGTGGTAGCATTTCAATTTTTGAAGTTAGTGGGAAATGAAAAATTCTGGAGAAGGAAAATTCAATATGAATAGGGCAGCAATGGTAAAAATGTCTAAGGAAAAACAAATAGCTTGCAATTCAATTTTTTTCTGGATTATAAGCAAAGGAAACAAATGGGGTGAAATTACATGGTTTCCATTAAGAAAATAAAAATATGTACTTAATGCAAGCAACATTTTGAGTGAATGTTACTCAAAAATATTGTGTCCTACCTGTTGACTATGTAAATTATAATTTCTACTCTTTTTATCATTAATAGTGCCCCTCTTAGACCATAAATTATGTGGTTACACATAAACTAAGAAATATATTAACAAATTTCTTAAACTTGTTTGGCTCTGACAACTTTTCTTTTATCATTTTCACGGGCTGAATTCATCACTCTGCTGTAACAAGAGTCATCTCTTCAAGAAAGTATGTATGGTGTGCCCAAATGTGTAAGTGTGTGTGTATATGCTCAATTTTGTGTATGTGTATGTTTTTAGAGGGCCATTCTAAGGTATCATGGTTTGCTGGCTTAGAGCTATATGTACCCCAGAAAATATTTTCTTAAAGTTAATGCATTCTTGTGGGTGTGGGCCCATTTTAACTAGGAAATTTGATGTGGTTACTTCAGTTAAGTGCCCTAATTCAGCCAGAATGGGTCTTAACCTTATTACTGGAGTCTTTTACTTTTTAAATTTTTTTCTGTCACTGGCAATCATTTCTCTATTTTTCTGATTTTTTTGTCTTTATTTTTTTAAATGTTATATTTTAAAAAATATGAGGTCCCCATATACCCCCTACCCCCCTCACCCCACTCCTCCCATAACAACAACCTCCTCCATCATCATGAGACATTCCTTGTACTTGGTGAATACATCTCTGAGCACTGCTGCACCACCTGGTCAATGGTCCACATTAGAATTTACACTCTCCCCCAGTCCACCCATACACTCTCCCCCAGTCCACCCAGTGGGCATAGGAGGACATACAAAGTCCAGTAACTGTCGCTGCGGTACCACCCAGGACAACTCCAAGTCCTGAAAATGCCCCCACATCACATCTCTTTTTCCCACTCCTTATCCTCAGCAGCTACCATGGCTACTTTCTCCATGTCAATGCTACATTTTCTTCAATTACTAATCACAATAGTTCATGAATAGAATATCAGTAAGTCCACTCTAATCCATACTCTATTCCTCCATCCTGTGGACCCTGGAATGGTTATGTCCACTCCACATCTATATCAAGAGGGGGCTTACATTCCCCATGGATGATGGATGCAATTCTCCTGCTTTCACTTGTAGGCACTCTTGGCTCCCTGGTGTGGTAGTTGACCTTCTTCACCTCCATGTTAGTTGGCTGGGGTAAGTCCAATAAACCAGAGTGTAGGAGTTGCAAGTCTGTTGGGGCTCAGGGCCTGGCTATCACATGGACAGTCCAGAGATTCGGGTCCCCTGTGTATACACTAAACCCCAGTGCCAACCACAGGTCTGGTAAAAGTAACAGGAGAGGCTTGTGAACAAAGATCATATCTGAGTCCAACTTCATCACACTCAGGAACACAAACTCCAAAGTAGGGCCAACTGACAATAACACATCACATCAGTGTCCCCCCTGCCATATTTGAACCTCTCTGTGGTCCAGAACTTCTTTAAAATAAGGCTTAATATATTGTCAAATTCAATTAATTAGAAAATTAAATAGTAATGAAAGATTTAAAGATTAGTAATAGAATACATACAAATTTAGAAAAACTAATTTAAAGTGAAAAATAAATTGGGGTATTAGAAATGAAAAATATCATAGAACTTTGTTTTTGACATTTTGCCTTTCATCACTATAATAGATGTTGCCCTGTATGTACAGTGGCAAGGCAATTTCTTTCATTCCTTCCTCAGTGTCTAAATCCTTTTTTTTTTTTCTTCAAAAAAAAGGTTTAGATCACAGTAAAGTAACCTATAAAATATAGGGGACTTCCATATATCCAACATCAAACCCTTTATCCCTTTCCCCAGCAATGACCTTTTTACATGTACATGTTATGTTTGCTGCAGCTGATGTAGAGATATTGAAACATAGCACCAAATATGGTTCCATTTTGGCTTACATTATAGCTAAGTAGTATTCCATTGTATGTATATACCACATTTTATTTATCCATTCATCTGTTGATGGGCATTTGGGTTGATTCCAACTTTTGGCAATGGTGAAAAGTGCTATGAACATTGGTATGCATATATCAGTTTGTGTCCTTGTTTTCAGTTCTACTGAGTATATACCCAGCAGAGGAATTGCTGGGTCATATGGCAAATCTATAGGTAGTTTTTTGAGAAACTGCCATACTGTCTTCCAAAATGACTGGATCCTTTTGCATTCCCACCAGCCATGGATAAGTGTTCCCATTCCTCCACATCCTCTCTAACACTTGTAGTCTTCTGTTTTTCTGATAGCTGCCATTCTTATGGGACAAATATTTGCTTTTCCCTAATAGCTAGAGATTTTGAGTATCTTTTCATGTGCTTTTTTGCCATTAGTATTTCTACTTTGGAGAAGCATCTGTTCAAATCTTTTTCCCATTTTTTAAATGGGTTACTTGCCTTTTTATTTTCAAGATATAGGATTTCTTTATATATATAGGATATTAGTCTCCTATCAGGTATATGGTTATCAAGTATTTTCTCACATTGGGTAGGCTGTCTTTTCAGTTTCTTGACAAACTTCTTTGAGGTGCAAAAGGCTTTAATTTTGAGGAAGTCCCATTTATCTATTTTTTCTTTTGCTGCTCGTGCTTTGGGTATGAAGTCCATGAAGCCATTTCCTATTACAAGGTCATATAGATGCTTCCCTACATTGTTTTCTAAACTCTTTATGGTCTTGGCTCTTATATTTAGGTCCTTGATCCATCTTGAGTAGATTTTTGTATAACGTGTGAGATGGTAATCCTCTCACATTCTTTTGCATATGGTATGGATATCCTGTTCTCCAAGCACCATTTGTTGAAGAAGCCATTCTCTCCCAGTTGAGTGGGCTTGGTGGCCTTGTCAAATATCAGATAGCTATATGTATGAGGATCTATATCAAAACTCTCGATTTGGTTCCTTTGGTCAGTATGTCTATCCTTGTAACAATACCATGCCATTTTCCCCACTGTAGCTTTATATTATGTATCAAATCAGGTAGCATTATTCCTCCAATTTCATTTTTCTTTTTCAATAAGTCTTTGGCTATTTGGGGCCTCTTTCCTTTGCAAATTTCATACTTAGTTTTTTTAGCTCATTAAAAAAATGCTGTGCTGATTTTTATTGGGATTACATTGAATCTGTATATCAGTTTTGGTAGGATACATATCTTCATAACATTTAGTCTTCCTATCCAAGAATAGGGAATATTCTTCCATTTATTTAAGTCTCCTTTGATTTCCTTTAACAGTTTAGTGTAGTTTTCTGGGTATGTCTTTTCCAGATTTTGTTAAATTTATTCCTAGGTATTTGATTATTTTATTTACTGTTGTAAATGTTATTTGTTTCTTGATTTCCTGCTCAGATTGCTCATTATTGGTGTACAGAAATCCTGCTGTTTTTGCACATTGATCATATAACCTGTGACATTAATGAATTCATTTATAAGTTCTAGAAGCTTTGTTCTAGATTTCTCAGGGCTTTCTATATATAGGATCATGTCGTCTGCAAATAGTGAAATTTTGATTTCTTCCTTTCCAATCTGATTGCCTTTTATATCTGGTTCTTGCCTCAGTGCTCAAGCAAATACTTCTGACACAATTTTTAATAGGAGGGGTGATAATTGGCATCCTTGTCTCATTCCTGATCTTAGAGGGAAAGATTTTAGAATTTCACCATTGTAAATGATGTTAGCTGTGGGTTTTTCATATATACCTTTTATCATGTTCAGAAAGTTTCCTTCTATTCCTTTCTTTTGCAGTGTTTTTATCAATAAATGGTGTTGTATTTTGTCAAACATTTTTTCTGTGTCATAGATATGATCACGTGATTTTTTCCCATTGATCTGTTGATGTGATGTATTACATTTATTGATTTTCTTATGTTGAAACATCCTTGTATACCAGGAATGAAACCCTCTTGTTCATGGTGTATAATTCATTTAATATGTTGTTGAATATGATTAGCAAATATTTTATTGAGGATTTTAGCATTGAGGTTCGTTAGAGAGTTTTGTCTGTAATTTTCCTTTCTTGTGGTGTCATGTTTGGCTTTGGTATTAGGGTAATGCTGTCATCATAGAATGAGTTAGGCAATGTTCCTTCTATTTTGATTTTCTGAAAGATTTTAAGCAAGATTGGTGTTAGTTCTTTCTGGAATATTTGGTAGATTTCACCTGTGAAGCCATCTTCTCCAGGGCTCTTCTTAGTTGGGAGGTTTTTTGACTGATTTTATCTCTTTGTGATTGGTTTGTTGAGATCATCAATTTCTTCTTTTGTCAGTATAGCCTTGTTTATGTGTTTCTAGGAATTTGTCCATTTCCTCTAAATTGTCCTTCTTGTCATATAGTTTTCCAAAGTATCCTCTTATGATAGTTTTTATTTCTGTGGGGTCACTGGTGATATCCTCTTTCTCATTTTTTTTTTTTGTGTATTTGCATCTTCTCCCTTTTTTCTTCATTTGTCTAGCTAAGGGTTTATCAGTTTTATTGATTTTCTCCTAGAACCAGCTCTTTGTTATGTTTATTTTTCATAGTGCTTTTTTTTTTTTCTCTATTTCATTTAGTTCTACTCTGATCTTTGTTATTTCTTTCTTCCTTCTTCCTTTGGAGTTAGTTTGTTGTTTTATTACCAAGTCCTCCAAGTGTGCACTTAGGTCTTCAATTTTAGCTCTTTCTTCTTTTTTGATGTATGAATTTATGGCTTTGAGTTTCCCTCTCTGTACAGCTTCTGCTGCATCTCATAAGTTTTAGCATGTTGTATTGTCATTTTCCTTAGTTTCAATATAGTCACTGATTTCTTTTGAGATTTCCTCCTTGACCCACTGTTATGTTTGTCTAAGAATGTGTTGTTTAACTGCCATATCTTGGTGTGTAATCTGGTTCTCTAACCTTTGCAGATTACCAGCTTATTTCATTGTGGTCAGAGAAATTATTTTGTGTGATTTCAATCTTTTCAATTTCATTGAGGCTTTCTCTGTGTGATCTCCTTTGGAGAATGATCCATGTGCACTAAAGAAGAATGTATATCCTGCAGTATTTGGATGTAATGTTCTGTATATGTCTATTAGGTCCATTTCCTCTAATATATTGTTCAAAGTCTTTGTTTCTCTATTGATTTTCTATTGAGATGTTCTGTCCAATGATGATAGTGGTGTATTAAAGTCCCCCACTATAATTGTAGAAGTGTCTATGCCTTCACTTAGTTTTTCCAGTGTTTGCTCAAGTACTTGGAGGCACCATGGTAGTACTATGGTAGTACTGTGTTTTATTGTTCTTTCTTCTTGTAAGATTACCCCATTTACTAAGATGTGAATATCTAGTGAATATCTTTGTCTCTCACAAAAGTTTTGCATTTAAAGTCTATTTTGTCCAAGATTAATATAGCTACTCCTGCCCTCCCCTTTTGTTATTGTTGGCCTGTAAAATCATTTTCCAGCCATTCACTTTTAACCTCCTCGAATCCCTGGGTCTAAGATGTGTTTCCTGTAGACAGCATATAGATGGGTCATATTTCCTTATCCTTTCTTCCAATCTGTGTCTTTTGACAGGTGAGTTTAATCCATTGACATTCAGTGTTATTACTCTCAAGGAATTACTTACAATAGCAATATTTTCTTTGGATTTGTGTATGTCATATGTTGGGTTTTTTTCTGTTTCTTTTTTCTTTTTAGTTGTTCTTATACTCTCCTCCAACTCTGTCTCTTCTGTTTTTTTCTTTCCTCCTGCAGAACTCCCTTTAGTATTTCTTGAAGGGCAGGTTTCTTGTTGGCATACTCCCTTAGTTTCTGTTTGTGAATATTTTGAATTCTCCATCATTTTTGAATTCCAGCTTTGCTGGATAGAGTGTTCTTGGCTGAAGCTTTTTTTTCCTTTAGTACCTTTACTATGTCATACCACTGCCATCTTGCTTTCATTGTTTCAGATGAGAAATCAGCACTTAATCTTTTTGAGCTTCCCTTTTATGTGATGGTTCTCTTTTCTCTTGCTGACTTCAGTATTTTCTCTTTGTCTTGAGCATTGGATAATTTGACAAGTATATGTCTTGGGGTATGCATTTTGGGATTTATGTTGTCTGGGGTATGTTGTGCTTCCTGAACATGTACATCTATCTCCCTCAATAGATTTGGGAAGTTTTCAGTCATTTATTACTCCAACACCTCTTATGTCCCCTTCCCTTGTCTTTTCCTTCTGGGATGCCTATAATGTGTATTTTGTGCATTTTGTGTTGTCATTCAGGTCCCTAAGTCCCTGCTGGATTTTTCCTATCTTTTTATCCATCAATTTTACTATCTGTTTGATTTCAGATGTAATGTCTTCCACATCACTAATTCTTTCCTCTTCCTCTTCAAATCTGCTGTTATTTGCTGAAAGTGTATTTTTGATTTCTTGGATTGTGTCATTCATTGCCGTCATATCCATTACCTTTTTGCATATGTTTCCAATTTCATCTGTATGCTCTCCAAGTGTTTTCTTAAGACACTTAATCTCTTCTTTCACTTCATTAAATTTGTCCTTGATATATGTTTTGAGAGCTTTGATTAGCTGTTCAATGTACTGCTCCTCTTCCTGGTTTTTAGTTTGTTTATTGGATTGGGCCATGTTTTCCTGATTATTGGTATGGCTTATAATTTTTTGTTGTTGTCTGGTCATCCTTTTTTCTTGATGTGTTTGTTCAGTTGATTAGCTTCCCCATCTAGTCATGGGGTTTATTTAGGTGCTGTTTGTGTGTGTGTGTGTTAAGTCTTCGCTCTGACATTTTATTCTTCTTATTCTATTTCCTTTTTTTTTTAAGTTCCCTTTAGGAAAATATTAGGACCAGGGAAAGCAAAAGACTTAAGAAAAGAAATAGTATAATAGTAGTATTAATAGAAAATTTTAGCAGAAGAACCATGTGACTCTTAGGAGAATGGATATTACACTCACGTAAGCTGTGAAGAGTTATAAAATTAAAAATTGGAGTATCTACAATGTGATTGTAAACTGAATATGAAGAAGAATATAGTATGAATTAAAATGCCAGTGTGGTAGGAGAGAGGGAAAGAGAAAAGTAAGAACAATAACATATAGAGTGAATTAAAGATAGAAAGAGAATGGAGGTGTTAGAAATAAAAAGGCAGAAACGTTGGGGGCTAAACAAAGAGAGGTGGAATGTAAGAGAAACAATAGATGACAGAAGACAGAAAGATTAAAGTAAAGGGGAGAGCATTGGAAGCCAAAATAAGTACACACAGAAAAGAGGAACTCGAGGATGAAAAGCACAGAAAACAAGAAACACTGCTTGCAGCACCTATTAGAAAAGAAGGGGGAAAGAAAGGGGAAAAAATAAAAGGAAAATAAAAAATATGAAAAAAGGGCCATGGAGGGATAAGGAGGAAGGAAAGACAAGAAAACAAACAAAAAAGACCAGACAAGGCCTCAGGCAAGGAATCCTCTTTGCAATTGAATAAACTGCTTAGGAGTCTATCCCCCTTTCTCTCTTCCTCACTTCCCTCTTTTCCAGAGCAGCAGGAAGACCATGTGAGAACTCCTCTCTCAGATTCAAATGGGACCCTGGTGAACCAACTCACCACAGAAAATAATGACTCTTAGGTTCTTTGAGAGAGAGTACCCACACCTTGCCAAGAATCCTAAATATGCTATAGGAAGCTACCAAGCACATCGTCCCCCTCCCTTGGGTGTGATGTGCAGGACTAGTTAACTGCCTGATCCCACCTTTTCCCACACCATGTTTCCCTAATTCAGCATGCTTAGGTAAATTAGGGTCTCTCAGCAGATTCACCTCTCCTCTCTTCCTAGACTCTCCCCAAGCCAACTGGCATGATCCTCCAAGCTCAAAAAAAGAGGGGAATAGACAATTTAATCTGCATTCCTTGGACCCCATCTTCATACCTCATCAAAACCCTCTCACTCTAGGAGTTTGTCCACGACCAGAGGGCTAGGGGAATGCCAGGTTCTTGGGAGTGCTTTGTTCGGGGAACACAAGGAGCTCAGGAACACTGCTGTGTGACCTGCAGGGTTCAGGGAATGCTGTGGCTATCAGTCCTAGGGGAAGGTTTTAGCCTTCCCACAGCTTCTGGTTCTAGTGTCAGAAACCCATGGTTTTACCTTGAGCAAGTACTCCTTTTGTCACACTTTCTCCAGGTCCATGTCCAGAAACCACCTGCTTTGTGGGATCCCAAAACTGCTCACACAGGCAGGATTCTGTCCCTACTCAGCTGGTTTCTTGCAGGAGAGATGATGAGGGTGCACTCACTGGGATGCCATCTTGTCCCACCTCTTCTGCACATTATTGTTGACATACAAAAATCTGGAATAGATGCTGTAAACATTACATAAATGTTAAATTTCTTAAATTGATACCTTGATGGTTACTTAATTGAATACCAGTATTCTTAGGAATTGTAAGAGTATGTAATGTGTTCAAGGAGAATAATGAATTCAGTCCATTCTCAAACATTGAGAATATAGATCAATTGGAAGGAAGGAAGGAAGGAAGTGAGGGAGGGAGGGAGGGAGAAATTCCAAATGTGGTACCATGTTAATATTGGTAAATCTGATTATTTAGAGGGATTATATAGAAGCTCTCTATATAGGTTTTGTATTATTTGTTAATTGCCTTCTAACATGAATTTATTTCAAAATAAAAATAAAGAAAACAAAAAGAATTTGACACTGGTAAAATATTTTGAAACTTCCTAGGGGAGACAGTGCCCTAATATAATATTGGGAATCTTCTGACAAGAATGGTAGCAATAATGTAATATTCTGAAACTTTATATAAGTAATTGGCAATTGTATATCATGTGGAAACTTCTGATAAGGATAAGAGATATGGTGCAGTATGGAGAAATACCTGGTGAGGATTTGGGCAATGATAAAATACCAGAAAAATCTGGGAGAATGGCTTCATTATTACAACAAAGAATAATTTTGATGAGGATAGGGATAATGGAACATTATTAATATTCTTATGAGGAAATCAGTTACTTGTATATTATTGACAAATTCCCTGTGTGTAGAGGTAGTGCTGTGTAATAATTGGGAAACATTTGATTAAGAATAGGAACTCTGGAATAATATTGTAAAGATTTTGATTAGAATTGGATCACTGCCAAAATATTGGGGAATTTAAAATAAGGAAGGTGGGAACAGGTAAAATATTAGAAAATTTTTAATGAGAAATGATAATATTGGTATAATTTGGGGGCACTCAAAGGAGGAATAGGGAGCTAACACTGTATTACATTGCTTTCAATTAGGAATTGGGGCATTCATATAATATTGATAAAAATTCTACATAGAAGGAGACCCACTCATTTAATATTAAGGAACATCTGATATAAAATGAGAGACCTGACATATAATATTGGGAAACTTCTGATGAGAAATAGAGTCAATGCTATAATATGCTGCATTTTTCAGCATGTAATTTATACTGCAAAGGGTTATTTTCACTGAGGAATGGGGTACAGTTACAAGAGATAAATGGTACCTCATTACATTTTTTAAAAATTCCACCTCAAAGCATTGTCTCATAAAAGAATAACAGCAACTTACACAATGGGTAAATATTTGAAACCACGTAACCAATAAAGATCTAATATCCAGAGTATATAAGGAAATTCTTTAACATAACAAAAATGACGAACAACCCAATTAAAAAATGGACTGCAAAGTGGATTTGACTCAAGTGATAGGGCTTCTCCCTACCATATGGGAGGATCTGGGTGTGATCCGTGGGGCCTCCTGGTTTAAAAAATGGAAAAAGTATGCCTGCATGATGAGCCAGTGCACATGCAGCAAGCTGAGTGCCTGTGTGGTGAGCTGAGTGCCTGCATAGGTGTGTAAGTGCTGAGCCAAGAGCCTGTGCAGCAAGTCAATTGCCCACACAAATGCCCATGTGGCAAGCCAATTGCCAGCATGGTGAGCCACTGCCTGCACAAGTGAGTCAAACAGCAAGATGATGATGCAACAAAAGAGATAAAGGAAAGAGTCAAGGTGAAGTGCAGCAGAAACCAGGAACTTGACAAGGAAATCTCCACATCTGAGGTCCCCAGGATTGAATCCTGGTGAATCCTAGAGGAAAAAAAACAAGAAGAGAAGACAAAAAGAGAAATAGATACAGAAGATCACACAGCAAATGGACATGTACAGCTAAAATATCAGAGAGAGGGGAGGAGAAGAAGGACGGGGAGGGGAACGGGAAAATGGACAAAAGACTTGAGGAGATCTTTCCAAAGAAGGTATACAAATGGCCAGAAAGCACAAGAAGAGATATACAACATCCTTAGCCCTCAGGTAAATTTATACCAAAACCACAATGACAGACTATTTTTCACCCATAGGAATGGCTGCTATTTAAAAAAAAAAAAAAAACCAACAGAGAATAACAATGGTGTAGAAGATGCAGAGAAATAGGAACATTCATTCATGCTAGTGGAAATATAAAATGGTGCAGTGGCTGTGGAAAACAATTTTGCAGTTCCTCAGACAGCTGAGTTTAGAACTGCCATTTGAGCCATCAATCCCACTATTTGGTAAATTCCCAAAAGCATTGAAAGCAGGAACTCAAACATATTTTCACATCTATGCTCACAGCAGCATTTAATTTATGTTTGCCAAATAAGGAAGCAACCCAAGTGTCCATTAAATGATGAATGGATAAATAAAATGTGCTGGACAAATCCAATTGAATATCATTGTTGTAAAAAGGAATCAAGTCCTGATATGTGCAACAACATGGTTGAAAGTTAAAGACATAATGTTGAGTGAAATAAACCAGACAGAAAAGGACAAATATGGTATGATCTCACTGATTTGAAACAATTCTAATAAGCAAACTCATAGCATTTACAATACAGATTACCAGGTAATTGGATGAGGGTAGGGAAGGCTGAAGTTATGGCTTAAACTGTATAGAGCTCCTGTGTGAAATGGTGGAAATGTTTTAGTAATGGATGGTGGTTACGATAGTACAACAATTGTGAATGAAATTTACAGCACTGAAATGCGTTTATTAATAAGATTAAAAGGGAAAATGTTAGAAGGTATATATGCTAACTTTTAAAAAATCATGGTGCTATACTACTACAAACACTAAACTCTAAGTTAAAACATGGTATAATAATAAAGACAATAGTAATAATTATGTAATAATATATAATAATAATGTGGTATCATCAATTTTAACATATATTCTACACAAATCTATGGTGTTTTAGTTTGCTAACGCTGCTGGGAGCAAAATATCAGAAATTATTTGGCTTTTATAGTGAGAATTTATTTGTGGTAAAATCTTAACGTTTCTTGTATCCAAATCAAGACATCATCAGAGATGCTGTCTCATCAAGGTTGGAAGCTGGTAGATCCTGGACTGTGCCATGTGGCAAGGCACTCTCCATCTGGATCTCTACCTTCTCCCACAGGCTGCTTTCTCTGACAGCTTTAAGCTGCTCTGTGGCCTAGTCTCCTGAAGACCTCTTTCCATGCCTCTGTGCTTCCCTGTTTCCAGTCTCTGGCATCTGGGATCTTAGCAGAAGACAAGAAAGACAGAAGCTTTCTTGTCTTCTGCAACTATAGTTGATCATGGAGTCTTCTCTCACATGGCAGGGTGAAATGGTAGCTGTGTTTCTGTTTCTATTTTTAGTTCTCAGTTTATATAAGACTCTGACAGAGGGTGGAGATCTAATGTGGGCCTTGCCTCATTGACTTAGTCAAATCAAAGGCCCTAAAACAATCCAGTCAAAATGATCTTATCAAAAGTTCCCTTAAGTGAATCTAAAGCAATCAGAAGGTCCGACACCCACAAGAATGGGTTAGTTCCAAGAACATTACATTTTCTGGGAGTCACAAAATGTCAAATGGTAACAGGTGTTAATAAGAGGGTGGTATTTGGGAATCCTATGTTTTATCAATGAGTGTTCTGTAAACTAACATCTTTTCTAATACAGAAAAGAAATATCTTTTGTTGAGATAATGGGACACTGATGCAATGCTGGGAAACTTCCAGTGACAGATGAAGGTACAGGCTTAGTATCTGTACACTTCTGATGAGAAATGTGAGTATTATTATAATATATAGGAATGTATGATTTAATATCCAGAAAGTCCTAGAGATGAATGAGTGAGTTATTGAATATTTTGGAAACATCTGATATAATATCAAAGCATTGGTATATTGGGAAACATAAGATAACATAAATTGATGTCCTTACCACCAGTCATGTGACAATGACCTTATTTGGATAAAAATCTTTGAAGATATTATTAGATAAAATGAAGCCAAATTGGAGTAGGGAGAGCCTTAGTCCATTACGATTTCTAAGGCAGAGATTGAGGTTATGCCAAGTCAATGCACACTAAGAATTGACAGCAAACTGCAAGAAACAAGGACAAGGCAAGACAGGTTTCTCACCATATGGGTCTCAGTGGAATCATTCCCTGCTGGAAACTTGATTTTCACTTCTACCATCCAAAACAGTGAAACAATAAATTTCTGTTGTTTTAAATCATCCTGTTTGTGGTACTTTCTTACAACATCTCTATTAAACAAAGACAAATGATCATTAGCTAGAACTAAATTAATTAAAATAATTTATGGAGCTATTTTCCTCTTATTTTAGTGGAAATCGTTTTTCTGTTCTTGTAATGAACTATTTGTAGCGCTTCCCTAATTTAAAAACATATGGGAATAACTCGATGCCTTCCAAACTGAATCTGTCCAACACTATGGAATTGACCCTATATTTTATTTTTACTCTTTCCTTGACATTTTGTGTAGTAGGGAGAACATATTAAGTCAGATTAATGCTTATAAATGATATAAAATTCATTTGCAGAGTTAAAAATAAAACATGAAATTACCAGTCAATTGAGTGATTCTGCAATTTGAAACAATATAAAGTCAGATATGGAATGACTGCATGTGGATTGGAGGTGTTATAGAAATGCACAATGATTAGCACTGTATTAAGTCATATCTGGAAGAAAATGAAATTCTTGGAAAACCACAAGTGGGTAAACTGTGTTCTATATGTAAATCAAACCTAATGTGGATAATTTTTCATAATCTATATTTTCTGTATATGATTTCTTGAAATGATCAATGTCTGTGGTTGAAATGAGGAAGGTAGGAATTGAGCTGAAACCACTTCTCTTCAACTCTAACTCAATAGAAAGTATAAATATAAAAATCCCTTCATGGTTGGTATCACATGCAGTTCCCCGGCTCAAATCTTGCCAACAGGACCCACTTATTCATTTTGGATGTTATTTCTGAATCTATCAAATTAAAACCTATGGGATATCTATATCTTTTTAAGTCCAGACTCTTCATGAATATATGTTAAAACAATATTATATTTCAGTTTTCTAATATAATATGCAGAGTATTCATTTGAAATTCTTTTCCAGAAAGATCTTTACATTTATCAAATTTTGCTTTTCTATAAAAGTGCCAGAATTAGAACAGATCTAATTTTTCCTTTTCTTTTTTATTTTGTTCATTTTTTCATTCATTCACTAATTCATTTACTCATTTATCAAATAGTTTAACCACATGCTCTGTGCTACTCTTCTAAATACTTATGTTCCAAAGTGAGTAAAACAATTTCCAGACACTAAACATCATTGATAATTGTAATAGGGAGAGGCATGACCCATGTAGAATGTCATCTAAGGGCAAAATGCTAAAAATATGTGTGTATGTTTTTATTTGCATATGGAATAGTATAGGTACCTAAAGTAAGTTACTAATCATTCAACTTGTGACCATAGGAAGTATGAAAAAGGGTTTAAATCACTGTGGGTTAATGAAGACAGAATTTCATTCTATCTGTAGAAAGAAGGAGCTGTTGAATAATATAGGAAGAAGAATACACATAAGCAAAACCAAGGAACCATTTTGTATAGTCCATCATAGCTAATTATTGGTGTAACAATAATGTAATGCATAATTGACTATGATTGGAAATAAAGTTTTTAAGGTCACAAAATCTTTACATGCATGTTAGAAAGAGCTACAACTAGTGAATAAGAAGTTTCAGAGGTTGGCTAACAGGGAGGTGAAGATGGTCAACCACCACACCAGGGAACCAAGAGTGCCGAACTCCAAGCAGGAAAATCACATACATCAACCATGATTCTAAGCCCCCTCTTGATATAGAGGTGGAGCGGATATCATCATCCCAGGGTCCACAGAATAGAGGAATAAAATATGCATGAGCATGAACTTACTGGTATTCTACTATAGATGTGATTAATAATGGAAGAAACTATAGCATTGAACTGGAGAAAGTGGCCTAGGTTGTCAGAGTCATGGACCCGAAGGGTATTGGGAATGAAAGACAGAGAGAGATTGGGACGAGGGGGTCTGAGAGCATTAAAGCCTCAAGCTCATCAGATGAATTTATTGATCTCAGGTGCTTCCTTATACACCCCAATTGATTGTGAGAAGTAGGAACTATTCTAGATAACTATTACCATTATCTCATTCTTACTAACACAGTGAATTAGATAATAACCAAAGCTCACAATGTTCTATTATGTTATTGAAACAATTGTGCTCATAAGTCTTGTTGCCCAGGTTGTTCCATTCTATCACATCCCGGTTCCGCCAGAATGTTACATCTCCCTGGGAGATTTGTGGCCTGCACGTATACCTCTAGGGACAGCATGACCCAGTGGTCAAGGAAGTAACTTGCTATTATGGAAACAACATGTCTTTGTTTCCCACATTTCCCCCATTTTGTTTTAGTCAGGGTGGCTGTGCCTGTCTTAGGTTGCCCTCCTCTGAGAGTCTTATCCATCATTGGCTACCAACCAAGCACTCTGACCATGGGGAACTATATCAGGTTTTTGGCAAGTACCAAATTATTAGCTTGTCCCATCACGTCAACATGGTGCAGTCTTCGGCATACTTCTCATCCCAGGCAAGTAATAATGAGCAACAAAGTCCTATTCCTAATGCTGATAAAAAATGATGAGATTTCCACCAATTTATTGGATTAAATTTATTGAAATGAGAAATCAAATCATTAAAGATATCCTTATCATCAGTTACATAAATCTGATTATGAGACATTTCTAATATCTTTTTCTGTAATTCTTATATTTCTAATGACATATTACCTTTATGAGCTATCAAATGATTTTTAATCTTTTCCCAGTCAAACATAGAATTATTATAAGAAAGAGGAGTAATACAAAAGTTACTTTCATTCCAATCACATTTCAGTCCCCTAAGTAGATTTCAGTTATATACTTGATCTTCAAGATGTAAAACTGCCATTTCTAAATCTACTGTTTAAGTCTTCATCAATATGTTCTTGACTATGCCATAAGTCACTAGCATTTTTATGCCAATCATGTACATATTGTTGAGTTTGCACAGTCTCATGCAAGGCCACGGTAGCTGTAGCAGCAGCTGCAATGACACCAATCAGTCCTAATATGCCAGCTATTAGCAGTCCCACAAATTGCTTCGAGCACTTCAGGATTACTTGAGCCATATGGAACAGCAAATTGACTCTCAGGTGATGATTGCCAAATTCGGTTCAGTCGCACTGGAATCCACACTCCCCACCACCTTTGAGCCAATGTAATGAAATCTCCATTCTGTAAAATGTTCTCAGACAAACAGGTATGCAAGGCCCCACTTTTATAAAATAGAGCATTCTCGGTTATAGTTAATTTTCCGACCACAAACACATAAGGATCTCTTACACACGATTGAAAATGATGAGTTTGATCTAAATGCAGATATTGACCATTCTTAATATTATTCCCAATCCATTCTATAGTAGGAGCTTTTCCTAGAAAAACTTTCCACAAATTCTTCTGTTTATGTATAGAGGTAACGTTACACCATGGAGAAGGGATCCATTTCCCTTTATATTTCCAAACACTATTATTTTAGTAAAAATTATTCTTTCATCCAATTCAAGGGATTCATGAAAGGGATATTGCACATTACTAACTTGCTGTCCTTTACTATTTAACCCATACCAAATAAATCTGCCATTATATTTAGTGGGACTCCCCATAGGGGCACTTTCCCACACTATTCCATAGGAATCACTAAAAACAACAGATCCTCTTCCTATATGGCACTCTTGCCATCCTTCTTTACCCCTACTGTCTTTTTGTGGACAATCATAAGTAGGATTTTTGGTCATCATAAAATATTAGAGGGAAATAATGTCACAATAGGCTGAGTATTATTATTTTCGAAAATAATCATGGTCCAATTTTTAACATACATACAGGAAGGATGGTTACCAATGCATAAGGGTCGATAATCAAATGGTAATATGAGATTATAGATTTTTGGTCCTTCCTCATGGGGTTTAATTGGTAACCAATCATCAATTGGTCCAAGGAATATATGGTTCTTATTCAGATAAATAGGGAAGAATGGCTCTTTCCAGGTTAACACTCTAAGTAATGGGGGGCAAGGTATATAGGCCCAATAAGTGTAATTACCTGCAGCTTCCTCATTACTTATGATCACCATCATCAGAAGTTGTAGGAGACCCCATCTCTTCATTCCGAGGTTTAATCCTCTTCGCAGGTAGCCAAATTTGTTCTCCATTTTCTGAAATGACAAGAGCATAGCCTCACCCCCATACTTTAATCCTGCCTTTTTTTTCCATTCATTGCTTAAAATATCTTTCCAGAATATTGGTTGATCTTCATTTCCTACATCCACTGTAGATGTTTGACATTTTCCAAAGTGACATTCTGTAGGTGTCGATGAATTATAAACATTAAGAAAATTTAAAGTAAATAAAGCTTTTGCCAATTGATCTTTTGGTGTTATAATACCATCATCTCCCCCTTTTTGTTTTAAAAGCATAGTTTGTTTTTTTTTAAAGATTTATTTATTTTATTTAATTTCCCCCCCTCCCCCGGTTGTCTGTTCTCTGTGTCTATTTGCTGTGTCTTGTTTCTTTGTCCGCTTCTGTTGTCGTCAGCAGCATGGGAAGTGTGGGCAGCACCATTCCTGGGCAGGCTGCACTTTCTTTCGTGCTGGGCTGCTCTCCTTATGGGGTGCACTCCTTGTGCATGGGGCTCCCCTACCCGGGGGACACCCCTGCATGGCAGGGCACTGCTTGCACGCATCAGCACTGCGCATGGTAAAAGCATAGTTTTTAGGGTATGATGGCTGCATTCAACTATGGCTTGACCTGTAGGATTGTAAGGAATGCCCATAACATGCTCAATAGCATACGTAGAACAAAAAGAAGCAAAAGACTTACTGGTGTAGGAAGGACCATTATCAGTTTTAATTTTCAAGGGACATCCCATCACAGCAAAAGCAGACCATAAATGGGAATGAACATAATGAAAATGTTCACCACTTTGTGCAGTAGCCCACAAAAAATGAGAGTAAGTATCAATATGGACATGGACATATCATAGTTTACCAAATGATGGTATGTGAGTAACATCCATCTGCCACAGCTGATTAGGAGCCAGGCCTCTGGGATTAGTCCCAGGCTGACAAGGCACTGTGGTTAAGGGTCCACAGGTGGGACAGGCATGAATAATTTCTTGAGCTTGATGTTTTGTTAATTGAGGAAATTTATGTCTATGTCCCTTAGTATTAATATGAGTCAATGCATGATATTTACTGGCATCTTGCAAACATCCTACTAATAAATCAGCTCTTGCATTTTCAGTAGCTAGAGGACCAGGAAGGGAAGAATGAGACCGGATATGAGTAATATATATGGGCTGACTTCTTTGCCGAATGAGGGCTTGAAGGTCGGCAAAAAGTTGAGACAATTCATGAGTAATAAAAAATGAGTTGTTTCAATATAATCTACAGTTAAACATACATATTCGGAGTCAGAGACGATATTCAAGGACTCTTGAAACATTTGTAAAACTTTAATGACGGCTGAAAGCTCTGTGCATTGAGCAGACGAATAAGGAGTCTGCCAAACCTGTTCTTTTTGAGAGGTAATATATGCTGCTTTTCCATTACTACTACCATCAGTAAATACTGTACATGCATTTTCAATAGGAACAGTTTTCACAATTTTTGGTAAAACCCAAGTGGTTCTTCATAAAAATGTTAACAGTTTGGAATTAGGATAATGATTATCATTAATGCCTTGAAAATTACTAATAGCAATTTGCCATTGAGGAGTTATATACAGATGTTGAATTTCTTCATGAGAAAGATCACAAATAATTCTATCTGGATCAGACCCCTTTAATTGTAACAACCTCACATGGGTTATATCATTGGATGGAGACCCATACAATGACTGTAAAGGTGTACCCAGATCCTGGGGAGACCTGATATTTTCAAAGAAAGGGAATTGTGTCTCTTGAGAGGATCACTGGCTCCCAGTTAGTTAGGCCTGTCTAGTATGTCAAGCTCTCAGCATTGTTGCAGTATCTGTAAAAAGCACTCCTCAAAGAGTGAAGATTGAGTGTCACAGTGTGCCCTGAGGGGAGAGGGAGAGAGGTATAGCATGAATGGAAGCAGGGCAACTGGGGGGCAATGGAAGTGCTCCACAAGTTCATGCAATGATGGACATGTCAACTTACATCTAAAGTGTATAAAAGTCTATAAACTAAAGTGTAAGCTATAATGTAAAACATAAGGGAACTAAAAATTTAGAAATCTGTGCAGTCTAAAATATAAACAATAATGTAGACCAAAATGGAACCATGTTTGATAGCTATGTTTCAAAATTTGTATATCAGCTGCAGCAAATATAACATGAACATGTGAAGAGATCATTGCCAGGAAAGGGGCAAAGAGTTTGATGTTGGATATTTGAGAGTCCCCTGTATTGTGCATGTGAATTACTGTGATCTAAAACTTTTTTGAAGCAAAATTAAAAATTAGGAAAAAAAAGAAAGGTTGCAGACACTGATGAAGAAATGAAAGTGCCTTGCCACTGTAATAGATATTGCCCTGTATGTACAATGGCAAGGCACTTTCATTTCTTCATTGATGGGGTGCATATGGGTGGTGGGGAGTTCTCAAGGGCATGCATGTAGGGAACATAAATATGATAGGGTATATGTTGAGTATTTTTATAGTAGTTACAGTTACAAACATCAACTGAGGGAGAGCTGAGTTCCCACCCAGGGGAGCTCTGTCACATTCTCCAATAGAACAACAATAATCCCCCAAGTGCAATAGCAAAGATCAACAAGGAAGGATGGTCCAATAATGAGCCCTTGATACTGATGACTATGCTTAGGAGCCTGTGTGCCTGAAATACGAATTAGGTCTAGAGCTGTAGGGTGCCTAAGAGTTACCTCCTGAGAGCCTCCATGTTGCTCAAATGTGGCCACTCTCTAAGCCAAACTCAGTATATAAATGCATTACCTTCCCTCAACATGGGACATGACCCCTGGGGATGAGCCTTCCTAGCCCCGAGAGATTACTACCAATCACTAACTGGAGAAGCAAGTAGAAAGAGACCTTGAATAAAAGGGTCAACTCAGACCAGCAGAATATCTCAGCCTACATGTTGGATCAAGTGTTAAAAACTGCTCTTTGACCTTGAATAAAAGGGAGAAATGAGGTAAATGAGTTGATATGGCTAAGAGTCTTCTAAAAAGAGTCGGGAGGTCATCCGAGGGGTCGCGTTTATGCACACCTCAGCAGGACCCCAGAAAAAGTCAAAGTGGATCCAAACCTAGATACTGGTTCTCCTGAAGGCTACAGAGATCCACAGGGTATACAGTCATGGCAGATGGATTTGGAGCTCTGTGCCATGTCAGAGGGCCCTACTTTGGAATTTGTGCTCTTGAGTGTGACAGAGCTGGACTGAGATGTGACTTTTCTACACATGTTTCTTCTGTCACTTTTACTGAATCTGTGGTTGGTGCTAGGGATGGTCCATACTCAGGGGACTTGAATCTCTGGACTGCCCATGTGCCAGCTGGACCCTGAGCCTCAGCAGAGTGACGACTCCTACTCTCTGGTTCATTGGTCTTACCCAGGTCAGCTAACAGGGAGGTGAAGATAGTCAACCACCACACCAGGGTATCAAGAGTGCCTACAACTGTAAGCAGAGGAATTACATCATCATCCATGTGGAATCTAAGCCCCGTCTTGATCTAGAGGTGGAGAGGGCATCGTCATCCCAGGGTCCACAGAATGGAGGAATAAAATATGGACTAGAGTGGATGTACTGGTATTCTACTACAAAACTATTGTGACAAGTAATAGAAGAAATTGTAACATTGGGGTGGAGAAAGTGGCCACACTAGTTGCTGAGGGCAGGGAGAGGGTAGAAGAGATGTGATGTGGGGTACTTTTGGGATTTTGAGTTGTCCTTAATGATATTGCAGGGTCAGATGCTGGACTTTCTATATCTTGCCATAACCCACTGAATGTACTGGGGGAGAGTGCGAACTATAGGCTAAACTGTTATCTGTGTAGAGCAGCAGGGCCCCAAAATGTGTTCACCAAGTGTGATGTGTGTGCCACAATGATAAGGGAGGTTGTTGGGGGGGGGGGCTAGTATACAGGAACCTCTTATATTTTTTGTGATGTATATGTCTTCAAAAGAGTACAATTTACAAAGATGATGTGATGAGGGTGGGGAGTGGGATATATGGGAACCTCTTACTTTTTTTTGTTTTTTTTTATGTTTTTTTAATGTAACATTCCTGTTATCTATTAACTTTCATTAAAAAAAAAAAGAAATCACCATTTGTTGAATTTTTGTTTAGAATCCCAAAAGAATAACATTGGTTACCTGAAAGTGTGATTCATGTGCTTCTTTCCTCTGGCAACCATTTTTTTAAAGATTCCTTTTGTGTGAAGCCATGTTTTGTCCATATACTTTAGCTAGCAAACCATGTTGCAAAAGTTTGAAAGACAAAACATGATTTGAGAATTCAAATGTATTCTATTAATCCAGACATTAAAGAGATGTTCAAAATGTAAAAGAGAATTCCTGCTTCAAAATATTTGACTGGTTATCTCCACTCACCAAACTTCTCAGCTGAATTTTATAACTATGTTAAAATCCTGTAGTGGTAAGTAGAGTCTTCTAATTTTGAGGCTTCATTTCCAGGATTTTCTTGGAGCTTCTTAGCCTCACCCAAATTATGCCTTTTTCCAGATGGGCAGTCATTAATGAAAATTTCAGAATAACTTTCAATTGTCTTCTTTACTAAGAATTTCTTTTGAGGGGTAAAAATTGAGTCTAAATGCAACCAAACTTTATTGCTCACATCCCCTGTGTGAAAGTCTATTCAATCAGGTTTTTTTGAATAAGTCTCACTCTGTGCTAAAGCTCTTTTTTAAAAAATTTCTTTACCTTTTAAAATCTATTCTTGAACACTGGCTTTACTTATTCATTTATTTTTAGCTTAGTAGCTGCTGGTCAATTATTAGTTTTTAATTTTTTAGTTTAATTTAAACTGCATATGAATTTCCTCGATGCCATAAGTTTAGTCCAAAATCTTCAGAAAATGTATTTTATTAGGGATAACACAATTTTATGGATTTTCTATATGTAAATAAAGTCCATTTACAATCTGTTACAAAACCAAGAATATATTGAATCTCCTGTGAAGTGGTAAACATTAGTGAATATTTCTTTTTTAAATTTAACAAGCAAAAATCCCCCTTTTTTCTTTAAAGAAACACCACTACAAATTTAATTAATCTCTAGTGTACAGGGAAGGATTCTTACCAAGCAGCAGTTGCAGGAAAACTGGCCTCTTGAGGTTGACCTCGATAGTTAACCAGGACTCATGAGAGGTAAGATCCATATATGTCCATTCTAAAGAAAAAAAACATGTTTATAAAGAATCCAGAAGTAGACTGGTTATTAAGATTATATCTCACTGAGAAGAGACTGCATGAGTTTTACTGGTGAAGGAAGTGGCAGGATCATGACTTTTGTTAATCATTTAAATATTTCAAAAGGTGTAGTCATGCTAGGGAAGATCACTTATCTCACCTTTCAGGCATATTTGTACATTATATTCAATTTGTTTCTTTGATATTACCAATGAATAATTCTCTGAAAGAGCACTGATATGCTTCAAGATCATTTGCATACTTAATTATAACTTCTCCATATGACATATTTTAGCTCATAAGGTAGGCTGGATTTTTTCTGATTTAAATGTTATTCATGTTTTAAAATGGTACCTAAAGATCTGTCTGTGAATCCACAGCTTGACTGAAAAGACTGGAAATACACTGATACCAAAATTCCTTGAAATTAGAGTGTTGGAAGAAAAAAAGAAAATTTCTAGAGCTAGCTTCTAAATGAGACCTATGAAATTTACAGACAAATGAAAGTTATGATATAATTTCTTGGGAATCTATCAATGTAAATAAAAGTCATTTAAACATCCAATGAATATAAAGATTTCCAATGTGCTGTTTACAATGAACAATTTCTGATATTTATTTGCTTGATTTTCTGATGCAGCATTGCTCTGTGCTGATCATTTTAATGTGATACCGTTTATAGCTTTTTAACCATAGACGAGGAATTACCAACACCACTCTCTATGTTAGTGTCCACATTTTAAAATTGTAAAGTGAATACTTTCTAAATATCCAAGAGTTTGTAAAAAAAATAGAGGAAAAACCCTGAGATTTCTCTTGTGGCCAAATATTCATTTAACCCTCATGACATATTTTGAAGAATACAGCCATGGTAAATTTAGCATAGTGAAAGTTGTGAATTTCTGTAGACTGAAGAGGAAGATGAAATCTGAAGAGATGGAAGATAGGAAGGATACTTTCATGATCCAGTGTTAACGCATGATTCTGGTAAAGCAAATATTAGAAAACAATAGTTTTCAGTGTTTGTCAATTCAGTAATATGCACCATTGGTGATGTTTATCATATTAACCACAGTAAAGTTTCAGTAGTTAATAAAATAATCTGCCTAATGTAATGAAAAAATGTGGATATTACAAGAAAACACATATAATAGGAAGGATATTATAAACATCAATTTGGACAAAATATTTTTCAATACAATAGAAATTCATCTGGATATAGCCAACATAAGCAAATCAACAATATTACTATTTATTAAAATCATTGTTAAAATTTTAAAATATCTTTGTGAAGACAAAGGGATTATACATAAATAAAATATTAATAAAATACAAATTCTATATTTTATACTTACAGTCTTTAATTCTAGACTTCCCACAAATGAAAATTAAATAGTACTAAAAATCCACTTTGACATAACTAATTTTATCATTAAAATAATAATATGAAATGAGATATCTTTAATCTCTGAAATGCTTCAGGAAAGCACGATTAAATAACGTTAGCACAATTATTTATGAATGAGGAGATTACTACAACCTAGAAAAGCGTTTATGTGGGAGAACCAGGAGGTATGTTAACCCTTCACTAAATATTGGAATTTATGCCTGTTGCAGAAAGCATGCTTTATGAAGGAGAAATGACAGGTGGAATGCTTTTCTTAGATACTGTGCGTTTGAGAGAAGGTTAACTAGAATGACAGCAAAGGAACTCTTTATTCACACGGCCATGAAGAAAATGAAATGATTAGATTCTTAAATGTAACTTTTTCGGCAATTGCTATAAAGGAGGAGAGAAAGGACTCATGTGCATACTTATTAAGCAAGTACAATTAAAGAAAGGTGAGGAATTATATGTGGTCTCATTTGGAATAAAACCATTCTCAGAAGATCCTTGAACTAGTCATTAACTTTAAAACAGAAAAAAATTTCTAGGTCTTTCTGCCACCAGTGGGGAGATATTAGAAGTCACCCTAGGTCCCTGGTACGTGAGGAGAATCGTTATCTGCTGTGCAGTGTTCAAACGCATAAGCTGATACAGGAGCTTTCTTAGAGAGCCTGTCCTATTTAGCTTTTGATGTTACAGAAAATGAGAAAATAATAACTGCATATGTTCAGGCAGAGTTTTAAAATGTGTTTGACGTCTGGACGCCGGGACTAAGTGTTTCCGGCCATTCTCACTCCCAGTCCATCTGTCCTTGGTCAATGTTGTGCACAGTCGGAGCGGAAGGACCGCCAGGATTAAGCTCGTGAGATTTTCCATGAGATTGAGCCGTGAAGCCGTAACCACTGAGTTGAAGAATGGAACGCAGGTCCATGGAGCGGCCCCGGGTGTGGACGTCAGCATGAATACACGTCCTAAAGCTGTGGAGAGGACCCTGAAGAGCCTGCGCCGCTGGAAACGGAGCATTAGAGGAAACACTATTCGCTATTTCAGGCCGCCAGACAGCGTGGCTCTGGGTACGCTCCTTGTGGACGCTGGACCTAAAGGGAAACCCAGGAGAAGGGAAGCTGTTGCAGGAGGAGGAAGAGGCTGAGCGAGAGGAAGAGGACGTGGTAAAGAGGGCCTCCTAGATGACAGTGTCTCTCGAGATTAGCGTTTCAGTGATAAGTGATCTGGGCGCTTTTTTTGGTATAGGTTTTGTCTATTTATGTCAGTTTTTAATGAACATTAATGTGGGACTATGTTGTCTATTGACCAGCAAATTAAACTTTTACTAGCTTCCTGTATGTATGCATGATATTAACACAGTAAAGAGCCAAGTGTAACTATTAGGAAACCTCAGAAAAATCCCATACTTAGTGGTCATGCTTTAAACTAAAATTTTATTATGATGAATCTGTATATACACCTTTTACGTCACCTGCACTGAAGATGCGTTTTGTTATTTTCCATTCTTTGGAAACTCCCTATAGGTGAAATAAGTTCTTTTTGGTAGTTCAGAAATTGAAATACTGTGGAATGGGGTCTAAAATTGATTCTCATTCCCTGAGTTCTACTCCCTGGAGAGTTGGGTACTTGGTAAAAGGTGATAGTCATCTTCTAAAGCAATAGGCGGTGATTTTTGTTGGCATTTTTAATATTTTTGTTTGTTTTATAGTAGGTTCTCAATAGAATAGTTTCTCCTGGGTTGAAACTGCAAATATTATCCAGTAGTTTATCAGTTATGAACAGGGTTAAAGCCTCTTGTTAATTTGGAATGACCTTGTCAAGTACTTTTACAAGGAGTCCTTTAAAAAAAAATGAAAAAGACCTACTTTATTTGACAGAAAAAACTGGATTATTCCCAATAAGACATGAAAAAATTTTAATTGTTTTATTTGGTTAAGCTTAGAGAGAAATACCTTTTTGGTGTATACAGTTTTTGTCAAGTTTACTACCATTTCTGTACTGGGAAAACAAGCTAACTTTGAGGATATGGGGAATTAAATCTGTCTTTTACTTAATTATGCATTGTTGGCTTTTTTGTTTTTTTTTTTTAATGAGAAGGGAATTTTCTGCAAATAATGTGACCTAAAAATAAGGTGAGGACCCTATGAAAGTTACTTAATTTGAGTAATAGCAAGAGTATTGCTATCAACTTTACATGAATATTTTTTAGTAGTAAATATATTAAACTTGACTCTGTGACAAGATACAATCAGTATGTAATTTTGCTCCATACCTTTTGTAAATTAAGATGCTGGGGGAATTCACTCATTCTTTTCTATCCTCTGATCACTTGCTGGTGCTCCTATTGGTTGAACCCAAATATAAGCCAGAAGGCAATGTGGAGAGTAGATTTGAAGGGGGCAGACAGAAAAGACTGCACAGCTAGTGAACAAACATAATTAGTTCCTAGATGATAAAACAAGCATGAATAGACAATTGTAAATTGTGGTGATTACCCTATAGATAAGAGTACTTCACATTATCTTGTCCATTTTAAAAGTAGTATGTAGTGGCAGCTCATTTAGATATTCAAATACCATATAATATTTAAGATTTTACCTGTATATTTTATTTTGAGGGTTTTAACATTTAAATTGTTGGCATTGTGAAACCAGTCTAATAAACAGTTTAAATGAAAGGATCAACTGAATACTAGGAAACGTGGCTGAATGATTGAAAGGTTGCTGGACCTTGATCTCATATTAAAAACGTTTATTTGCCTAGATTCTTTTATCCTGTGAATGCTGAAGTATAGAGGCCCAAGATGAAAATGATATGTGCCTTGATTGATTTTTACAGAATGCCATTTGTTGATTTCCTATATCCTAATTTCCAGGTTAGAAGCCTTTCCTTGATGTCAAAATTCGCATATTATTTGGCAATATTGTGGATCTTCTTTATTTTTGTGTTACCTTAAAATTTTATACTTTGTCTCCCAGGAACTGTAGCATGTAACAAGATATGAGCAACCTCACCATCATCACACAGTTCATCCTCATGAATATCTCAAGCTCCCGGGAGCTGCAAGTTGTGCAAGGTCTGCTGTTCTTAGTGATTTATCTGGGAGCATGGACTGGGAATCTTCTGACTATTACTGTCATAGTGACCAGCCCAAGTCTACACTCTCCAATGTATTTCTTTATAGGCGATTTATCTCTGATAGATCTTTGCTACATTTCAGTTACGGTTCCCAAATTGGTTGTGAATTCTCTGTCAGGCTATAAATCAATTTCTTTCACAGCAAGTGCTGCTCAAATTTTCCTGTTTATCCTCTTTGCATCCACAGAGCTTTCCTTCCTTGTGGTGATGTCCTATGATCGATATGTTGCCATTTGCCACCCTCTGCACTACGGACTCACCATCACCCCACATGTGTGCACACAGGCAGCTGGTGGCTCCTGGGCAAGTGGGTTGGTCAATTCTACCATCCATACAGGAATCTTATTCAAGCTTCCCTTCACAGGGTCGAATGTAATCTTTCAGTATTTCTGTGATGTATCTCAAATTTTGAGGATCTCATCTTTAGACGTTTGTTTTTCTGAGCATGTTTTCCTAGCTATGAATGTATGCATGGGCTTCACTTGTTCTGCTTTGTTGTTTCTATCATACGTTCGTATATTTTCAATGGTGCTTAGCATGCATTCCATGGAAGCCCGGAATAAAGCCTTATCCACCTGCACTCCACAGTTGGCAGTCCTACTTATATTTACGATTTCTGGAATTATTGCTGCCTTAGGTCCCATTGCAGATAAAGCATCTCTTAGTCTGCTCACAGGCATGTTCTACACCATGGTGCCCCCGTTCATAAACCCCCTCATCTAGTGTCTCCAGAAGAGAGAGATTAACACTGCGCTCGGCAGAGTGTTCAACAGGTGTTTTGAGTTCCCAACCAGGGTTATCTGTGATTTTAAAAATACGCAAAAGCAAATTTTGAAAGAGGTGTCATTTATATTTGATGTACATTCTTAGGTTTGAATCTTTCCTGGTAAAATATCTAGAGTTCTCCTGTCTAGTTATGTTTTGCCTTATATACATGGCAGTCAGCTATATATCTCTGTGTCATAGTTTTCCATACTCTGTTCTATATTTGTGTAACTCATGTATTCTTCTTTAAAAGGCTTTCTATACTGTCAAAATGTTTTGTAAAATTATTATGATGGTTTAAAGGTAAAAATAATGTATGGCATTATATAAGAAGACTATGCCTTGTATATCAGTAGCTAAACTGATGCCTATACTTTTTACATAATTTCATGGTAAAAGATACATCTACACTGGAAGTAAATATTGAGTCTTTTGGGTTGGATCAGCATTCTTTTAAAATTCCTGTTCTTGCATTCACTCATGTACATGTGCCTGGTCTAATAATAAAGTGATTAGAAGTAAGACAACTATGGAATTGAGGATTCTATATGGCTATAGCACTTAGAACTCTGCTAATGTTGGAACTCTTGAGGTGTTGTTCAAAAGGGGGCTATAAAAAATCCTGACCTACACAGAATGTAGTTTGCAAGTTTTAGCTCTTTCCTCAACTCTCTATGAAAGATGTGTGCTGCCCTTGTTTCATACAAGCTTCTGCATGATTAGGAACAAGATTCCTTAGTATAGAATGGAGTGAAGCATTGGCCTGTAGAGCAACAGTCTTGCTAATTCTATGTGATTCACTGTTTTTTTAGGATTTATTTTTTATTTTATTTTTTCTCCTCCCCTCATTGTTTTGTGCTTGCTCTCTGCTCTGTGTCTGTTCATTGTGTGCTCATCTTTTTTTTTTTCAGGAGGCACCAGGCACTGAACCTGTGACCTCCTGTGTGGTAGGCTGACACCCAGCTGCTTGAGTCTCACCTGCTTCCCGTGATTCACTTTTTCCGAAAGTGAGATAGAAAAGTTATCACCCACAGATTGGGCTTAATTTTTCTGATTCCTCAAAGATTAGTCAGACTTCTTATAGCCTAAGGATATGTTAGCCTTTTTATGTCTTAGAATTTAATTCTTTGAAGACTTCCTCTTTAGCTCCAGTGTCCCATCTGGAGAATATTTTCTTAGGCACTTATGCTCATTTATATTCAGCTATACTTTGTTCAATTTGAAAAGAGTCTCATTATGGATCAGTTTTATTATATTAGTGGAAAGGAGTTAATGATGAACACAACCGTCCTAAAATCAAAACTAATAATCTTAGTAAAAATCTGGTCTTTGCTCATATTCATGCAATGCCTGAAAGATATACTATATTATAATAGTTATATTACAATGTTTCGGCAATTGAAAAATTCATATTTCTTATTGAGACTTACTTGTTCCTACCTGTTTCTTCACAGTTGTTTCCTGGATAAAGGCACCACTAACTGACTTTATAGTCAAGTAACAACCTTAAAAAATATTAGATTTTACCGTTCTGAATCATTGCATGTGTGAATATCATTATATTTTATATCTGTAATGCACATTTAAATAATATTCACATGTAGAATATTTGTCCAAATTATTTCCCTCTAGATATTGAATATTTGGATCAATTATCTTCTAATTATCAAGGGAAACTCATAAAAATTGAATACTTTCTAATTCTATTTCATTTTCTTCATATAATTTAGTACTGTATTATGTTCATTTTTGATATTTTTGAGCGTGTTATTTAATTTTTTTGTGCCCAGCAAGTAGTTCACCATATTAATCAGAATATTAAATTTTCAATTCCTTTCAGGAATTTTCCTTTGGATTTGATTTTCATTATATTTAATCACCAATTTAATTTTCATCTCAGGATTAGGATGATCATTTACTCTTACCATATTTTCAACATATTTTAATTATAAATATATATAATGAGGAATAATTTTCAAGATTTCTTAAAACATACAAAATGAAATTTTAATATTAGAAATTTTTTGTATAGACATATTTAATAGTACCTAATACTCTAGCTCTATCTAGTCTGAAATATATATTTCTCATAGTATGATGCAATTCAAAATTATCCATTATGTCTGTTTTTTTCTCATCTTCATTATTTTTTGTTTGTTTTTAAGATACTCAGATTACATAAATGTTATTTTAAAAATATAGGGGATTCCTATATGCCATGCTCCCTACTGCTTCCATATTTTCCCACATTAATAACATCCTTCATTAGTGTGGTACATTTGTTACAATTGATGAGCACGTTTTGGAGCACTGCCACTAAGTATGGATTATAGTTTGCACAGTAGTTTACATTTTCTTCCACCCAATTTTGTAAGTTATGACAAGATATAAAATGACCTATATCTGTCATTGCAATGTCATTCGGGATAATTCCCAAGTCCTGAAAATGCCCCCATATTATACTTGTATTTCCCTCTCTCTCCCCTCAGAACCTCCAGGGACCACGGCCACCACATCAATGATAAAAGTTCTTCCATTGCTAGAATCACAATTATTCTATACTAGGATATCAGTAAATCTAATCTAGTTCATCATTCATTCCACAATTTTGAAGATTCCGTAATGATGTTGCCAACCCTACTTCTAATTGAGAGGGGGCTTAGATCCCATGGGTTAGATGGATGAGACTATCTTGCTTGCTGATGAAGACTCTCTCTGGTTATTGGGATGGTCATTGTCGATCATCACCTTGTTGTTTGTTGTGCTGGGTGAGTCCAATGAACTGGAGAGTAGGTGTTGCAACTCTGAGGAAATTCAGAGCCCAGCTGGCAAATGGGCAGCACAAATATTAAAGACTTGGACATATGCCTATCAACTCTAGCACCAAGTATATGTTGAAATATAAGGGGCAAAAGGGCCAGGTATGGGGAAACTACAACTGAGTCTAACTCTGTCACACTGGGGAGCATAAATTCCTAAGTAGGGCCCGCTCATCAAAGTCCTGAGCTCTTTGCTCTGACTATAGTGTCTGATTGTCTCAACTATTTGATACAATATTTACTTTGGCCTTCAATAAAATCCTGTTGAGATATGCATAAGCTAACTTTTGGAATGACCTGATTAACTTTCAAGTATCTTAGTCATATAAACTCATTTGCTTTTATAATTTCTCCCCTTTTGGTCAATGTTGTTTTTCAGTTGCATTGCTAGTTGGTGCTTGGTAGTAATCCCTTGGTGCTAAGGAGGCACATCCCCCGGAGTCATGTCCCACATTAGGGGGAAAGTAATGCATTTACATTCTAAGTTTGACTTAGAGAGAGGTCACAACTGAACAAGTAGGAGGTTCTCAGGAGGTAAATTTTAGGCACCCTATAGTACTAGGCTTAGTTTCCATTTCAAAAGTAAGGGTTCACTGTGTTTGGTGCTGGGGTTGATGCATGCCTCAGGAGACTTGAATCTCTGGACTGTCCATGTGCCAGCTGGGCTCTGAATCTCAGCAGTGTTGCAACACCTACT